>NC_140216.1:35234183-35719651 GCF_951802725.1 Rutilus rutilus | reverse complement strand
GAGATTGAGATACTAGTTTTCAAGCACCTCAGCATCACACCCCACATTCTTAGAAAAACAAATTCTATATTGAACCCTATTGTAACGGTGAGGCAGGGACAAAGCGGAGAGAGAATCCACATGCAAGCACTACTTTAAAACAATATAAACACAGGCAATCCAGGGCAAACAAAGAAACTCAGGACAGGAGCACGGTACAGCAACAATGACTGACAAACCACAAGGGCAGTTCATACACAGGCAAACAAGGTAACAAGGGGTGTGGTTGATTGTCATGGGAACACAGGAGGGTAACCAAGGGAACTAACAAGACACACCTGGAGAGACTAATCAACATGAAAAACTACAAAGAACTACAAAACATGGCACAAGACAGGAAACAACACAAAAGTCCTCACACAAGACGGGAACAGGCTGAGCTCGTGACACCAATTTTAAAGGGGTCATCATGCAAATTTCACTTTTATATGGTGTTTGCATATAAATGTGTCTTTGCACTGTGTGGACCACAACCACCATACAATGGAAAAAATCCATTCACATCCTCAAAAAGCCAAAACACTCTCAATAATCAGGCCGTTTGGATTTTCTGAGCAATATGATGTCATATTGCTGATGCTCCGCCCACGACCGCTGACAGACTGTCCCGTATTAGCATATTTCCGCCCCTTAGGCATTTGTATGCTGTCCACCAAGGCATCACTTTACGTGTCTTGTGTCGACCCCGCCCCATAGAAGAGAGGGGTGGGGTGAGCAGTTGCTCATTATCATTTAAAGAGACATGCACCGAAACGGGTCGCTGTGAACAGAGCTGTTTTGAGGAGGTAAAAAGGGGTGTTGTTTTACACAACCATTGAGGAAATTTTACCAAAGTATGTTACAAATTTTACATGAAGACCCTAAAGAATCATACCTACTTGTGGAAAATGGGCATCCGATGACCCCTTTAAAGAACCATTATGCCAAAAAAGGTTCTATATAGATATATTATTTCATAAAACTATCATGTTTAACAGGTTATTTAATTTTTTTCTAGTGATAAAAGTATGCTAATGAGTTGTTTAATTCATAAAATGTCATTTTAATTCAAATACAATTAATTAATTAAAACTAAATCCATAAAATTATCCTAAAACGTTCTACTTGAAAAAAAAAAAAAATACAAAGTTTCAAATTTTAACATAGCTACAAAAATTTCCCAAGCATAGAAACTAAAATCAAAGCAAGAAAATAATGGCCAATTTGAACATATTTATGTTTATTATACACTTATTTGGAGTGGGATTCAACACAATGAGATTTCACTGTGGGTCGGGACTGTGCATTAAAAAAATAGAAGCCAAACAACTGGCAAATTGTTATATTATCACAGATAGGATTCGCTGTACACGTACATACCCAGATAGTACTGTACAAGCACAGTACATACTATCTGTACTATTGTCGCTGCAGCCGTATTGTTATAACAGACATGGAAATCAGAATATCTGGCTTTGGCACAGTGCTCTAATGTGGTGATAATGGCACAAGTGTTAATGAAAAAGGAACAGATGGGGAATTATTCCACTGCCAAACCAAAGTCATGCACACATACTATGAATATGTTTCCCTACTGGCCAGATACATTCAATAAAACAGGATTTGGATGAAAAAAGGCAGATCTGAATTCCAGAGATGATGATTTTTTCATCTGCGGAAAGGTTTCGTATAGTTCTGCTCTCCTTTTGGAAACGCTAAGACAGCTGAGTTATGTTTCAGACCGAATCTTGTCTAGGGATTTGTTTTTGTACTTATTTTTAAATGTGGATCTCTAGAAATGAATGAATGGTTGTTGGGACAGCGTCATAACTGTCGTGAGCGAGAAATAATGGATGATTTTACTGTTCCACTGTTGAATGGAGGGATGGAAGGAGAGGGTTTGTAGGGTTTTTTACAAGTCTGGAGAGCAGGTCAGGATTGATTTGTTTGCTCAGATGGTCCAAGACAATTGATCAGCAGGTGTGACAGGTCACAACTATACCTACTTCAATTCAAAGCATCAGCACTTTTGAATTCTATGTTGTTAAAGGTTTTAGTTCACCCATAATTCCAAAAAAGTCGATAGTTCGCTCAATGTTGTGTTGTTCCAAACACACATGGCTTACTAGAACACTCCAGGCACTCTTCCTGGAGCAAGACAATGTGTCCAAAATGATTAAAATCAACCATGAAAGTATGGTCAAGTCTATATGACTCAAGTGTTGTATTCAGGGTTTTCTGAATTCACATAATTGTAAAGAACAGAATGAACATTTCATTTCATTTAAAATAGCCAGTTCTCAGCATAGCTCTCAAATCTCAATTTGAATATGTTGAAACACGGGTTATCATGAGCAGATATCATGGCTTTATTAGGAAAATAGCACTTGTACGGTGTTTTTATGGAAAAGCAATGCCTGGAACATGTCACATGATCCTTCAGAAATCATTCTAATATTCTGATTTGCTGCTCAAGAAACATTTCTTATTATTATCAATGTTGAAAACAGTTGTGCTGCTTAATATTTGTGTGGAAATCGTGATATTTATTTCAGGATTCTTTGATGAATAGAAAGTTCAAAAGAACAGCATTTAACAGTCACTTTTGATCAACTTAATGCATCCTTGATGAATAAAAGTATTCATTTCTTTTGAACAGTAGTGTAGATTTCCACAAGAACACATAAAATTGTGGTGCAGTTAATCCAACAAAAGGGTATTGCGTGGTTTTGTTTTGGGAAATAGTTTTTGCGTACGAGGCGTGCTTTAAAAAGGAGACAAAATAGATTTAGTGTTATCATTTTCTGCCCTTCAGATTTACAAAACAGAAAGACAGATAACAGGCCAGAGTTCAAACTGAGAGCAAAAGTTTGTGTGTGTGTGTGTGTGCGTGTGTGCATGTACCTGGTGAAATGTCCCCAAGGAAAGTAATACCAGTAACTTTTGACCTTGTGAGGACATTTTTTGGGTCCTCATGAGGAAAACAGCTTATAAGTCATACGAAATAAATAAAAAAATTAAAATGTTAAAACTCTGAACGTTTTCTGTAATGGGTAGGTTTAGGATTAGGGGACAGAATATTCAGTTTGTATAACATTTACATTTACATTTATTCATTTTAGCTGACGCTTTTATCCAAAGCGACTTACAATTGCTATATATGTCAGAGGTCGCACGCCTCTGGAGCAACTAGGGGTTAAGTGTCTTGCTCAGGGACACATTGGTGTCTCACAGTGGATTTGAACCTGGGTCTCTCACACCAAAGGCATGTGTCTTATCCGTTGCGCCACACCACCCCATGAAATATCCCCGTATAAATATCATGATGTCTATGGAAAGTCCCCATAAAACATGGAAACCCAATGTGTGTCCCACCCAAGACGGAACTACTCTGAACTCTGACATGTTTGAGGTCTTTAGTTTATCTCAACTCAATCAATAATGGTCAGCCTCTTTGATGCACAACTAAAATGTGGCTCCAAATCATAAAAAAAAAATATAAAAAAAAACTGCAGGCCTTTTAACCTGCCAGTAAACAACCACCTAGCAACCACTAAGAACAACTTGGCAACTGCATAGCAACACCCTAACAACCATTTTTATATAAAATAAAAACAAAAATACTAAATTTGATCATGCTGCTGGCTCGATTTCATGACATCAAAGCCAATCAAGGTGATGCAGTTATTTCTTTTTTGCTTTGTTTGAATACCTGAAACACTTGCTTGATTGTTTATATCATCACAAATTGTAAGCTATATTACCACTCAGCTATAATCTGCTAAATTAAGATATTATTAACCTTAACATCATGATTTTCTGTAAAGCTGCTTTGAAACAGCTTGCCAACACATCACTTAAACACACACTTTCCATTCAAAACTGATTCTCAAAGCTCTCACTGGCTCTTTTTGCTCATTTCTAAACATCGCCTCTTTTCTTTTATGCATGTCTGCTCGGGCATTTCACAGGACATTGTGTTGTTGCTTTCGATGGGATTTTACTTTGTGTTGAGGCCATTTTGAACATCCAGTACCCCAAAAAAGAGGTTATATTTTCAACCATGTACACAGCTGGTGCAAAAGAGCCAAAAGTAGGTCAGTGAACAAGCCACAGCACAACCCGCCACAGCATTGTGTGCTTGTCTTCAGGTAATCTAGCAGACTAAGGAAAGAAAAGGTATTTACAGTGGTTTTGTGATGGTGTAAATAGCACAAATTCAGTAAGTATTTAATTACATGGAAGGCTTGATTCAGTACCTTTAGTGTGTGTGTGTGAGCGTGCTGTAAATTCCCTGTTTTATGCAGTGTACATGCTGTTCATTATAACACACACTCTGAAATACCCACAATGCATTGCTGTCTTTCGTCAAAAGCCCCCAAAGTACACCACAACCAGATGGCACAAAAGCTCAATGGATCCTCTCCATGAAAAACTAGACCAAAACCACACATCTCCATCCCAAGCCTGCCATCTCTGTTCTAGACATCTCCCTCAGGAATCCTCAGCTCTGTCCAGACATTCTGCTCACAGACAATTCGAATGGGAAAAACAGAAGAGACACCAAGCAGAACTGGAAATCGATGCGTTTGGTTTCTATTAAAGGGGTCCAATCCAACATATCACATTTTCCTTGATGTTTTGTGATGGATTAACTGCACTTTGAAACCATACAGACACTTTCACAACTTCCTCCCCGGTTTAGAAAATCATCCATTTAAAACAAACTGCAAAAATGACTCATTCTAACCTTTGCAACACATTTACAATGGCACCAATTTGTTCTAGAAAGTCAACTTGCCCAATCACAGTGAAATAAGGAGAAACCAGGATAGATCCTATTCCTAAAGACCAAAATAACTGACAATCAAGATTAAATGAGTAAAGGGTTGACAAACATTGTGTGGGTGATGCCTGTAGCTCTGAATAGCCTTCTGATGGATGGATGGATGGATGGATGGATGGATGGATGGATGGATGGATGGATGGATGGATGGATGGATGGATGGATGGATGGATGGATGGATGGATGGATGGATGGATGGATGGATGGATGGATGGATGGATGGATGGATGGATGGATGGATGGATGGATGGATGGATGGATGGATGGATGGATGGATGGATGGATGGATGGATGGATGGATGGATGGGTGGGTGGATGGGTGGGTGGGTGGGTGGATGGATGGGTGGGTGGGTGGATGGATGGATGGGTGGGTGGGTGGATGGATGGATGGATGGGTGGATGGGTGGGTGGATGGATGGACTATGACATCTTTTAAGTGAATACCAGAATGCCATCTATCTGAGTCCAGGTGGAATCTGCATAATTCAAAGGGCGAAATGTGATAAACACTTTTAAAGCATAAGAAAAGACCAGAAATTATTTAATAAATGACAATGCAAAAGGTGGAAGGATGTATAGAACATTTTGAATGACATACTGTACATTGCAATTCTATGGAAATCTGCCGAGTTTTCTGCTGAGTACCATGGGCACAGATTAAATTATTTATTTTTTTACTAAGTACATAATCTGAATGCAAAACTCTTCTAACTTGATGCATTAGTCTGACAGGGCCAGTTTTCAGGGTGCTGTACAAACATGGTGTTTTTTTCACTGATTTCACTTTGGGGCAGAGGAACAAAGTGACAAGTACCAGCACGAATGAAATAGAAAGAGATCGAATTCGGCTCAGTGCTCATTGTAGAAGAGAGGTTTAGTGATGAAAGAAAGTATAAAGAGCAGAGCAAAAAAAGGCGTGTGTGTGCTGTATTCCAGACATGTAGGGTGTCTCGCACTGGAAATGGAACTGTCAACACCCCACCACGCATCATCACTCACATCACATCACACACACACACACACACACACACACACACACACACACACACACACAAGCTCTCTCTCTATCACTCTCTCACACACACACACACACACACACACACACACACAGACTCACACATACACACACAAACACATGCACACAGACTCACACTCACTCATACACACACAAACACACGCACACACACACACAAACACACACACACAGACTCACACATACACACACAAACACACGCACACAGACTCACACTCACTCATACACACACAGACACACGCACACAGACACACACACACACACACACACACACACACACACACACACACACTGTTGTCCTCATTGCCACGCCATTAAACTTACAGAAAAAAAATTGGGACAGAGAGGGGGATGTGTGGTGTTGTTTCAGAACGAATCTAATTCTTCTCTCAAATAATTTATTGTAAGAATTATTTGAGAATTGTAAGATCTTTAACACTTATGTCACGATTATTCATCAATATAACAGAAAGTTATCTCAAGGTTACCAGGAAATAGTGTTTGCAACCCATTGTACCTCCATAATGTGATGTTTTATTTTAATAAAGGATATATTCAACAAGACAAAATAGAGCGGGACATGATTCTGTCCATTGGGAATTGGTTGGATTGTGAAAAGTGGGCAGGTGGTTGTAGTGGAGCGGCTGGAAAATAAGAGGGATTGGTGACATCAGATGAAAATTCAAGTTGTAATGTTGATACAATAATTTATTCAGGATCAATTTTGATTTCATGTCAACTCCAAAGCTTGTCTGGTATTTGAATTCTACAGCATTTGATCCAGTTGTAGGTCTGAGAGAAACACAAGCAATTGTTAATTGCAAAGAGGTTTAGAAATTGGGGTCAAATCAAACCAGCAGTAACAAACAACGACAGACATTCACGTGGTGCGAGATACAACAGAGATCTCTTGACACACAAATGTACAGGAAGTTGGTGATATACGCACAGGAAGAGGTCAAAACCCATTGATGTCCATATTCATCCTTTCAGCATTCAACTTTATCACCCTATCAACATCACTCAGCCTTTCACATGACACATTTTTTTAAATAAATTGTTAAATATATAACCAACAAATCTCAGGAAAAAAAGAAAAAAAAAGAAATGTATGACATCATGTAATATTGGTACTGTTTATAATGCAGTTAGCAGACTCAACAAACTACACAAAAAGCTTAATGGTGATTAAAAATGGTGAAATGGTCAGAACATTTACTTTGCCTTATGCATTTATATACATTTTAACCTAAAATCTGTAGAGTTTTAACAGTTTGCAATATATATCTAATAAAAAAAATGGAGCTGTGTATATTAAATACTATATAAAGAATGCATTTTCATAATCAGCAATCCAATTAAAACAACCAAAGCCTTTTCTTTCGAAAGAGAGAAGCAAATGATCCATTCATCAGTGAGATTCAAGAAAACAACGGATGTTCTACGCACTGCAGGATGTTTTTTTTAGTCCACATGGGACTAATCTAAAGGTAAGATCTTCAAAGACGACACACTGATCTGTTGGCGGGGGTCTTACCCTGGTGTTTTTGCTGAGGTGATAACTTATGAAAAAAGCCCCTCCACCCCCAAACAGTAAAGGTTTTCGTAGCTCTTTATTTCATTCCCTTGGCCTTCACATGCCCTGGATTCAACACAATGCTCCGTAGCTACAGGGTCAGCAAAGGTCAGCGTGATTATAAAGGACCTGGAGAGACATACAGAGAGAGAATGAAAGGGGTTGTCAAGACTTTGCTGATGCCACAGGAAGCTCTACTGATTACTTGTGTTGATGGATTGGATGGGCGGATCCTTCACAGTATCCTGAAGGACCTGGGCTGCGAACACAATGCTTTCAGGTTCAATCTCAAGTAGGACATTTACTGAGAACCAAGTTAAATCACCATTGTGCCCTTGACCACAGCAGTTAGCCTAGATTTGCTCCTGAGAGACCGTCCCCAAATGAAAATGTTAGGGTTCAGGTGCTGCTCTTTTACTGTTTAGGACACATTATTGAAGTATCAACTGTCTCAGATGTTTCTCCTAAAACTCCTTAAGAAGTTCTGTGTGATTTTCACTCATTTCACAAATACTTACAAAGAAAAAGCAAGCATAACACCAAATTAATTGGGAAATTTTAAAGTAGAAAGGCTGGTATAGCAGTTTCTTGTAAAACGTACTACAATAATGTTTATTTTATTGACAACTTGCTACAGTGAATTGGAATAAATGACACAATTGTTGATGTACACTACATAACATTAAAATGAATGTGGATCATATCATTTGACCTTAGTGTGACCAGAATTTGATGAGAAATGTTTCAACTCATTACTTAAAATCAAAAAGCACAGTGGAAGACATTGTTAAGATCTCTTCTGAAACTCCAGAGGAGACGCATGTGATATTTCTGGGAATCTTTTTCTGAGTAAGTAAGAGACTTAAAGTGCCCCTATTATGCTTTTCAAGATATTACCTTTCATGCAGTGTGTAACTGTTTGTGAATGTAAAAGGTCTGCAAAGTTTCAAAGATCAAAGTGCAAATAAATGGAATTTGTGTCTCTCAAAAGAAAGAACCAATTCTGAACTGCCTGAAATGAGTCGTCGGTTATTCCAGTCTTACTTTCTGCACGAACCTGTAATAAATTTGCATAATGCCAGCCTATGGTCTTAATTGGCTGCCCGTGAACAACGTCTAATTTGCCCCGCCCTCAAACACTGTAGTTTGTTGGCATGTTCATGTTGTCGGCATGTCGAGAAGACGCTGTTTTCAGCGCTACGAAAGCAAATCTGAAGGATGAGGACTCGGGCGGGAATTTATGGTGCCATTGTTTCTGTTTGTATCACTGTGTATCAAGTGCTGAGGAAGATTCGGTCAACCAATCAGAACAGGCTGTTCCATCTGACCAATCAGAGCAGAGTAGCTCTCGGAAAGGAGGAGTTTAGAGAGATCGAATCCTTAATCGAACCGCTTTGGACACTATGAGAAAAGAGGTGATGCTGCAATGTATATTATGATAAAATTAAATTGTTTTTGACTTTTAATGCATGTAAACTTAGACCTCAAAACAAAATTAGGAACCTTTAAAATAGCATAATAGGGGCAAAAGTTGGCATTTATTTTTCACTTGATCTCATTGTTGTCTTAGAAGAGCTCTCTTTTGTCATTTTTCTTCCCCAAAGTTAGTGCACTGTTTGGTATTGCATGAAATACTTTCACATTTCATACAAACGTCCTGCCTATAATACAAAGACACACACAGTACATGTCAAAGAGGGCCATGCTTCAACTCTGCTGTGCACCAGTTCACAGACAAACTCCTCATGGTAAAGGATATTTGCTACACACTTGGTGGTGCCTCAAGAGTCAAACAGAATGATCCCATTATGCTAAACCATATTGTGAGTTTTTATTGTGGAGCTCAGCTGTTAAACACAAAAATAGTTCGAGCATCGCCCACCATCAATGGCCCGCAACCAACGAGAACCTTCAGTACAACCACAAATCTCTTGGCCTTGGAAGCCATCGTTATGGCAACAGTTCAGAGTTAGCTGAAACTAATAACTTCAGTCTTCACTAAAACTGCAAACTAACGACTTTTAGTTATACAATCCCACTGAAAGAGCTTTCTGGCTGAGAGCAGACTGTTGATTTAGTCATGTAAATTTCTATGACAACAACCAAGGGACTGTTCCTAAAACAACTGAGGTAAAGCTCTCGACAAAACCAATACAAAGAAATATGCAACAATTAACTACATTTTTATATTTTCTAACAAAAATGTGAGTGGCCAGCTTGTGGAAAAGCTCATGTTTCTTTCTCTTTACCACCAGTTTTTAAGGTAAAAATTTTAGTCATTATTCAGATTATTTTGGTTAATGAAATATAATTTTCTTTTACTGTAAATTTAAGGTTATCTTAAAATGTTGGTACTGTATATTTTACGGTAAAGATCTGGCAACTAGGTTTTTTTTAATTATTTTTCTTTTTACAGTACATGATATTTGATTTGTTGAATTCTTGGTTTGTTCAAATTGTGAGCAACAGTTATAGTGACACTTGTCTTCCATAACACTAATTAACCGGAAAAAAAACCCTGAAGTAATTAAAGAAATTCTCTGTGGTGTTCTGCAGTCTTGGTAGTGAGAAAAATGAGGAAGTCATTTTAAAGGATGTTTGTGAAGGAAACAGGTGCACAAAAACACAATCTCGCATTGCGTCTCATAGAGATCTCCTTCTAACTGAGTCCCAGCTGCCTCTAATGTATGACAAACACTTGTTTTGAGATCTATGATTGTAGATATGATTGTGGTCCTGGAACAAAGAGCGGGGCTCTGAGTCAGGAACTACTCATGAGACCTGAAGAAATGAGAGAGAGGCTACTATGCTACTCTTGCTATTTATGCAGAATATAATATGCATAGTGTGCACAGTTGGCTTTGCAAATGCTCTGTATGCATTGAATATCACATTTGTCAAAATGTGCAATAAACAATCGTATATATTTCAACAATGCAACAGTTACAGCATCTACCACAAAGGGCTAGCAGGACTATGCTAACCAACCAAACGTCTTGGGAAAACCTGAATGATCTACTACTACATTTGCAAAATATGTACTGTACTGCATCTCAAAATACAATGGAAGTAATATAATCTGCACGCAAATTTAGCTTCAAATCTTGTATCAAAATCACTTTTTCTATCCAATATGATAACGCAGCTCAACAAATGAAACATGCAACAGGAGGTCATGTTTCAAAACTGAAATGTAGATCATTCCACAAAATAGGTTCTGTTTCACAACATTTCACCAAATAAAATTTGAAACTGAAATTGAAACAAAATCTTAACTAATTTTAAATCTTAAAAAAACATCTGTTTCACTGTGAGACTTTGTATTTGTAGCAAAGCTTCAGTAGAGCTTATCTCATGTTTTGCATGATTTTCAAGCCATGTAATCTTGACTGCATGCGTTGCTTTTAAGCATGTTCATGCATATGCAGCAAGCCTTAAACTGACATAAACAGGCAGTCACACCCCGGCCTACTGCTAGATCAGGCCATCCAGGGCGTTTCCTCTCACCTCTTTAACATCATCCTTCATTTCACTGTCAAGACAGCTCTCTGAAACACACTGACTGATGCTCAACTACTGGTGAGTGCATTACTAAACATTATCGCTTTAATTTTTGGATTATTTTATATACTGAGTTTCAGAGCATCTTCTTTACAGCTTGTAACTGCGTATTTCATAAGGGAAAAGGGACATTTTAAATTCAGAAATGGTGCTACATGAAGCCTTAGTAAATCCCCTTTTAACCTATGGGCCTATTTTGGCAATCTTTCTCTGTAGTTTAAGATTTTAATGAAAGAAAAATATGTATATCTTAGTTATATATGTTATATCTTAGTGACATATCATCTGACTTATGAGCAAGCAAACAAGCGAACATGACCAACATCGATGCACATTTCATGACAGGAAACCACAATAAATGATAAACAAGCTCGTATTCAACTCTTAATTCGTGTGGCAAATGTCATGACAAAATAAAAAGCAGTAACAAGAAAACAAAATGTTCTTGTGTGAGAATTTGGACAATCCAGTCGAAACAGAAAGGTAATCTGGAACACAGCTTGCCATGTTAGTATTTAGAATTCAAGAAGGATTGAGGAAAAAATAAACTAAAGCCTTCTTGCATCAATCCCAACCACATTTTAACCATCTCCTTGAAGCTTATGTAAGACTAGTCTCATTATTCTAGTGCCTGTGGTCATGGCGGTACAGTCACCGCTCTCGTAATGACTGCCTACATTGATGCAGAAAAAGGATGACTTAAAGGCACATTGAAGTACATGTTGACGTAATTTCCACTGAAGCAGGAAGACAGGGCGGGACATATCGAACAGCTCCTCCCCTTTTTTAAATAGCCAATAGAGTTTTGTTTATGTCACAGCTCAGCCAGAGCCGTTGAGCTCGGTAAAGCCGCAGCTTCCTCCTAATCTCCAACCGTTTCTCCTCCAAATATTCTCCATATCGCTTTGAAATAAAAATTCGAATGGGTCCGATTCGTTTTCTGGTCTGCGGTGGCTCGATCATATCCACTCTGTGCAATCGTATCTCTGGACCGGAGCTACGGTGGGTCGCATGACACTAACATGAAACCAAACTTCATTCACCCCAATGGAAAGCATATTTGAATCGTTCCGTATCCCCTAGTTCACTATGTGCCATTCACCACGTAGAAAATAGTAAATGTGTGAACAAAAGGCAGATTTCAGCCGCAGCTTGAAGGTATAGCAGAGGATTTTCCCGAATTTTAGAAAAGAACCGCCCTCTCGACTTTTTGAAAAAATGCACATGCGCAACACTCTACCTGCTCCCGAGAGGGAACGCCTATTAAACGTGTGCACGAGAGAGCATGCACGAGCTAATCATAGCTTACATTAACTTTTACTAGCAGTGATTTTAAATGGATTTCTCCAAATAGCATGCCAAACTTTACCTGTCAAGTAGAAACTTCGCGACTGAGGCATCAGTGGGAAGCCCAACCTGTGTTTTGATCGCACGCCATCGTGTGAATCGTGTGCACGAGCACGTACGACGGCCTTACGTAAACATATCACCAGAATGATTGACACTTAGGAGGACCAATAGTCTTGATGATCCACCCGGAAAAAGAAAATCCTCCGCTATACCTTTAATGTAGGGGCAGGACTCTTCAGATAGAGAGCATTTGATTGGACAGAAAATCGAATGATTTTGGATCCAAAATCATTGATCCATATTGGCAGAAGTAAGAGACTGTAAGTTTTGAATGCTTATGTCTTCTAAATGTGAATGTTGTCATTGTTTTGGTGCACACTAGCTTATAGATAACAGTAAGGCTAACAAATTCATATTAAAAGCCAAAAAACGTCCTTTTTGATTTCAGGGGGACTTGAATAATCCAGTTTAAGCTGTTTGACATCAAGGACTAAAAAATCTTGATCAAAATCCCACAATAAAGTAAGCTCAAGCAACAAACTTGTATAGTTCAGTTCAAGCTATTTCTCACGACTGCCATGTATAATCCAAATCAAATCAATCAGCAGGGTTCCTACAATTACAGACAACCTGGAAATACCAGGAAATTAAAGTTTGTCTTAATAAAAGTTATAAATAAGATTTCCATGTCTGAAAAAATACAATACATTTTTTTTAAAGCATCTAAAATCTTGATAATTCTCTATTATAAATTGCCAATACCTTTTCTAAGTATGCTCATTTGTATTTCATCAATATTTCATTGTCTAGAAATTGCTCTTAATGCAATCTCTTTTTAACAATCCTAATCCAGCAATCACAAACGACCTGAAAAGGCATGGGAATTCATTGGTCTAATGTGAACCTTGATTCAAGAAAGGGATGTGCAGAAAAATCAGTTGTCATGTCATGTGGCTCAAAATTAGTCATACACAGCAGAAGTGTTTATATAACAGCTGTCGGTCAAAGTTTCCTGTCATCATTCAGTAGGCTATACCTATTTTGCCCTTAATATCTAGTACAGTGAGTCATACATACTTCAATAAGGGAAGTGCGTTATGTTGTTTCCTAGGAAATGTCTCCTCCTTTTATGGCGTATAGAAGTTTTCACTATCCGAATTCCGCAGAGTCTAGTCCGCTGACTGCAGTGACATCACGATTACACGAGGGGAGCGTCCCCTCAATCGCTGACCAATGAGCGTGCGTTATGCAAATGAGCTCGCGCAGGTTCCCTGAGTAGTATGCGCGCGCTCCTCCCGCGAGCGCTCAGAGTAACTACAGACCTTCGATCCCACAGCACACTTACCGTTATCACTCGAATCCTGAGACACACAGTAAAAACGAGCAAAATGCGCTTCTAGACTAATTTAAACGATAAAAGAAGAGTTTCTTCTGACCTGAACTCGGATTTTGTTTCTTACTGGAGTTACTGTAGAGCGGAGGACTCGCAAGATGAAGTACAAAGTAAGTGACTCTCTCCATTCATGCGCGCTATTTCCGTAAACTATATAAGAACATCTGCTTACTATGGTAAAATATGTAGCATTTACATGTAGTCTATCTACATCACACGTAAAGGGATTCCTGTGACTTTTTAAAATGAAAGAGCAACTGTTCTTGAACTGTAGATAGATAGATAGATAGATAGATAGATAGATAGATAGATAGATAGATAGATAGATAACACAATACAAAGGTATGAATTGCACATTGTACAGTTTTTGGGCATGTATTATTATTATTATGTGAATGTTCATCATTCAGAGGACAATCTGAGTATATTCAGTGGAGGATGGTCTTAAAGCATCCTTCCTTTTTAGAACCAATGATATTTCACTAGTTAAATACTCCTTAACTTGACAACCCGCTGGCTCCAGCTCTGAACAGCAGTAATTTGTGTGTGTAACCAACCATGCATTTATTGGATGGCTGGTATGATCCAAAAGCAAAGTGCAAATCACATCATTTATTACAGCCATGACACAAAAGCACTCTTTGAGCTCTATTGTAGCGAGGCTTGTAATAAATGATGTGATTTACACTCTGCATTTTCAACTCAAGTTACTCGGAGCCACTTGAGGATATATGGGGCCATTCATTAGCCTGGTCTCCAGCCCCTTTTCCAATTTGAGCCTCACTGTGATTGTGTAATGTGATGTCTTAAAGCAAACAGCATGCATTTTGTTCAGAGTAACAGGGTTGCTGTTATAAGTGTTCCTGGTGGAGACTGAAAATAAAACCACTCCAGGATTTTATGTGCATGTCCATGTTTGATTTGTGCTTAGATTGCCCATTACACTGCCAGGACTGTTTATTCTGAGGGTTTGTTTTATAGACATCATTTAAAAATGATGAATAGACTCATTAATGAACTCTTTATCTAAATATCATTATACTTATCTAGCAAAGGAATCGTTCATCTAGGAATAAAAAAAAAAAAAAAAATGTATATCATCCATCTTGAGTTAGTGAGTTGAACTCAAGAACTGGATCAGTATAGTGTATGAACAGCTTATCCAGAGCTATTTTGTGAATTGGATCAACTAAAATCATTAAAAAATATTTGACTCCAAAGAATGATTCATTCACAAATAGTCTCTTTGCTCCTGAACATGCCATGAGAGCTAGGGTGCATGTCAAGATCTTTTGTAAATAACGACATGGCTTTGTGTCACGAACATGTATTGCATGGCTTCAGATCACTTGGAATATATTGCAGGATTCTTATCAACCACTTTTATGATACTTTTATGGTGCTTATTTCATCATTTTAGAGCTCGACAGCCCCAGACGACCTCATTCACTTTCAAAAGACTGGACAAGATTTTTAAACAAATTCACCTTTTGTGTAAAAGCTGTCATCCTTTCAAAAGTTTTCCCAGCTGATTTTTTGGGGCACTCAGAAATATGGCTAAACTTTGGCCAAATCTGGACTTTCAATCCAAGTGCACACAGCGTGGGGGCAGCTTTTCATTCAAGAGAAACTTGGCTCTTGTGTGCAATTCCCTCCCCATTTGCATAGTCTTTGAGGCTTTCAGTCCTTTGGGAAGATTTGCTTCCTACTTTGGTAGGAGGATTGAGCAGCTCTTCCTGAATGGAATGCTTTTGTCTGCTTCACACTATCTGGGGAATGTGGAGTACTTGGCAAGTCACGGACTGTTAGCGCATATCAGACCGTTTGAATTCCTCTACAGTATAACAATGAGCATCTCTCGCAGTCTCTCTCAAATGTACTTTAAGCTCATAGATCTGTTTAATGACACAATTAAGGCATCAGCTCAGCTATATAGATTTCATTTGTCAGATATACTGTATTAATAGTTTGGTGTTGGTTTACGCTTTTTTTCTGTTTTTTAAAGAAGTCTCTTCTGCTCACCAAGGCAGCACTTAATTGGTCAAAAATACAGTAAAAATGGTAATATTGAGAAATATTATTACAATTTAAAATAACAGTTTTCTATTTGAATATATTATAAAATGTAATTTATTCCTGTGATCAAAGCTGAATTTTCAGTGTCTTCAGTGTCACATGATCCTTCAGAAATCATTCTGAATATGATGATTTGATGCTCAAGAAACATTCATTATTATTAATCAATGTTGAAAACAGTTTGCTTTATCATTTTTTATTTAGAATTTGATACATTATTTTACAGATTTTTTTAATCGAAGTTCAAAAGAACAGTTTGAAATAGAAAACTTTTAACATTCAAATGTCTAATAATTATTTCTTTTAATTAAAAAATCTTACTTACATTAATACATAAAACGTTATAATGTTTTATTATAATTTTGTATTTGTATTTATATTTGTATTTTTAATATATATTTCCCCCATGCAAATATAATGTCATAATATAATAGAAAAGCATTAATGGTCTTAAAACCTTTTGATTTTGAGATGACCTGAATTCTTCCTTTTGCGAGGTTCATCCCGTAACTTCAGAGAAGTTGCATCAAAACAGATCCGATTTCCTTTAATCCTCTGTTGACACAGAGAGATCCTTTGTTTGGCTGACATTTCTGAAACTTTTAAAGCATCTTTACCTCAGAGACTGGCTTACTTTGCAGAGGAACTATCTCACAGGGTTATTCTCCGGGGGGGTATTTGAGGGTCAGGGCCACATGGGCGAACTGGTCACGCTCTTGTTGTTTCTGACGCAGAACAACTGATGTGCATCACTCTGAGTGACACACAGGCTGTTCTCAGCTCACGGTCTGATAACTAATCGTCAAACCCAACAGAGTGGACCGACAGCTGACAGAATAACAATACTTCCTCAGTTTAGATCGGTAGTTTAGAGTTTACTTTAACCGAACACTCTCAAGTGGTTCCTTTAGGGTGTCAAGAAAGTCCCTCACGCAGTTATGAGGTGAAGTACCAGTTAAATATTAAGTTTTCCACCTTTGGAGCAGCGAAGGCACTAAACAGACTTCATCTTTCAGTCTTAAGGGTCACATGGTCCACATCTTGACGTCACGCATCACAAAGGTCAGTCAGAACCCAGGCCTGTTGACGTCAGTTATGTTTTCCAACAGGTGCGCAGGTGTGAAAAGATACACAAGGCGTAAATAATCCCCAAACAAGCAGACCTGTATGGCCTCTTATTAGATTTCAGAGCTCTTGTAGCCTGTTTATAACAGACACGGGGATCTGGGAGCAGTTTGAGACTGTTACGCCGTAGATTTTCCTTCGGGAGCGCATCGAAACGAGAGCCGACCCCTCCCACTCAAACGTCTGTACCCTGCTTTCCTGCTTTATTTTCACTCTTATGTAACTGTGGCACAAATAGCCTGACAGGCACAAAGAACTGATTAGGTGAAGTAAATGTTCTGGGATTTTTTTGCGTCTCTCTCCGGGCTGTAATCCAAGCCGAGGGTTTTTGTTTGGAAATTTACATTGTTCTCAATCAGTCTGAGGGGAAATAATAGGGGGTTGCCCGACTGAAATGAAAAGCAATGGGAAATACAAGGCAGAGAGAGGCTAAACAGGGTGATTTTGTGGTGTGTTTTGTGTTAAATTGTAGTTATCATCAAGGATTCCTGTAAGGAAAATCACAAAGATCTCTTTAATATCTAATTTGTCTGATATTAAAGACCAACTGGAAATTTTGCTCAAAATTTTCTAATGAAATTGACCCTGGCAATATCATGTATCACATCTGGCGTTTCTAAAAAACATTTGCCAACAGAGACAGCAACATAGTGTAGGCACAGATCCGGCCCACATCTGGTACGTGTGGAAACCAGGTGTTCCAGATGTGGGTCAACACTATGTTGCTGTCTGAGAAGAAAGTCAATCAAAAGTGAGAGATCTCAATATGAACTCAAACATTTCTCATCAGATTTGACCTAATCAGAAATTATCTAAGCTATGCTATCCACGTTTTTCTTTAGAAACACTTTAGATAATGTTGAGACAAGATTGTAACACTATGAAGAGCATTTCTGAGCAATAAAGTTTATCTTTGGCTGGGGTGGGACGTTATTAAATGTAAAAGGAACTCACTGAAAGAACATTACAATATAAAATCAATCTCGTTCCTGAGTTTCCGTCTACTGGAGGACGTTGGAGTATGAAGACTGTTTATGTGTGTGTGTCTATATATGCATGTGTTTGGTTTGTGTGTGTGTGTGTGTAGGCCACATCGGGGTGGTATTGTGCATAAAGAACACTTCTCAGCAGGCATTCCACATTCCCCAGGGTAAGAACAAGGGCTATTCAGAGAGCAGGTCTCAACCAGCGCTCCACAGCACAGCTCTGTCCTGTTTGAAAGACGCGGACAAAGAAAAGAGACGATTCTGAAGGCGCCGAGAGCCCTCCTGCATATACGAACATTGGGGGGTTGCAAAGATGCTTCAAATAAGGAACTGTGAACCTTTCAGAGCAGTAACCTTTATAGATGTTTCGGGGGACACGTCCCCCTCCGTACTTAGATTAGAGGTCGACCGATATGTGCGTTTCAGTAGTTTGTTCTTAAAGTGTTACATTTGATTTGTGTTTTTATTCATGCATTCATATCTTCTGAAATTGCACAGGGATTTGTGTTTGACCTCTAAAACATGTCTTTTTTTAGTCATAAATATATTGAATATTCCCACAATGCATTTCCTGGAAAGGTTGCACATTGTGGTGCATTGCCCTCACCAGGAGAAAAACGAAAAGAAAGCAGAGTTTTTTTGCCCCCAAACCATTTTAGATCTATATATTTGAAGTATGAAGGATGGTTTGTGAGGATGGTTTACCTTTTGTGGCGATTTAGAGCGATTATCTACAGCCGAGGGTGAGATGGCGAACTGTCGGATAAGAGGAACTTTGACAGCTGCAAATAAAGCCAGCGTGATAATGTTGGATTGTTTATAACTCTATACTTGAGTTCATCGCTATTTAAAGATTGACCTCATTCTCAACTTCTGCTATTGATGTAAATGGAAAATTTTGTGGGCATTTGTCATTCATTGTTAATTTTTTTTATTTATTTAATTTAGTCTTTTTTATTTTTATTTTTATTTCATTTAGTCATAGGCCTAGTCGTTTACTGGCCGACATATATTATAAATATTTTCATGTAATTAAAAAAAAAAAGTAAAAATAAATAAATAATAATAATTGATGAATAATATATATTAGTATATTTTTTTCTAAAATATGTTTGACCTTTTTATGTATTTTTAAGATGCATCTAAAAAAAATCCTGGGATAAGTATACAGGATATTATAAATATTTTGGTAAGAAACTTTGCATTTATTTACAACATAAAACAACATATCAGGAAAAATAGCTAATATATATAATATTTTCATTCGTGATATATTTTTTGCAATTTTTCTATATTGTTATATACTGACCCATACACAAAAGAAATATATTTGAAATATATTTTCAGTATATATTTTGGAATACATGCAAATATTTGAAATTGGCCCAATAAATATATTTCACACTTAACATCATATATTTTTGTTATATTTCAGAATATATTTCAATGTATTTTTTTTCTGTATGGGTCCCCAAAAGTGTCAAAATATATGTGGCATATATTCCAAATACATTGAAATATATTCTGAAATATAACAAAAATATATGGATGTTAAGTGTGAAATATGTTTATTGGGCCAATTTCAAATATTTGCATATATTCCAAAATATATACTGAAAATATATTTCAAATATATTTCTTTTGTGTATGGGGATGCATCTTAAAACTACTTTTTCTCTTTTAAAACATGTTTACAATTTTCTGCGTTGCGGGCTCACTGAATAAATAACAGGTGCTGTTTTTCTAGTCTGTCTTGTGGCACACAGTGGTTTCTGATGACATATGTTTTTCTCCTTCATTTAGACATGTCAGAGCGAAACACGCTTGCCCTATTGACCCAAAATCCTTTGAAAGTAATTTACAGCAAGCTCATGAACTGCTTATCTGTGCTGGACCACTGCAGACTTTCTCGAGAAGTGTGAAATTGAGATGACATTCGGGGGTGTATTTCCCGCTCTCGAAGGGCCGCCCCTGCTGTGACATCATAAATCCATCACACATCCAAGCGCTAGCTGGTTCTGGGGGGGGGGATTATGTCTTTAACTATCTCCCACAGGATGTATGAACCCGGTTACCTCTCTGTCCATTCACACTGCCTCCTTCAGTATTTGCATGTGTAAAATATACACTGTTTTTGAACGTTACCAAACACTGTTTATGAATGCAGCATTATGCAATCTTTAGTGCCAGCAGCTATAATTTCAACCAGTGTAATTTTAGTAACACTGAGATACAATTATAGGTTTTATCAATTATTCAATTATTAGTTATTTTCATTTTAATTCGAATTTTAGTCAGTTTTAGTAATTTTATCTATATAGTTTTTTTTTTGTACATTAAGTCAAACTAAATGAAAGTATTTGAAAACGTAGACTTATTTCAGTTAACATGTATTTCAAGTAACAACATGTTTTTTTTTAATAGTTTTAGTTAACTATAATAACCCTGATTTCAACAAGACATTTGATAGGGGCAAGGACAAGTCAACTTATATTTCTCCATCTGCTTGACGCGTATAGTTATGAAACAAGCAGTAGAGATGCCAAGCTAAAGACAAGCTTCAGGCTGAAGGGTGGTAACAGAATGTTCTAGATACAACAGGGCATGCACTAAAAAACTCAAACAAGATGGTAAAACAACAAGCAGTTGAGATGTAAAATGTGTCTTTTGTTGGACTAATTAGATGCACAAACGTCATTACGTCCCACCTATAACAATCTGGGCCTTGTTTTCGGTAACGATACTGAAAGGTTCCCAGTTTTTTTTTTTTGTTTACCTACCGCATGCGCACACGACACTTACTGTATGTTTCTGCAAATGCTCAGAAACACTAGTGTGGTTTATAGTGTTAAAAGAAAAGCTTGCTCTGGATGATTCGAGTCTTTGAGGTTGCCATGTTGGTTGGTCTCTGTGTGGAGTGTTTGTTAGGTGGTTGGTGGGCGGGGTTTTTTTTGCTGGTGACTTAAGTCTTGTTGACGGCTTTAGTGTGGGGGCGATTTCTGATTCACAGTGCTGAGGAAACGGGAGGGATAGCTAATACTGACATCACGCCATCACTGAAATGAGACAACTCTTTACTTTGTGTCTCCTTTAGCCTTTTATCAATTGGTCAGAATGCAAAGTGGGACATGGCACGACCACTGTAACGTAGTCAGAAGATGCCAGAAAATCGGCCACTCTGGTGGGAGTTTCCAGAATGTTAGTGTGCAAACCACCAGATTTAAAAACAGATTTCTACTAATAATCTAATGAGAGTTAGTAGACATGTAGTTGCAAATAGTGTAACCTTAAATTTTCATTAAGCACAATATAATCTTTCTTTTCCCTTTTTGGGATGAAATGTGTTTTTGCAAACTGAACTCGCTGTATTCACTGCAATGATGAATACAGTATGACAAAATGTCTAGAGACTTTTTAATTCACAATGTGTTACGTAAACCTCTCTGGAAAGATCCACACTCTCTTTGAATCATGGTAATCTCTATGTTCACGTGTAACTTACAGTATAGTACGTCCGAGAGGATTGATCGAGCACTCTATTGTGTTTGGCTTGGGGCGTGAAATTATTGATCACGTTTTGCTACTATTATTGTTGTTGGCTGTTTGCTAAAGGCGGTTTAATTGCAAGTAAACTCACATGCAACTGTCTTCCGCCCAAACCATAATGCATTACATTAAGATGTGAAGACAGATGGACTAGCTCGAGAATTACTTATTAAGTAAACACAGTTTTTTTTTAGCCAGTCCCTTGTACGTCCTGTTCATTCGACAGAGCCAAACTCTCTTTCACTCAGCACAACGGCCAAGTTGAGTCATCAGGTCTGTATTAGAGTCATTATGGTAATTATCTTCTATATTTACCTGAGTGAAATGAGGGTAAAAGGTGCTGGTTCACCAGTCCTACCCACACCGCCCTCCCCCCAGGGGAACATTACAGTGAGCTGGCCTTAATTCTCACACCACTCCATTTCACTGGAGGAACACACCACTTTCTGCGAGGCAGGGGGTTTGCTTACGGGCAGAGTTTGCACTTTGTTTGCACAGTGGTTTTCTTGTACCCTGAGGGTATAGATTTCAGCAGTGTTTTGGTGACTTTGGCAGCGCTGTTGGGGGAATTTCTCACTAGTGTGTTTTTGAGTGCTCATTTACTTACATAATCAGCCTTGATGATTTTACTGCGGCAAAGCCAAAAACCACCCAATGAGTGTGTACTTAAGAAGAAAGGAGGGTATCCCGTACGATAGTAATTTTGGTTGCATAACAGTTTCAAGTTCTGTGTTGGTTAGCACGTATCCCTCAACATATAGGGTTGCACAAACTGTCTCGCCACAAAAAAAAACATCTTTATTTAGGACTGAATGAGTCATGAATTTCCCAAAAGTCATTGCTCCAGGTGTGGATACGGACAGCTAAAATTAAGTCTAAATAAATTCAACATGCACCCTATCCGATTTAAAACCAAAGCGTTCACAACACATCAGTTTTTCGAGATGTAAATGTAAAATATATATTCTTAAATTTGTATCAAAGATGTATCAATTTGCTCATCATTATATAAAATTAAATATAATTATCAGCATTATATTGGCCATCATTGGTAGATTTGAAGGTAATTTCAGTTTATAAATATATATACAGTTATATATCCATATATCCATAAAAAAGTAGGCCTATTATTCCATTTTATTTCGATTAACATTTTATTTTATTTCAGTTAACATTCAGTAAACATTTAACAGAAAGGCTTCATGGTTTTAGTTTTAGTTAACTACATTAACCTTTTCCTGAACAGTAATACTAGCCAACATTGTAAATTTGAAGTTTTGCACCTCAACCACTTGGCACCGTCTAGACAACTACAGCGAGAACCATTTGCTGGGCGAACCTGGACACATCTGGTTCTTTCTATGCGTCCCGATGCTGGTGTTCCTATAGTCGAAACATACCAGTGTTTTATACCCTACATCATGAAGCTTTACAGCTCAATTTCACATCACAAGGAAATCGTTTCCCCGTTGACGGCTTCAGAAATGTTCCCAAACCAAACCGTCAGGCAATGTCTTACACTTGTGTTTACTAGGGCAGGAATACACAACTGATTAGATCACTTAATGATGCTTTGCATCCAAAGTGGCCTGTATTAGCTGAAACCTGATTATACTCAAGAGTCAAGACTACACGTACTGCAACAGTTTATCTCTGTTTGTTTAAGCCAGTTGCCAAGCAGTGAGATTACATATTACAGATACGGTTATCATGATCATAAATGATTGGAATTTTTATTTTTTTATTTTTTGATGAGATAATGCATATTTTCTGTCACGGTCATCTCTAAAGGCTAAACTGTTGAAGCTATTTGACAGCTTGTTCAGGGTGCTCTTGCAGAGATCAGTGTTTGTTAAAGTGCAAGAAACCCAAGTTGTAAGATGCACGTCAACTGTTTGTTAAATGTACTTCTTCAAAAAGTGTTGCACTGTACTTGTAGTATCTGTGAATTTCTTCTTTTTGCACGGAAACTTTGCACAAGAGGAAGCATGTGTTGCAGTGATATCAGTGAATGCTTTGAATGGAAGATTTCCAGGTCAGTTCTGCTGCAGACGTCAGTGTGTGTTTGGAGGTGAGAATAGGGAAAATGGCTTAAATAATTAATTAGCTCGATCTTCACACTTTCACATATATTTTGACGCTTCTGAGTTTTGCTAAGGCTATTGCTCAATCTATTGCTCGTGATAAGCATTTGATAAGGCTTTTCAAAGTGTCTTATTTAGAAAAGACATGTCATATTTATATATAAATAAGAAAATAAGAATACTAGTCATTTACGGTGTCTTTACATGCCATTACTTTAAGCAATTCAACTTCAGATTTTCTCAAGCTTTGTTTGATTCACTCCCTAGTTTCCTATTCAATGAGTTTTGCGTTCTTTTAGCAGATATAAGCCCTGAACAGGCTGAATGCTAAGAGTGGGACACAAAACGCTCCTATAAGACAATGGTGACCCCAGAGGTCATGTTCTTAAGCTCACTGTATTAGCGCGACGTGGTTCTCTCGGCGGGGGTTGTTGTCATGCCCTAATGCGGGTGACCGAGGCCATGAATGTGAGACAATAGCCATGCGACCAGACGCCCAATCGCAGATAATGATGCTGCCCAAACAGGAAGGTTCACGTGGGAACCCGTTTACTTAGCATTGTGGGAAAGCAGATGAAGGCACACAAAGTCTTTTAAGACAGGACCCAAGGAGAAGCTGATAGACACACTGTTTAAAGTGAAGATCTTGTGTGTTGGACTGTTTGTGTTTGGCCCATGGGAGCAATAGTGATAGACTGATATGTTGGCCGAGATAAAGCCATGTCGGTCAACCACTTAATTACATCCCAAATACCGTAGAAATGAGAAAACAGCTGTTGGATCTGTGTTTTCACATTTCTAAATACAGGCATCTTGTTACAATTTGAATGTACATGGTTTTAATTAAATTTAAATGTGGATTTGAATGTAATTGTGAATTGAATTTGAATTGAATTTGAATTAACTGAAATTGAAGCTTAAGAATCTAGTTCTACTCAATCTCTCTCCTGAATTTCCCATGATGGTACTGTTGGATTACCATATTCATATATGGTACTTCAAAAGGATATTAATATCTGAACTGAGCCTTAGCTCTTCTATTTTAAATATTTTCTCATTTTAAACAGTCTTTCCAAATTTAGCAATTAGGTCAAATATATATTTCAAACACACTAGAGCTATTTCGTTCTTACATGAACGAATGTGATATGAAATATGAAATTAAATGAAATATCCTGTGGACTGGCACAATTTGAACTGAATTCTGCTAGTGCTGCTCTAGGTTTTTTTATTTTATTTTTTATTTAATCTCCCTGTGGTTTGGAAATGATTGACAGAAAAATGATTTTCCAGCATGGCCCCTCAGAGAAATATGTTTTGGCTATGGAGTCGTTGAGCGGATTTTATGATTATTTTCCTAGTCCGATGTGGGTCGACTCGGCCAGACGTTCAGATTGAGTTTGAGTTATTATTGAGGCGCTGTGGATGAAACGACTTCTTTTAAAGGGAACTACCAGCAGGCCGCCGAACTACACGGATAGTATTACACGGATGTTTTTTAGACATGTAATTGTAATATTACAGGGAACCACTTTGTATTGCAGCCCACAAGAACCCGCTAAACATGTCCAAAAATCACTGTATGTAATCATAATACGCATAGGTCATGCCTCAATGCTTGTGATAATACTGAACAAATCATATGATACTTAGTCGGAGCTGGTTAGTGTGGTTAGGGCGAGCTTTTTTTCTGGAATGTAAGTGTCTTATTGAGTTCAGACAGTATAATGAATTATTGTGCTTTCATTCTTTACAGAACCTGATGGCTAAAGCGCTTTATGACAACGTTCCCGAATCCCCGGAAGAGCTGGCATTCCGGAAGGGCGATATCCTGACCGTCATCGAGCAGAACACAGGTGGTCTGGAGGGATGGTGGCTGTGTTCGCTCCACGGCCGGCAGGGCATCGCCCCCGGCAACCGCCTCAAACTGCTTATCGGACCAATGTTCGAAGGCCAGACGTCCGCATCCCCCTCCCCACCACAGGGTCATGCCCTCCAGCAGAGGCCACTCACACCTCAGGGTGTGTACCAAGTGCCGCCGTCCCACCAGAGCCCACAGGGACAGGGCATCTACCAGATCCCTCCATCTAAAGACGTGTACCAGGTTCCACAGAGAAGCGCTCTGGCTGCGGATGGGACTCCCTGCAAGGTAAACTCAACTAGGCTCGACTCCTCACTTTAAGATAACACTTGTGGTGAATGTGCGGCAGATATTGACAAGATCAAACGTTCATCCGCTGAGCAACACTTAGTGTTTGATTGTGTTGCATGCTTTTGCTCTTGCAAAATGTGTTGTACAGATGTACTATGGATGTACTATGGTAAAGTAATGGAAATACCATAATATATTCAAATGAAATTAGGAGACAACTAAAGTGATTACAAAAGGATCTTAAAATATGAAACTATTCCCATTATGGAAAACCTTGAAAATACCATTTGCTTACAGGTTTTAGTGATGTTTGACAGGTAAAAGGTGATCAGGAATATTCAATATATTTGTACAATTTAGATGCATTTGTGTGTGTGTGTGTGTGTGTGTGTGTGTGTGTGTGTGTGTGTGTGTCTAATATATATATATATATATATATTGGTATTTATATTTAAAATACCATCCTTAATTATTAATTGCAATATGAATTAAATATTTATCGTATTAAATATTTATTATTTATTAAACATTTAAAGAAAATTATACTATAAAATAATTGTAAATAATATACCAAAAAAATAAAAATCAAATCCAATATATACATTTTTTATAAAATAGATATTTTTGATTTTACACTCGGCATTTTTTAGTTTTAAAGTTTTAAAGATTAAAAGTGTCTCAGTGTCCAGCCAAAAGCCGTTGTGTACAGGTGTTGTGCACTCCCTGCCCTGCCCTCCACCGCAGCGTTACAGGCTTTATATTTAACAGCTTTATAATGTCCTGTCGATGCACTGGACTGCACCCGTTCTCTCTGAATAGGAAAGCCACAGCGGGGATGGAAAAATAAATAGAGGAGATCAGGCTACTGAACACACTGAGAAAGCATACACTGCAGCGAAACAAAGTGTACGTCAGCGGGCGAAAAGGGATTTTTGTGTCATTAAAAACTGTCAGCTTATTTTCATGTAACACTTGTCTTTCTGCAAACCACTATGGTAGTTCTCAAGTTCTCTTTTAAAGACACGGCATAAGGCTGGCTGATTTTGATTTTTGCCTGCCTGATAATTATTCTGATTCAGCGTTATTTTGCCACTCAGATACAGACACTGTAGACATAGCTTATGTTCCTCAGCACTAGAGAGAACTGAAAACATCACTCAGGCAAACTCATAACACTCTGAGGTCATGTCTGTGATCGTCATTTAAAAGTAGAGGTTCCTCTGCTTTTGACATTAAGAGTTTAGAGCGCTACTAGTCTCAGATATCAGGAGTGTTGAAGGTTAAGGTTACAGTCTGTCCACCTCAAATGATCTTGAGATGGACGATCAACACGCGCAGTATGGCTGTATGGAAAGAGGGTTGTGTTGCTTTGATTGAGGTTTGTCTGATCATTTTGTTCGCTGGCGTTCAGAATGATGGCACACCTTACCTTGTGTGTTGTTTTCCTGAGGTTGGCATAACAGTTGGCCACTCTAGTAAGAGTGAGGTAAGAGGGTGTGCTCACATCTGTAAACACAATGTTCAGTTGACGTTCCTCTGACATAAAGTGCATTACAAAGGTGTGGCACAGCGGAAAGTGCAACAAAAATAACAACCGTTTCCTTCCTGATCTCACTTCCTGTGCTGAAAAATAAAAGTGATCCCCTTTTAGATCCATCATTGAAAATGGCGATGTGGTTTTGAATCAGATTAAAGTACAGTTTAGACTTTGATCTTGATTATTGTGCATCTGTGTGAACAATTACATCCTGACATGCACAGTTTAACCAAATAGAAAGTTCAAAAACTTGTTTAAGAGAGAAGTTTAAGAAAGAACAAATCAGTTCATATTCACCAACCATTCACATTATGTCCGTAATTACAAGTTTCTGACTAGTAAAAACACTTCATCTTTGTTGAACTCGACCTTACTATTGTGATTGACTATGTTTAAAGAATTGGTTTGTCTAGTTAAATATAGTTAGGTCAGCTCATATTTCTGTTAAAAATGCCTTTTTATTAATGTCAGTAAATATTTAGCGAGCACATGTACAGCTATGTTGGTAACACTTTACAATAAGGTCCCATTAGTTAGTGCATTAACTAATATTAACTAACAATGAGCAATACATCTGTATTAAGATCTGTTTATGCTAGTTAATAAAAATTCAACCGTTAGTTCAATTGTTATTTCATGTTTGCTGAGGTCCATTAAATAAAATTAACACATACTTTTGATTTTAATAATGTTTTAGTAGGGATGAACGATATATCGGCCACCATATCAGTATCAGCCAATATGTGCATTTTTTGTGTATCGTAATTGGCCTGATAAGACAATTTGGCCGATAGAAAAAAGTTTTATTTCTTTCGCTGAGACACTTCAGATGCGCACTGTTCGCCATGATGTTTTTTAATTGCTTGAAATATGATTGAAATCACTTCGAAAAAGGAAAATACAGTAAGTGCAACATGTGCAGCACAAGTCTGTCATATCGGCTACATACAGTTATAATGAGAACATTATAATTGTGTGCTTGGGACATGGATTTTAATGGTGAGACTTTTGTTTTTGTAATCAGGCTTTCATAAATTATATAAAAATGTGGATTTAGATTTATCGGCCAATATATTGGTTATCGGCTTTCAAATATAAAGAATTATCGGTTATCAGTATCGAGCTAGAATTAACATTTAACTAAGATTAATAAACCAATGTAGTTAACAAATGGAACCTTATTGTAAAAATGTTACCGGCAAAGTAATAGAGCTAGTCAGTGACAAAAAGTTGTGCATTGTGGCTCGCCAAACACATAGTATCTGAAAACAGCTCAGGACTGTCATCTTGTAATTATGGCCATTCTGAAACAACATGAACACAGTGTTTCTTACAGGACTAATTCTTAATCATAAAGTAGTCGAATGTTTCATCTGAACGCAGAAAGTGTCTATTTGTGCTGTAGTAGTTATGCTTGTGGATGATGTGTTTGTTGCTGGCGCGGGCCAGGATTTGGGCACATAATGACACACTGTAAGGTTTGGTTGCTGAAGTCTGGCTCTGTCCCCGCCTGACCTGAAGGGTACAGTGATCTAAGGCCGCTCACAGCTGCACTATTCATGCCAGCCAGAGCCGTCTCCAAGATTTACACAACCACACAACGTCCTTCACAGAGCCGAGCCTTATGGGTAGAGATGAGATCTCTCGTCCCATTGGTACCCAGGTCGGGTTGACACAACAAATTGTGGCTGTTTCTGAGGTAAAGCAGTTTTTGTGACTCTATGCAGGCCGTTCCAGATCCATATGAGTGGAAACTCTGAGGATGACGTGCAGCTTCGATGCTTCCAGACTTTTTAGGATTAACTTTTCTTCATGAGTCACATCATAAATCATCATTTTCTGCCCACTCCATGGGCCGAGGCTGTCTGTTATCGCCACTAGCCGGGTTTTGTTCTCATTCTTCCTACTTGTCTGAGATAGCTAAGCCAGGCGTTTTCCTGTTTGCACACCTCAGTCTCCAGGAGATATCGTAAAGATTTGTTGGTCACATGCCACCGCACCCTTCTGTGGAAATGCGTAGAAGAGTTTGCAGTGTAGTTGAGCATTAGTCATGTGACTCAACGCTTGCTAGTTTATTAGCAACTAGATTTTTCTTCCTCGTGTCTACTATACATGATATATCTTGATTGTCTTTTATGTATTTTCTCTAATATGAATTAAACGTTTGAAAAAAACTGTTGAAAAAACCTTTTTACGCAAGAAGGATTCTGATTGGCTGGCAATGTTTAGCAGGAAAAAGTGGTTCTGAAAGTGATTGCAATGATATTGTTTATCTGTGTCATTATTATTATAGTTGTAGAGTGTGCACTCCGTCACTCTTTTATATTTGGAACGAATTTTAGAATTATCGTTATCACTATAGTTATTGTCCTTGATATGAGCGGGCCTTAAGTGTGAAGTTGTTTAGCCTGTTCTTAGTATATGGATGTGCTCTGACCCAGAAAAGATGTCTGGACTCCTTTAGTGTTGGACACACGGCTGTTCTTTCCCTCCTGCAGAGATAGCAGGAAATGCTCAGCGGAGAGGTAGCTTATTTCCTCATGCCCACGAGACACAAGAGTTCATTCCCGTTTACCTCCTCGTCTTCATTTCAAGGCTAAATCTTAGTTTTTTTTGTTTTTGTTTTTTTCCGCCTACTTATTATTAATCAAAGACAAACCATTAAAATCAGGGTCACTGCATAATTGATGCATCTCATTTAAATAATCACCCCCAACCGCGTCGTCTCAATGCGCATCTATAAATCACGGGGTGTGTTTGAATGCTTCCATGTGATGTAAAATTAATTATGGCTTCTTGCGTTAGGGTAACGCTCCCAAATTAGCAGGAAGACTTTGTGCATTTCAGTTTTATGGTCGTCATGTAGGAGATCCCTGAGGGTTTGACATTTAATTGCCTTCGTTGATGAGTTGATGACTTATTAATAGGACGGAGCTTTTTCTGTCACTGGAATGGAACCGATTTAAAGGGACAGAAGAGAGAGACAGCAGATCATTCTAGATGATTCTAGAGCTTTGCTTTTCTTCCAAATGATCAACCAAGTGATTTTTCCAGCTCTGTTTACTTGTCAAACGTGACTCAGAGCTAATCTGTGAAGTCATTGTTTACTCAAACAGCTTTAGTCTAAATGCTGCATGCCGATAAACGAGGCTGGTGAGAAAACACTCTTACGTCATGCTGCTTTTTCAGCGCTGTTATTCTCCAAGGACGAAAAAAGAAAAGAGGCTCTCGCAGTAATTAGGTCGGTCTCAGGTTCAGATCTGATCCGGTCTTAGTCACGCACACCCAGCCGGGGTGTAACGGATCCCAGGGTGAGAGTGTTTGCCTAGAGGTCACAGTTCGCACCTCACACTATGACACATGTACTCATTTCCGATTAGCCACTCCAGGTGGCGGAGGAGTGATTTAGGTAATATTGGATGGATTTCTGTATTATTTTATCATATTTACTCAAAATTAATAAAACATATAATAATACATAATATAATAAGTGATAAATTATATGAAATTGATAATAAAATGGTAAAATAACACTAAAATGTATTAAATATTATACTATATATTTTGTGAAATCAAAATTCTTGATTATTTATATATATATATATATATAATAGGCATATATATAAAAAATATAAATATAGTTTATTATATGCATATATGGAGTATAGATAGATTGATTAGACCACTGATGTGTCCCGTTCTCCATTTATTCCCAGTTCATTTTCCCAGGATTTCTGGGAAGCAGAGGTGATTTAAGACTGATGGGAACAACCCGGGAGATCTGGGTAATTGGTGAACTATGCTGAACCTGGAATTCCAGAGTGCTGATTTATGGATAGGAATGTCATTGATGTGCACCTAAACTCACAGAGTAAAAAAAAGAGTGTGACGGCCTCGCTTATGAAAACCATATTGACATTCACATCTCTGGAACTCTAGTGTGTCACGAGAGGGTGTGTAAACACCGGGCAAAAAAAAAAAAGTCGCTGTTTGGAGTGTGTAGCTTTTCATTTCTTAAACAACCTTAAATTCATTGAAAGTCTTTGGGACGTGCTGGAGAAGACTTTACAGAGAGCTGTCAATACAAGATCTTGACCAAGAATTGATGCACCTCTTGATGGAGATAAATGTTTTTTTTGGTCAAGACCTTGTAAAGATCTTGAAACACAACAATCACTGTCGACAGTCACTTATATGAGGTTTCAGTTCGGATAGAAGGCCGCGGTCTATGTAGGTGGTACAGCAAGGCAGCCCACTGGGTTTTGGATCAGATCTGGAGTCTCTCAGACAGGATGCAGTACATATGGTTCCCATTTTTGAGAGCTGTCAGTGACCCGTGAGTGTTCTCGTGTGGTGACAGCGGTGTGCGGTGTATTAGCGGAGCGTTTGGGACGAGGAGGGGGGCTGATTTTGGAGAACAGCGAATGGAGACCGAGTACATTCCAAGGATGCTTCTGCCTGTCTGACGCAGAAGACAGATGTAGAGCACAAAGGATGGAGAATAAACTGCAGGAATATAGAGAGAAAAGATAGATTAGAAACGTACGAGATGACAGATATTAATGTTTGGAGCCGAGGAGGTGAAGTTGTGTAAGACAGATTACTCAATTAGTGTCTATGTTTTGCAGTTGCATTAATCTAGTCACGTACACAATGCACCATAGTTTCGCCACGGATACTTTGTATGTTGCGGCTGAAAAACAAAGAGCTTAAATGAGGTTTAAATATTCACTATAATAAATGAAAAAATGACAATATTATTGCTAAAAATATATAAAATGATTTTATTCATTATTAAAAACGATTGATTATTATTAATATTCATTAATAACAGTAATTATCAAATGATTGGTGAGATTAGTATTAATTGTGTGTGTGTGTGTGTGTGTGTGTGTGTGTGTGTGTGTGTGTGTGTGTGTGTGTGTGTGTGTGTGTGTGTGTGTGTGTGTGTGTGTGTGTGTGTGTGTGTGTGTGTGTGTGTGTGTGTGTGTGTGTATGTATATGTATCGTTTATGTTTTTATATACGTTTATTTTATTTTATTTTTTCATTTTTAGTAGTGAATGTTTGATTAATCATTTTTTTATTATTACTACTACATTTCATTAGTGTTTGAGTTTGGGTCTGTGTAATTGTTGGTGTTTTCCGCCTCAATTTCTCATGTCAGGAGACCCTTCGCTAACTTTATATGACATTTCACCCAGGAATAAAACATTTTAACTCCGACTTTAACGTCCCCTAATGGTTGTATTGTTGTTTCAGGTGGTGACCCCAGTACGAGTAGGACAAACATACGCCTATAGTCCTGCTTCAGATTCATCTCATGACCTCTACGATGTTCCTCCAATTCGTCCCCAGGGGGTGAGTGTTACTTCAATAACACACGCACCCATATAGATGTCTGCATATGTGTATTTACATTTTAAACACCCGCACAGGTGTATGATATTCCTCCGAGCAAGCAAACCGGACAGCACAGCTCTCCCAGAGCCCAGGGCGTCTACGACACACCTCCGTCACATGACCTACGATCCAAAGGAGGACTGTATGACGTACCTCCATCATCGCAAGGGGTATGCCGATTCTTCAGCTATTAATATTCATTATGATGTCATGATAATTAGCAAATGCAAATTAGGGGTTGTTTGAAACTTTAGCATATAACTTATCCCACATTGTTTGTGCTACAAATAATTCCTCAAATCATGCATCTTGTACAGAATTAGACTTACAATTTTCACAGTGGACAGTCTTTGCTTCAAAATAATCAAACGTTTCAAAAAGATACAAGAATATTTAAATATACTCTCTTAAATGCTGCCCAGTATTACTTTAGTATCATTGAAATAGTATTTTTATTAATATTTTGAATGAGCTTTTATTTTTTATACTTCACATTTTAGTTAAAATATCTATAATTGTTTTGTTTTTTGTTGTTGTTATTTGTATTAGTTATATTTTTTTAATTTAAAAAAAAATTTGTTTTAGTTATTTTGGCACATTGTGTTATTAAATGAAACCAGTTAACTAGTTGGTAACTATTTTAAATAAAATAAGTTTAAAAAAAAATTAAATTTTATTTTATTTTAGCTAACGTTTATTTTATCTCAACTATGAAAATGTTTTATGGTTTTAGTTAACTATAATCATTCGGATGCAGCCCTTGTTCTTTGTCTTGTAACCGAATGCTATTATTTCCCAGAAATTTTACAAAGAAATAAATACTCTGATTTTTATTACTTTCCCCTGGTTAGCAAATTAAAGCCTAGCTTGCCAGCAATGTTGGAGTCAAACTCAGAGTAGTGCTCTTAACTTTGCAAGGAGGTCAGAACAGAAATAATTGTGCTGAAGCCCCTCTTATGTTTCACCGCTGCTCCTGGCGAAATGCAGCGTAGCGCCTCGAGTTTGTTTGAAATAAACTGGATGTGCATGGAAACCTGTTATTAGAGTCGTATTTAATTAGGGTTTGCGGAAACCCGGGCTCACTCTGAAAGATAGATTCTACGCTTGACAGAAATCACTTACAGGCCACTGTGTTTATTTATTGACCAATATGCTGTTGGCACGGCCCATGTACTCCCATTACGCTGTCAGGTCAATGCCGGGTTTGATCCTTTAGCTGGATGGCAGGATTTTCCATGTCCTATTCAAGTTTTTAGAGTGAGATGGTGGAAATGCAGGACTTATTAGACTGTCAGGAATCAAACCGTTATTATTGGTTTTGGCACCATAGTGTTGGAATTTCAATACATTAAATTGAAAAATATTGATATGAGATAACAGCATTTGATACCACAGTGAAAAATTACACATTTGGAGCATAACATTTTGAACAGTATCCAAGTTACTATTGACCAGAAGAAATGATGATGATGATGATGATAATATTTCTAAGACTCTTTTTCTTTTTTATAAGTGTAATACAACTGACCTGTAAAATAAAATTACAGAATTTCTTCACTTGCAAGAGTTAAATCCTCAAGCAAGGAGAAAAATAACTGTGTTAATGTGTCACAATTCATCAATTATGAAACGAATTTCAGTTGTGAAGCGGCTCTACGGAAGACAATAGTGTCATTATTCAGCTCAGTTTAGTTCAGTGTTGATTCAGTTCAGAAATAACAGTGTCAATGTTGCAAAGTTCATTAAGTTTCTCAAGTTTCTGTCTAATAACATCAGGCAAATGCATTGCCAATGAAGAATAGCCTTTGGGCTAACTTGGGTACATTTATCTGAATGTTGATTAATGTATACGGTCCCCTTTAAAAAAAAAAAAAAAAAAAAAAATCAATCATGAAACAACTTTAAAGGCAGCTCTACAGAAAATCCAGCTCAAATTCAGTTCAGGTTTTGGTTCTCATCTGATTTGAGTCTCATTTTCTTAATTTCAATTGTCTTTTAAAGGGATACTCCACTTTTTTTGCAAATAGGCTCATTTTACAACTCCCCCAGAGTTAAACAGTTGAGTTTTACCGTTTTCGAATCCATTCAGCCGATCTCCGGGTCTGGCAGTACCACTTTTAGCATAGCTTAGCATAGATCATTGAATCGGACAAGACCATTAGCATCTCTCTCAAAAAAATGACCAAAGAGTTTCGATATTTTTCCTATTTAAAACTTGACTCTTCTGTAGTTACATCGTGTACTAAGGCCGACGGAAAATGAAAAGTTGCGATTTTCTAGGCTGATATGGCTAGGAACTATACTCTCATTCCTGCGTAATAATCAAGAAACTTTGCTGCCGTACCATGAGTCCAGCAGGTGTAATGATATGACGCAGCGCCTGAAAATAGTCCCCAGCTCAGTAACTTCCAACGTGACCGGGACTAAGTTTGTCTAACCTATTAGACCTATTTTCAGGCACTGCGTCATATCATTACGCCTGCTGCACTCATGGTACGGCAGCAAAGTTTCTTGATTATTACGTAGGAATGAGAGTATAGTTCTTAGCCATATCAGCCTAGAAAATCACAACTTTACATTTTCCGGTGGTCTTAGTACACGATGTAACTACAGAAGAGTCAAGTTTTAAATAGGAAAAATATCTAAACTCTTTGCTCATTTTTTTGAGAGAGATGCTAATGGTCTTGTCCGATTCAATGATGTATGCTAAGCTATGCTAAAAGTGGTACCGCCAGACCCGGAGTTCGGCTGAATGGATTCGAAAACGGTAAAACTCAACTGTTTAACTCTGGGGGAGTTGTAAAATGAGCCTATTTCCAAAAAAAAGTGGAGTATCCCTTTAAACTCCAACTGAGCAAGCCAAAGGTGACAATGGCAAGAAACCAAAACTTCTTCATCTGACAGTAGCGACGGTGCATCGATAGTAGAAAATGATTATTGAATCGATATGTATCAGAAAATTTTATATTTTTGGCAACCCTAATTCTTATAAGCATATAAACTCCATGTTTAACCGAATTCTCACTCCCACAGATTTACTCCACACCACCTTGTCGGAACAACATTGCACAAGATGAAGGGAATTACGACTTTCCACAGCCTTCAAAGCACAAGCAAGAAGGTGTATACGACGTTCCACCAACGTCTATCCCTAAAGCTTCCTCGTGCTCCAACTACGACTTCCCGCCCAGCTCTGAGCCGGTGTCCCGCAAGGTCATGAACGACAGCGTCGGCATCTACGACGTTCCCGCCAGCCAACACGCCGCAAGTGGATCTCAGGACTTGTACGATATTCCACGTGGACTGCCTCAGAACCGACACGCTTCGTCTGAGAAGGACAGGAATAAATCAGTTTACGATATCCCACCGACAGACACTCGGTTGCTTGGTGATGTGACCGATGGCGTAAACCGCTTGTCGTTTTCCAGCACGGGAAGCACTCGCAGCAGCATGTCAACTTCCTCTTCTTCTGCCGGGTCGCCCGCAGAGAGTCGTCTGTTGTTGGATCTAGACTCTGCGTTTCAGAGGTTGGGTCACCTCCAGCAATGCCTGGAGTCTTCTGTTTGCGCTCTGCAAACTCTTGCGTCATCGCCTCACTGGAGGACATACAGCTTCATGGAGCGTCACACCAACGAGGTCCGTGTTTTATTGGAGCGCGTCAAGGGTTCGCTCACAGAATTTCTCATATTTGGTCGCGGAGCGGCGGCAAACGCCACCGCTCTGTCCGATCAAGGACTGCAATCCAAGTTACGACGCCAGTTGCAGCGTCTGGAAGATTCCCATCAGATTCTTCAACAAACACACCAGACTTTAGAAAACAATAACTGGCCGCTTAATATCCTGGCAATTGGCACCAAGCATCAGAGCAAGAGTGACGAACTGGAACGTTTTGTAATGGTGTCACGGACTGTGCCGGATGATGCCAAGCAGCTGGCTTCAACAATAGGGGGCAGCGCAGAGCTTCTCTTCCGAAGAGCACCAATAGAGGGCATCGTTCACCCCTTTACCTGCACCCCGACGGAGGACCAGACCAAACCTTTCCCCTTATCACACGACAAAGCCAACATGAACAGCGAGAAGTGCGTTAAAAGCTGGATGGAAGATTATGACTATGTCCATCTGCAGGTGGGAATCACACTACAACACAACACTTGAAACACAGATATAGATATATATATAAATTGTAAGAAATTATCTTATTTATTAGCTTTTCTTTTAAATTAACAGGGCTGTGTGCTTATTTTCCGGGTGTTAGCTCTAAAAAAATATATATATTTAGCACACAAAAGTATAGTAAAATTGTTTTATTTTTCAATAACAGTAGCATATTATAGCATAAACCTATAATAATTATAACAGTAGCATATAACCATAACAGATACAAATCATAAATCAAAGTGACAGTTTATCAAAAAACTATCAGTGAATAGTTTTTCAGTACTAATTTCACATTTTCAGTACTAGCACGAAACTTTCTTGCATGCGATTGATTACATTTTATTTTTCTATTTAATATTTGTAAAAAGCAAGTGCGAGCAAAACTATTGCACAGCACAGATTTTAGATGTGGTATTAGTAATGTTAAAGTCAATAATCACCATTACTTCTATTTATTTCTTCTGCTGAACACAAAAGAAGATATTATGAAGAAAGTCGGTTACCAGACAGTTGATGGATCCCATTGACTTCCATAGTATTTTTTTCCCCATACTATAGAAGTCAATGGGGTCTGTCTGGTTACTGACATTCTTTGAAATCAGCTGTGAATAAAATGAATACAAAACCTTTATAGATTTGCATGCTGCAAAAACTGTTGAAAAACAGTCCATTCACATCCATCTATCCTCTGTCCATCTGTTAATCCTGGATGCAGAGATTAGAAATGAGATCCTTCACATTTGAGCACATCAAAGTGAGATTAAAATATTAGCATGTACTTTAATCTCAAGCAAAAGACTAAGAGGATATTCATCCTATGCAAGAGTTTAGATGCTGCCAGAATGGTGTTTTAAAGATAATAAAAAGAGATGGTTGCTTTTTCAAATTTAATTCATGAGACAAAAATAATAATTTGAATTAAAAGAGGATTAGTTTAATACCACAGTGGCCTAGGGCTGCTCATCGGTGCATTAAGACACTAGTTACTGTTGAGACTTGCTGACTGACCTTTTGTTATTTTTGCAGGGAAAAGATGAATTCGAACGACAACAGAAGGAACTCTTAGAGAAGGAAAACATCACCAAACAGAGCAAAGTCCAACTCGGCCAAGAACAGGTACACGACACGTACACATAGACGTCATCGGCTTGTGTGTCAGTCATCAGTGCACAAGGAAGTAGCTAATGATTAAGTGCCTTCAGGGTGCAGAAATACAGTACAGCATGACAGAGACTTTGTCAGCCTTAGAATGGATAAGAATAGAAACACCAGAAGTACATGTATTAAGTTAAATTAATACAAGAAAAAGGGTTTTTGTTGGCCAAGTCAGTTAACAGTTGCATCATGTGAGATCTTAGGGTGTCCATATGTTCGCCATATATCAGAGTTTGGCTATAACAACCTCACAGGTGCAGATCTCAAACATCTCAACTCTCTTCTAGGACAGATGGTTCCTGCTCCATGTAAACCTGAGCCCATATAAACTGGGTTTAAGATGTTTATGCATTCTTTGATTGTTTTAAAACCGTCCCTCATGTTGTTAGTGTCCGTCTCAAAATGTAGGCAAAAAAAAATCATTTGAAATATTTTAAGAAAGATTTGTTTGCCTTTTTTCATTTTGAAATGAAGAACCTTCATCAGATGTGTGTGCTTGTATATATATGTATTATATACATTTTGCATGTTGTTACCATTTTATTTAAATATTTATAAACTGGTGCATTTTATCTCTTATGGTTCTTAAAAAAAAAAAAAAAAAAACCCGAAATGAACCATAACTACTATATTACACATTATATAACTGTTCATTGTTCATTTTAAATTTCATTTATGTTTTAGAGAGAAAAAGGCCGAAATGACATGCATTATTTTTACGATTTAAATATTTCTAACTTTGAAATTCTTTGTCTCACTTAACAGCTGAAACAGTTTAAACAGCTCGAACAGGAAGTGATCAAACCTGTGGAGAACGACATCACCAAGTGGATCTCCCACCAACATTCGACAGACTCCTCCTCTAATTTCTCCAATGGAGGCGGAGCTCCGGTGTGCTTGCGTGACCGCCAGCTGTTGGGCTTCTACGCGGACCAATGCGAGCAGCACTTCGTGACTCTGCTGAACGCGGTAGACGCTTTTTTCGGTTGCGTGAAGGCCGGGCAGCCTCCTCGAATCTTCGTTGCGCACGGCAAGTTCGTCATCCTCTGCGCCCACAAGCTGGTGTTCATCGGTGACACTCTGTCAAGACAGGCCTCGGCAGCAGAAGTGGCAAACCGTGTCATGAACTTGAGCAACGTCCTGTGCGAGATGCTAAAGACAGTCGTGAGTGCCACAAAAATAGCGGCCCTCCACTATCCCAACACAGCCGCCGTACAGGAGATGGTAGATCGCGTGACGGACCTCTCACACTTGGCTCAACAGTTTAAAGTGCAGCTCTCGCAGATGGCGGGGTTGTGATGTCATCAACATCTGAACAAAGACTGTCATTTTAACATGCATATATATTTATACTCGTTCTTATGTAGATGCGTCACTGAAAGTTGTCTTTTGTAAATAGTCCTGCTCTCTTCCTCTGTGTAAATATTTGCCTCTTTATTTTGTGTAGATTTGTTTTTATATAATGATGATGATATTAACTGTATGAATAGAAATGATTGAGATTTGCATTTGTAGAGTGACCATTAACATTCCTGATCGTTTTGTGTATTTAGGCACCTTACAAATTGTCCTTAACTGCTAATTATTGTGTATTGCTGAATGCCAGAACCTACAAAACGAAAATAGTGTGTTTTGTACATGTGCTGTATCGTATGACACACACTCTTGCTGAGAGTATGGTATGAACAAAGTAAAATGTTTCTCTGTCTTTGCTATAGAAATGGTTTCACTTGTTTTTTTGTTTGGACATTTTGGTATGGTGAACCTCACCAAACCTGTCAGGAATGAGCCCCAGGTCATATTTCACTATGAAATCAAAAAGAAATGATATTTAGTTGAAGCCTGCTTTAGGACCATTAAGATTTTTTTGCACCTTTGCAAGTTTTTAATGAGAATTAAACTTTTCCTCCCCTGTTTTTTTTATTACTATAATGTGCCAGAAACTCATTTTCATTACTGTATAATGGGAAAAATACATTGTAAAATGTTATTACATCATGGCAGTATTTTATTACTTTTAATTTATGCTTATTTAAATAAAAAATATATTTTATTAGAGTAAAAAATACAGTATTTCTTGTTTTTTTATTACAAAAAAAAAATCTAAATGCAAAAAAAAAAATTCTCATGCATAATATAATTTTTCTTCCTTTTGATTTTGTAGCGAAATGTGACCCAGAAATTCATTCTCGTATCACAGCATTGCTAACAAAGTAGCTAAACCGTGTTAAACGAACGGCAAAATCTGGCAGCAGCAAGGAAGACATTTTCCCAAGGGTTTTCACCCCGCCATAACTAAATGTCCCACCGATCCATAATTCCCAAAGTATTATCAGATGATCCAATTGGACAGATATAATCTGATAAAAAAAAGACCTTAGATGGATGTGAGCTTCCCAAACCATCTCTGTGGACCTTGGTGACTAATACTTTCCATTCCACGCTGTAATGAGCATGTATCATTGCTCATGTGGGTTAGCGGCGATGATGAGAGGCCACGCTGAGGGGATTGAGGAGTAAGTCGAGCACGGCCTGAACACACCGCCACACCATATTATCATTAACATTACCCTGCTGGAACATCCTGAGACCTGCAGTGGGAACATCACATGTCTGCCCAATCTAATTTACTAGGATTTTTATTATGCCATCTCATCTGAAAGGCCTTGAAACAGGCCTTTTTTCCTCATCTAACAATGTTTTGCGCAGATGCTCATGATGATTTAGCTCGCGGCCTGTGGTGAGATGAAGGACATTAGCTCATGTAGCAGGTGCTCCGTGGCTCTCGGCAGCTGCGCGCCAGTTTCACCAGTGGATAATGGGCAGGTTTCTGATGGATCGATGATCCCCGCACACTGCGGTCAGATGATTAAGACGTTTGTTATGTGCGGCGGTGTTATATTGCTTTTACATGACTTAAAGGAATATTCCAGATTGTGTACAACAGTCTGTGGACTCACTGCATGTACAGCATGCTGACGATTTACCACAAAATATGAGCTCAATTTAACCCACAATTCGCTCACTTGTAGGTTGTGAAACATACAACAAGCTTCAATTGATTATTCATATATGGGTCAAAACACAATACTGGTCTCGGTTGTTGGCAACAATTAATTGTCTGTTACCAACAAGTGGACACCAGTATTGTGTTTGGACCTGTATATAAATGAATAGTCATTTGAAGCGTATTGGTAAATACAACTTGAGAGGGTGTTCATGTCCAATTTTTAACAAGGAAACTCGTATTTATGATAATTCAGATAACACGTGAAAGCAGCATTAGCCTATATGGCAAGTCGTTTTAGCTTAAAATGTTCCCAGCGTTACTCGTTGTAACTGCATTTTTACTATTAAGAATTAAATTAGAGAGCTCTACATTCAATTCTTACTAACAATTTAAATTAGAGAGCTCTACAAATGAATTTTTACTCGTCAAATGTCTCCATTGACTTCCATTCATTTTTAATTACAGCTGAATTCTTATAGTAACCATTACAATTAGAGAGCTCTACAATTAAATTATTACTAGTAAAAAACACATTAAAGATATGTATAATCGCAGAGCTCTTATTAAATTAGGGAGCTTTGCAATTGCATTCTTACTAGTAAGAATTGAATTGATTATTTTTAATAGTAAAAATGCACTCACGAGGCAGACTGATCTCATGAAATGGCGTATATGACACGCCAATTCGTATTTCCATTTTTGGCGCGCTATCAACACGCATAATCGATTTTCAGCGTGTTTATCAACGCCGTTGACTTAACGTTACATTACTGTATAAATATGACCTACCCCAACTCCGTCCCTAAACCTACCCGTCACTGGGGTTAATACCATTCCCCTACCATCCTAGGAAAAAAAATATCGATCCCCAGATGTAGATATGTACATTTTGCTCCGTTTCGCTCGGACATTTAACGGCGTACACATACACGCGAAATCACTCTGACATTTAACGGCGTAGACATACACGCGGAAGATGACGGTTCGTTTCGGCGTGAACATACACGCGGATAGCTCAAAATGCGTATAGATAACACGCCACTTGACTTGAAAGTGGCGTGTATGTTTACGCAAAATCATGATGTCATGTTGCACGAGGAGTAGCTAACGCTGGGAACATTTTAAAGGGCTCATCAGATGCAAAATTCACTTTTATATGGTGTTTGCATATAAATGTGTCTTTGTAGTGTGTGGACTAACCATCATACAATGAAAAAAATCCATTCACTCCTTTTTTTTCAATCCTCAAAAAGCCTAAACACACTCAATAATCAGGCTGTTTGGATTTTCTGAGCAATGTCATATTGCTGATGCTCCGCCCACGACCGCTGACGGACTGTCCCGTATTAGCATATTTCCGCCCCTCAGCCATTTGTATGATGTCCACATAGACAGTTTATAAACTGGACACAGCGACCCCATAGGTTTCAATGGAGAGAACTGAAGCAAATTAGATGCCCTCTCTTCCTGATTGCCGAGCGTACTGCGCAGACTCAAACTGAGTTTGACGACGTGGATGTGACGTGAGCAGCCTGTCTGACAGTTGTACGTTTTCTAGTAGCTGTGCCAAGCGAAATCTGAATCATTCCCTTCCGAATCTCGCAAAGACGGAGAGTGTGAGTAGGAGCTGTCCATGAGCTAGGAGCAGGAGCAACGTCATGACTCTCTATGGGCTTCTCCCTTGACTTTATGCCTCCACGTCCCCCCGATTGACTGCGAGCTTCTCTTCCTGTCTCTACGGTAATTTCCAGAGAGTCGCGTGGTTATGACGCAATCGTTAGCCTATTTTTACAAAAACTGCTTCTACGGGGTCATAACGTAAGATACAAGGTAATGGAGCCTTTTATACATTGTCGTGTTTCTTTAGAAATCAACAATGGACAAATGGAGTCTTTAAACGCCTCAGATGTGAAGTTATTCGCTGTCAAAGTGACGCCAAAATGAATGGGAGTCAATGGGATGCTAACAGCAGGTGAAGGCTTGTTAGCCAATGGCGGCTCCCGGGGGTGGTACGGAAATCGAGCGCTCGATTACCCCCCTGGATGTCCACCAAGGCATCACTTTACGTGTTTTGTGTCGACACGCCCCATGGAAGAGAGGGGTGGGGTGAGCAGTTGCTCATTATCATTTAAAGAGACATGCACCGAAACGGGTCGCTGTGAACAAAGCTGTTTTTGAGGAGGTAAAAAGGTTGGTTAAAATTCCACAATGGTTGTGTAAAACAACAAAGTATGTAACAAACTTTACATGAAGACCCTGAAGAATGGACATCTGATGACCCCTTTAAGCTAAAACGGCTTGCCATAGCATTTTGCATGAACAGAAGTTCATCCGCCTACAAAACTAGCCCCAGCCATAACTTTACACATGTGTATTGAATTCATGTTCAAGTTTAATATTTTTCCATTCAAACCATCAGGAACATCTGCTAAAATGTCCATGCAAGACATTGATGGAACTTGAGTTCATTCAGAACGGAAAAGAAACTCGGATGAATGGAAAAACATCTTCAAACAACACGTAAATTATGTTGAAACGAAACTTCACATTCTTTTGTGCTTCTAGAACATTCTCCCTCCAAATAAACTGCTCTTTCGGGCACGGTAATGAATGCTAACAATCTCGCTGGGAATGAAGGAATGCCAACTCGCAAATCTCTGTAAAAGCATCGGTATCCACTGACTGGCACTTACACGTAATTAACGATTCGCCACATACAGGACTAAGTTCTCCTCGGGGAGACAAAGAAAAGAAAGCCTTTTGAGAAAAACATTCATTAAACATGGTGAGAGAGCGGTAAATTCTTCCCATCACTCTCTCCAAAACCTTTCCTAGTGATTTATCTGGCTCTTATAATGGCATCAGTGGGAGTTCTGCGGTCTTGGATGCGTCTCGAGGTGGATCTGCACTGAATTAAAGAGCCTGAGGAGGGAGGGATGAGTTCGCTCACACTAAATAAGTCAACCAATCAGAGTCACCACAACAGATACTCCTTCAACTCAAATCATTTAAGTTAGTCTTCAGGAAACTCACAAGGAAGTGTAGCGATACTGAATTAAGCTAAATGCTAATGATTACATGCAAAGGCAACAAGTAGCCTACATGACAGAGGTCTACACTGCAGTATCAAGATGCAATTATGCAAGAATGTACTTTTCCACGAGGAACATGTGAATATGCAATAAAACTTTTCCAAACTGATGTTGACATGCAACAGCAAAAAGGTGCTCTGTTGGCAAGCATGTTGTTGTGAGGGAGCCAGAACTGCAGCAGTGATCGGTCTTTGCTGTGTAACAAACACTGACAACAGAGATTTGCAGGCCTGTCACTGCAACAAAAGCAAGGGTATGGTGGAGGAAAAAAGAGAAGTGGAAGGCCTGACCTGTGAATGTAGTGGCGACCAGAGCAGCGCTGGCGATGTCATTTCCGTGGCTTACCACAGCCATTTCCTGTGAAGTATTCTGAGGCCTCAAAATTACAGCTTCTGTGCATGGCAAAGCCTGATACCTCTTTCATTTCGTAAAAGCTGCATATATTTCAATAGGTTTTAAAATGTGGACCAAAAGAGGGGTGGGCACCTCTCTATAAAAATATCTACAGGCAGTTTCTACATAAGTGCATTAAATCTTGCGTGTCTGGTCAGAAATTGATGGCCAAGATCTTCTGGGCTCTTTAATTTGATTTAACCAGCGTATATTTTACCATGTTTTAAAATAATAAGGATATAGAGAAGGCCGAGAACACTCGGTAAAGATAATGAATTGTCCGCTGCTGTTTAAGGCAGCTGCAGGCACTTATGACCGTCCACTGCATGTGTCTTACACCAGGGGGCGCTCGGGGGATCACAGCGAGGATATTTTGCCACAAAAAAAAAATGTAAACGTATTAATTCAAAGTATTGGCACTGACATAAAATATTATCTAGGCCTACCCAAGCGATATATGTGAAGTGTTTAAATAATATACCTTAGCCTTATGCAGTAATCACAAATGCCTCTGATCGGTCCATCCTGATCAGCGCTAATTTAAATAAAGTAATGGTAACGTGACCCCGCCGTTTATGTGGATACTATTTTATACCCCAGTAATTTACGTAAGAATCTTTAATATTAATATATAATGTTGGTGTTAAATTGCATAGTGTAAAATGTAAAAATAGGGAAAATATTATTTAAGACCTATTTTTTACAGTCTATGTTTAAGACTCAATGTACCTTGATCCATAGCTATATATGATGTCTATGCCTTGACCAATCAGGGACAACTACCGGAAATCTGAGCCATGCCCATTTCGTCATCAAGTAGTTCATGTTTAAACTCTTCACGCTTATATTTCTTTTACTGTCTATGTTATATTTACGGATAAAAGTTACCAGAGTGCTTTTTTATAACTGTTTATGTGACGTAAAATTCTTACCATTATTAAATGACATTTAGAAGTAGGCTACACTATAATTAATAGCGGTTTAATACTGCAAAGTGCAAACCTTACAAATACTGCAAATTATGTTAATATATGAAGCAGCCAGTTAATATATGGCCTTTCTTTATGTTTTATTTCTAAAAGGTAAATGTCTAATCTAGAAAGAAAGCAAATGCATTTTCAGGCCCTGCTGTTGTATTTTTTTTCCATACCGCCATCTTGTGGACATTTTCAGTAGTGCAGAGAAATCACTTTATACAAGTTTACATTAAATTATGCAAGTGCACAAAAGGTGACCGAAGTGCTTTGAATTTGTTAATGATTATTTTGTAAAATCTTCAACGTTATGAAATGATATTCAGATGTAGGTCCTACTATAATTAATAGGGTTTGATACTACAAATTAATAATTAATATAGTCATTTTATTTATTATTTAAGCAAATCAATAAAAGAAGCATTTTTTATTTTAAGAAAAAAAATGTTTGAAAAGAAACTTCAAGACTTGCTGTATTATTTTATTCGCATTTTGCTGCCACCTTGTGGACATTTTAGTAGTGCTGCAACATCACTTTAGATGTGTACATGATTCATGATTCAAGGTCACAAAGGGCGATTAGAGTGCTTTAGTTAATGAATATTCAGTCATTTTATTTTTTTCTGTAAAAATATTATTTAAAGCTTGCATTTTTTCCCGCGTTGTTTGAAAATAAACTTCCAGCACTTGCTGTATCATTTTATTCGTATATTACTTCCACCTTGAGGACATTTTTAGTAGTGTTGCAAAATCTTTGTATAAAAACCTGTAATATCGAGTTAATATATGCAGTAAATTAATATAGTCATTTCATTTTTTCTCTAAAAGTATTATTAAAGCAAATCAGTCTAAAGTTATAATCTAGAAGAGAATTGCAGTTTTTCCCCATTACTTGAAAAGAAACTTCCAACACTTGCTGTATAATTTTATTTGTGTTTTACTGCCACCTTGTGGACATTTTTAATTGTGCAGCAAAATCACTTTAACGTTTACATTTACTGATTCACCTCCACAAAGGGCGACTAGAGTGCTTTCATTAATGACAAATCATAATTCATTACCATTATTAAAAGTAGACCAAATTAATAGTATAATTAATAAGGTTTAAAAATGCAAATCTTCTTTTTCGAGTGGTTGAAAGCAAACTTCACACCATCAGGCAATCGCTGTATGATTTTATCATTTTTTTTTACAGTCTATGGATTTTATTCACATTTTACTGCCACCCTGTGGACATTTTTTTGCAATGCAGCAGAATCACTTTAGCGTAACTTTTCCTGGTTACTGATTAAAGTCCATAAAAGGCGATTTTGCATTTGTTACTGATAATTCACGAACTTTTTTTACAGTCTATGTTCACGAGACGTAAAATTACAGCTATTAATTGACATTCAAAAGTAGGCCCTATTAATACTATAATTAATTGTTTAATAAAACTATTTTAATATAAATACATGCAAGTTAAAATAGGGTCATTCTATTTTTTCTCTCTAAAAGACTGATTAAAGACCATTCAATTTAAATGGCTTTTTTGAGTGTTTGAGTCATAGACATATAAATATAGATTCCTAATTAGTAGATGTTTCTAAACATATCTCTGATTTGAGTGACCTTCAAATCCGCTATTATTTTATTCGCATTTTACTGCCCTCTTGTGGACATCTTCAGCAGTGCAGCAAAAATGTTCCGTCAAATTAATATGGCAACCAAAATTATTGCAAATCAAAATCAGGTGTTTTATGAGTCAGAGCTGATTATTTAAGTACAAGGCAACACACAAGTGTCCGAATTATTTGTTTTAAAAGAATCATTAAAATATGCATTAAAATAAAAATAATTCACAAACAACTTGTTTTATTTAATATATTTATTATGAAGGGGAAAAAAATCTACTGTCATAAAACAAAAACAAAACAAAAAAACATGTAACAAAACATGTGACCATCTACACTGGTGATAAGAGCATTTCGTTAGAAGTTGACCTGCACACAGTTTCACACACAGGCAGGGTCGGGCTGACCTGGGGTCAGTGCGGCATTTTTAGCTCTAATGCTTTTATAAAGCTGGGAATTGCAGGCATACTGAGATCCATCCACTCAAACATGACGACTTCAACCCGAGCCAGAGGCACAACAGCGGGGCGGAGCGACCGGTGGCGGCCGTCTTAAAGCACTAACGCTGGGAGCAAAGGAAATTTTACAACATAATTCTAACGGGACAATTCTTAACATCGTTCGGGTGTGCAGTCCAGCCAAAAGTTTGTTTCCTTCCTAACATTACAACCCCAAAGAAATATAAAGAAGATTTCATTGCACGTGTTGGACAAATGTCAGAGCCGGTCGGGTGTCAGTGTGAACAGTAGTGCTGTGAGCTGACGGACACGCTGGATGTTTGATCGTTCGTCAGCATGTTTTCTGTGAGCTTGAGTAATAACAGAATAGGTAAACGGTAACAAATACATACTGGATACGCTCTCACGCAAATATATTTACACATCCATGCAGTCGGAGCCGAGGGTAGCAGCGTGTTAGTTGGGACATGAACGTGTGGCCGAGCTGGTTCACACTAAAAACATGACTTTAGATAGACTTGTGTCCGAGTCGAGGAGGAGAACGAGTGTGACCATGATGTCTGAGCAGATGTGGAGGAGAGCACAGTGACTGATGCAGGTCTGATACAGATGTGGAGGAGAGCACAGTGACTGATGCATGTCCGTTACAGATGTGGAGGAGATGCGACTGATGCATGTCTATTAGAGATGTGGAGGAGATACGACTGATGCAGGTCTGTTACAGATGTGGAGGAGATGCGACTGATGCAGGTCCGTTACAGATGTGGAGGAGATGCGACTGATGCAGGTCTGTTACAGATGTGGAGGAGATGCGACTGATGCAGGTCCATTACAGATGTGGAGGAGATGCGACTGATGCAGGTCCGTTACAGATGTGGAGGAGATGTGACTGATCCAGGTCCGTTACAGATGTGGAGGAGATGCGACTGATGCAGGTCTGTTACAGATGTGGAGGAGATGTGACTGATGCATGTCCGTTACAGATGTGGAGGAGATGCGACTGATGCAGGTCTGTTACAGATGTGGAGGAGATGTGACTGATGCATGTCCGTTACAGATGTGGAGGAGATGTGACTGATGCAGGTCCGTTACAGATGTGGAGGAGATGTGACTGATCCAGGTCCGTTACAGATGTGGAGGAGATGTGACTGATGCATGTCCGTTACAGATGTGGAGGAGATGCGACTGATGCATGTCCGTTACAGATGTGGAGGAGATGTGACTGATGCATGTCCGTTACAGATGTGGAGGAGATGTGACTGATGCAGGTCCGTTACAGATGTGGAGGAGATGTGACTGATCCAGGTCCGTTACAGATGTGGAGGAGATGCGACTGATGCAGGTCTGTTACAGATGTGGAGGAGATGCGACTGATGCATGTCCGTTACAGATGTGGAGGAGATGCGACTGATGCAGGTCTGTTACAGATGTGGAGGAGATGCGACTGATGCAGGTCCATTACAGATGTGGAGGAGATGCGACTGATGCAGGTCCGTTACAGATGTGGAGGAGATGTGACTGATCCAGGTCCGTTACAGATGTGGAGGAGATGCGACTGATGCAGGTCTGTTACAGATGTGGAGGAGATGTGACTGATGCAGGTCTGTTACAGATGTGGAGGAGATGTGACTGATGCAGGTCCATTACAGATGTGGAGGAGATGTGACTGATGCAGGTCTGTTACAGATGTGGAGGAGATGTGACTGATGCAGGTCTGTTACAGATGTGGAGGAGATGCGACTGATGCAGGTCTGTTACAGATGTGGAGGAGATGTGACTGATGCAGGTCTGTTACAGATGTGGAGGAGATGCGACTGATGCAGGTCCGTTACAGATGTGGAGGAGATGTGACTGATGCAGGTCTGTTACAGATGTGGAGGAGAAACGACTGATGCAGGTCTGTTACAGATGTGGAGGAGATGTGACTGATGCAGGTCTGTTACAGATGTGGAGGAGATGTGACTGATCCAGGTCCGTTACAGATGTGGAGGAGATGCGACTGATGCAGGTCTGTTACAGATGTGGAGGAGATGTGACTGATGCAGGTCTGTTACAGATGTGGAGGAGATGTGACTGATCCAGGTCCGTTACAGATGTGGAGGAGATGCGACTGATGCAGGTCTGTTACAGATGTGGAGGAGATGCGACTGATGCAGGTCCGTTACAGATGTGGAGGAGATGCGACTGATGCAGGTCTGTTACAGATGTGGAGGAGATGCGACTGATGCAGGTCTGTTACAGATGTGGAGGAGATGCGACTGATGCAGGTCTGTTACAGATGTGGAGGAGATGCGACTGATGCAGGTCCGTTACAGATGTGGAGGAGATGTGACTGATCCAGGTCCGTTACAGATGTGGAGGAGATGTGACTGATGCAGGTCTGTTACAGATGTGGAGGAGATGTGACTGATCCAGGTCTGTTACAGATGTGGAGGAGATACGACTGATGCAGGTCTGTTACAGATGTGGAGATGTGACTGATGCAGGTCTGTTACAGATGTGGAGGAGATGTGACTGATCCAGGTCTGTAACAGATGTGGAGGAGATGTGACTGATGCAGGTCCGTTACAGATGTGGAGGAGATGTGACTGATGCAGGTCCATTACAGATGTGGAGGAGATGTGACTGATCCAGGTCCATTACAGATGTGGAGGAGATGTGACTGATGCAGGTCTGTTACAGATGTGGAGGAGATGCAACTGATGCAGGTCCATTACAGATGTGGAGGAGATGCGACTGATGCATGTCTGTTACAGATGTGGAGGAGATCTTGGGTCAGGCTCTATGTAGTGCTGTCAGGAGGGACGACCCGTTGGCGGGCAGTCTTGGGACGGTGGCGGGGTGTCGAGGGCGAGCTGCGTTCACTCTCGGACTCGGAGGGCTCGGTTTCTGCCTGCGGGGAACCGGTGTCACCCACCAACTCCCGCAGGAACTTAAACTTGGACAGGAAGAGCTGCCACACCACATACCACCCTGAAACAAGACAAACAACACACTGGACATGTGATTCAGTAACGGCACGTTTGACCGTCAGGTTTACTCTGGAACTGTGAGAGTTTTCTATTTTCTCAAATAGGATTTGTTTTATGTTGGTTCACACTAAAGCATTTACATTAACTGTATGATAAAGCACAGATTAGCACATTTATATGTGGATTTAAAGCCCTTCAGATGCCTCGCGTGTAAAACTCTTTTATAAGCTTAGCTTATTATTAAAAGAATATTAGACGTTTTATCAGCAGTGAATCTCAAGAAATTTTTCCTATTGTTATTAAGACCAAGATTTGTCTTGCATTTTCACCCATTTGTGTATACATTTCTCATTGCCGTAATAAAAAATAAACATTTTCTTACAAATACATTTCTTAAAGGTACAATATGTAAGATTTTTGTAATAAAATCACTTGCCCAGTGTGATATCTTTCCTGCAGTTGTGTACTTACAATATCCCAAAAAGTTCCCAAAGATTTTTCATTCCAATTTTAAATAATGGCTCGTCTCTGGTCATTGTCGCTTGTCAATGACGTAATGTCCGCGTTATCCGCTCGTACTGCCATAGTAAACATGGCGACAGACGTGGACAACTGCGTTATGTCTAGCGGCACGCTCGCGCTGTTGTTGTTTCGCTCAAACATTTAAGCCTTTAAACAGACTACTTATGTTTCAGATCCCACCACCTTTGCAAGTAATCTAAATCGTTTTTATGCCTGTTTTGATACCTCTGACTTCTCAGCAGGGAATTATGTACGCACCTGTGGTGGAAACAAATTTCCTCTCGAGGACAAATAAAGGAAAATCTGAAATCTGAAACCATGACAAACAGACTTTGGGACAAAAGGAGAATTAAAACGAGGATCAATATCAATAAGGCGGTTTCGATATGCCGAGAGCTCCACATCCGCAACTAACTTGGACTTGACAGAGACGGCGCTCTTGCATGTACTTCATTAGACAGGTGAGCAAATGTCCATAAAACAAATCAATGTTATATAGCTCAACATGATGAAATGTTAGAATATGATCAGTATGTGTTATTCTAATGTTGATCTAGCTTACTGCTAGTCTCATATAGTGTTACAAACTAACACATCGAATAACATTATAACTTTCAACACACTCAAATACAGTTTAGATAGTGTAACGTTAGACCAAGTGAAACAGCGCTGCGTTACCTCACAAGTTTCATTCATCTAATAAACCTGTGATAGTAAATTCAGCACTTGCGGGTGGTTCGGTACAATGAAATGTCCTTATTCCTTTATATCCGCGGGACTCGCGCGTGACGCTGATATCGGTCTCTCATTAGCAATCGCGCCCTGCTTCATATCACAGTCATGTTAAAAACATCAATGTATTCACTCATCCATGAACATTATTAGATCCTTCGGCATGACGACAAGTTTCATAATTCCACTTATGCGTCATCAACCTACAACTTTGTTACTGTAAGAGGTTAGCGACACCTAGTGGCGAAAAAAATGACATATTGTAGATTTAATAAAGATTATTTCTTATTGATTCTGAAGTAAATTTTTGGGGTAATACTTTAATTTTGGGGTAAAATATGTTGATCGATCGATTGATACTTTACAGTAAGGTTCCACTAACATTAGTTAACATTATCTAACAATGAACAATACATCACTGCACCATTTGTTAATCTTAGTTCATGTTCATTGTAACATTTACTAATGCAAGTCTTTCTTAATGAATGCACTGTGAAATAACATAAAATTGCATTTTTATTAACAAACATTCACAAGGCTATAAATATTGTTTAAAGATTGTTAGTTCATGTTAGCTAATGCATTAACTAGTGTTAACTAATGAGACCTTGGTAGAATTTGTGACTTTATTTCAACAGATTCGGACACTTCAGTTAACACAGATAAATGGTCTTCCTCATTAATAGTAACACACAGAAGGGGCAGCAGGTTCAGTTCAGTGACCAACATAGATCTGAGTCGAGCACATCTTTGACATGAAGACACACACACTTATGTAAGAGCAGACAGGATCCTACAGTGCAGAAAACCTTTTTAACAGCTACTGTGATCTTAACACATGTGGGTCAGTCAGAGAGACCTTGACTAAAGTCAACACTCGACTCACAGCGAGCTGTAGAAATGAGACGTGTCGTAATCAAACCCGCTGACCGTCAGCAAACCGGCTCTATTTTTGCAATGCTTGACTGTACAGACCACATTCTCACTCATGGGTCATAAATCAGGACTGTGAAGTCACTGTAGAGAAAATCCTGCAACTGAATGTGTGACTTTTTCCTCTGAAGTGTGACAAGGTTCATGACCATTAGATCATCTCTCCAGAATCAAGCAATCACTGCATTAGACTTCAAAAACTTCACAAAATCATGCAGTTCCTCAAATCTCCAGTTTCAGATGACCTACACTGACCCTGAAAGCATTTGGACAATCAAGTCACACTTAAAAATGTCCGAATGTCACTGCATCAAATAATAAATAGCACAGCAAGTGTAAGTGTAAGTGTGTGTGTGTGTGTGTGTTTTTCTCAGGGGTTTGTTGGCTGCACTTACCAAAGAGCATGAAGAGGAGGACACATATCAGCGTGGCCACGATCACCAACACCGTCAAACCAACACTCTGCCACATCCTCCCCTCCTTTAGAAGAGAAACAGAGGAAACCTCCTTCACATCTGGACGATCTCTAGAAGCTCACCATGATCTCAACTCAACACTACAGCTGTGACGCCCTGTAGAAACACTTTAACTGTGTCTCATATCATCACTCATGCCTGATATTATACTTCTGATAAAGATTTCAAATATCATATGTGATATGCATAATCATATATAGGATCATACAGTTCTGCTCAGTTTAATTGCCATTTGCAGAAGCTGCATCATATTTATTATTGAATATAAAAGGTTAAAAACATGTATAATGGGATCAAGCTATTTGGCTTGGCTACATGTAAAAATGTGTATGTGTTATAATAGAGAAACATTATGTTATAATCAAACAGTACCATGCTATATCAGAGTACCATGTAATTACCACCTGATACCACATCGCTGTACCATAGTACAGTACTTTTTAGGTACACACATCAGATTATATTATACATTGTATGTTACATGTCTAATATCGAGATCAACCCACCCCGTCTGGATAATACCATAGATATATAAAAATGCAACTTAATCATGTCACATTACACAAAGCAACAATGCTATGTTTCAGACAGTAACACTATGGCAATAGTACAGCGATTGTACTTTGAAAATATACGTTACCATTGTACGTTACTGAAACTGATAATGGAAAGTGTAGCCATAATTATTTCATATTAAGATCATATGATAAATCTCATTTTGCATGTGTGATATCATTATAAAGTGCACGTACTAACACACGCACAGGTCCGATGCTGATATGAGTCATGCAGATGAAAGTGTTTATGTTTATGAAGATCAGATTTATGATCACACTTACAGTCGTTCACTCCTCACAGTCTTCACGCAGAATCCCGCGGGGACGGAGGCCGGTAGCGCGGGTCATGGAGGGTCTCAAATATTCCTCTTATCTACATCATTACGACATTTACAGAGAAAATAGAATAACGAGAAAACACCGAGCTCGAGTCAACAACACACTCGATCTGAGATGACCCGGAAGTGCTCAAGCCTGTCGTTCCGCCGCGCGGTATTGTGGGAATTGTCGTTTTCACCGCGCAAGAATAATGAAATAAACTACTTCTTCTTCTTCTTCTTCTTCTTTTTGATTGGCGGTTTGCAACTATTTCTTGTGCATTACCGCCACCACTGGACTGGAGTAGGCACGGGAGTTACTAGCTATTCCCAAACTAAATATACCAGCACGTTAAACTTAAAAAAAAAAAACAAAAAAAAAAACACTTATATCCTTTTTAACAGGCCTGTACTTTTCAAAAAAAGAAATAATAAATGTGAAATAAACTACATTTGACTTTAGACCTTATATTACTTCATTAAGCTATTCTGTTCTTTTCTTTATAAATCATTTTCAAATATGGTACTATGCAATGTAATGACTTTTTGGAAATAAAGGCTATATTGAAGGTTTAATTCTTCTCTTAACTTTATTCTTTATTACTTTTTATATATATATATATATATATATATTTGTTTTTCATTCATTCCTACAACGGGTCCACAAATAATTCACTAATCACAAAAAAAAAAACTCAAACTCAGCTCTTTTACTGTGATAAAATATGCTGTAAAAACTAAATATCTATAAATACTGAATTATGTATATAAAATATCTGTTATTAAAATGTCATCTTAATATGTTTATGAGGCCACTGTCTAATTTTAATTTACAAATCAAACCAATGACTTTGGTTTATGGTTGTGACCCTAAAATATAAGAATCATTCTCAAAGATATCTTTTTCAGGTGAGGTAATCATGTAGGGTTAATATTGGACGCAATAAAACAGAAACAACAATTAATTACAAAAAATGATGTCTTTATTCAGATGCTGTAATAACTTTAATGTAAAGCAGCAACAACAAATGATTCTCATCCTTTGAGTAAGAACACATATTTTTTGAAGCACGGGCTGCTTTCTCCTTCTCTGTGTTTCTCTGATCAACCGGGTCAATAAACGAATTATTAGTGGTGTTTGTTAAGAGAAGAATCAATGTTACTACACTACTTATACTTCACTGTATCATGTGCGATACTTTAAGTGATTAAAGCAAAAATGAATAAAAAGCAGCACGTAATCATGATTTCGATATATCGCTTTATACAGCAATTCACTAAACACAAATTTAATATTTGGTAAGTTAGTATTGACAGTTTTGTCTATTTTTGCTTTGCCAGTTTTGTAACTTCCAAACAAACTGCAGCAGAAACAACTGTTAAACATGTCTGAGCAACACATACAGGACTGTTTCCATGTTTGTTTCGCTCTTTTGTTTAAACAAGTATTAAACCAAATCAATTAAGATTTATGATTCTCTCAAAAAGATTTTCAATCAAAGATTCTCTCATCTGTCGCCACCTACTGGTGAAACGATGTAACTTGTAGAAAGAGTCACTGTAAAACACAGACTGACAGACTGTCTGGAACAAACACAGACAAGTGACGATACAAACAGTGAAAAGTCCCCTGAACTTACTGATGTAAATATTTAAGAAAACTGAATTACATAATTTAACTCACTTTTCTGACTTCTGCTGAGTGTTTGACGTCTTGAATCTTCTTGATTCTGTCCTGAATCTTCTGCTGTGTGTCTTTCTGTGTCTTCATCAGTTGAGTCTATCGACAGAGAACAACACAGACACATTTATAATAACAGAGATTTACTGTCTTCTGAGGAAATATGCACAACTGTTTTCATAACAAGTTTCATAATCACATATCAAATATGATGTGTTTCCTCTTGATTTGAGCCCTTCAAAAGCCCATTAAAAGTAGATAGTAACTTCTACCTTCTTCTCTTCACTCTCCTCTTCTAAAAAGTGTTGTGGTTCTTGTGGTCTCCGTCAGTGCAGGCCAGGCACACACATATCTGATCATCTCTACAGAACAGCTCCAGAGGTCTCTCATGTTTCTGACATATATAGTCCTCCAGATTACTCACAGGATTGATCAGTTTGTGTTTCTTTAAACCTGCCACTCTCAAATGAGGCTCCAGGTGAGTTTCACAGTAAGAGCTCTGACACACCAGACACGACTTCAGCGCTTTCAGCTTTCTTTCCTCACAGACGTCACACAGAACTTCAGCTTTTTTCTCAGGACTTTTCTTTCTACAGTGATCTACGAGCTCTCGGAGTGTGGTGTTAATCTTGAGATCAGGTCTGTGCTTGAATGTTTCTTTACAATATGGACAGTTGCAGGTCTGGCTGTTGTCCCAGCACTTATTCAGACAGGTCTTGCAGAAGTTGTGTCCACATGGAGTGCTGACTGGATCAGTGAACACGTCCAGACATATAGAGCACTGAAGCTCCTCAGTCAGTGGACCGCTGGAGGAAGACATCGCTGGAGAGAGAAGTGAAGATAAATCACCTGCACTACTCAAATATATAAGAGATTATGTACAGTCAGCTGGTTATTACTGCAAAATGAACCAGCAAAGCTGATCAGAACCCTAATGTGAAGCTCATTACACGAACACTTACTGTATCAAATAAATGAATTCGAATGATAATATTGATTTGAAACATTGATTTTAGAACAGTGAAAGTTATTCATGCACTAATTCATTCTTCTTTTTTTTGTTTTTTTATTTATTGACTTACATGGAGGTGTATACTCAATACTCCGTCTCCTGTTTTTTCTTTCTTTGGTTGATGTTGATGAAGATTCTGCCATCTGCCCCTTCTTCAAACCTTGTCAAAAAAAACAAAAAAAACATTGTATTTCACAGTGTAAGGCAGTGTATATTGGTCCAATCTCGGTTCGCCAATACACAGGGAAGGTTATCACGTGTTCTGTCCTCACTCATGCAAAGTATTGGTTGGTTAAATTTGTAATACATTGATCAAATGTATTTACTCGTTATTCATCTGACTCCATAAATTAAAGGTTTTAATAACATCTGTGCCTCACTAAAAGTGAGCGTATGTATGACTATTCCTTTTAACCATTAAATGAACAATGTCAAAATCAGTTAGAATAATCACATGTAACAATTTAATATTTCAGATATCAGAGATCAATTCCACAATCAATTCAAATATCTAGAACATGGTTATACATTGAATCTTACCCAGCTTGTACCTGAGATAGAGAGAGAGAAAGGGAAAGAAAGAGAGAGAGAGAGAGAGAGAGAGAGAGAGAGAGAGAGAGAGAGAGAGAGAGAGAGAGAGACAGAGAGAGACCTATCCCTTTCGTGTCCAGCAAAGAAGAGCCCAGAGAGAGGGCGAACACCTTCTTTTATCCTGTTTGACCAGGTGACATGGGGGATGGGGGCGACCACTCTCAAATGCAGGTGACATCATGGGGGATGGGGGAGACCACCCTCAAATGGCTCTGAACCAGTTTTCTCTAAACTTCTCTAAACCTTATTTCCTTTTATTTTATACATAATACATACACATTTGTATTCTGGATACATACACATTTATGTATCTGGATTTGTACCACTCACTTTGAGACATTTCAAATGACACCAAAAACATAACAGTCAATGATAAACATTCACATTAAACCATGTTCTTGTGTGAGTTCTTAGTTGTTGTGAGAGGAAGTGAGGTTGTATGGGGGAGGTCGAATGTTAATTAGCCAGCAGTGCCCTTTGTCTCATTAGACCAGGCCCCAACCAGTATTTTCAGTCTTACAACAGTAAATTATGAACAATGGTTTGCTCCTTGTAATATTGAGTGTTTATTTGGTCACTGACGTTTAAATTAAATTTACGTAGTCAGATTGTGGGTTACTTATTCGTATTATTTAAAAATAGATCATTTTAAGGAGCAGTATTTTCGGCTGCGGTGAGTAGTAGGTTTGTGTTCGGTCTGTCTACAGACTGCGGTCAAGCCAGCCTGCCTAACCACTTCCTGCAACCACAAGCAAACACCTGCCCCAAAACTAATTGACTTCAGAATGACAGGTGACACCCTGTCAAGGCACCGGCTGCCTCGACACCTGCTGCACCAACTCAGAGACCTGGACTTGGCTACTGTCTACATCACCTGATGGAACGACCACCGCTCCAGGAAACACAAACAACCATAGGCCACCATGGCCTTCCAGCTTTGTATGACAGAGGTGTGTCTGATCTTTCTGTACTTTCAACGTCACTCGTGGTTGTCCTTAAGAGGGACAACAACGATCGAAAGGGGGGAATCTGTAACGACTGAGACAAGTCAGACACAAGTATTTGTTATAGTTTAACAAATGATATTTAGAATTCACTCTGGGATCTGTGGCCCCATCCCCCCCAACAGGGCAAGAAGGTCTTAGTTACCATGACCACGATCAGATAAGTTGGTTTTATGACTGTTAGCAATGTGAACAGGGGCCTCTGCCACAAGACCTACAGATATTACAACAGACTCTCCTGCATTAATTTATCGATGAACTGATTAACATGAAATTAACATGCATTCCAGAACATTTTGTGAATGATTTACTGTCTTGTGTTGTGTCTTTTAATACTATTATCTTTTGATACTATTATCTCTTTGATACTATGTATTTTATTATAGAACCAACGGTCAATGTAACCTCAACAATACCATGTTTGGTCTCTATAAATTGGTACTTTGGCTAATTAATTTAGCTACCTCAAGTTAATCCAATTAACTGACCCAAATATTAATAATTAATCATAATTGATAATTATGAGTTATTATTAATATTTCCCATTTGAGCTAACTTGTTACACAGGGTTAATATTAGACATAATAAAACAGAAACAACAATTAATTAATTAAATGTACAAAAAAATATTTATTCAGATGCTAATCACTTGTAAAGCAGCAACAACAATTTTTTCTCATCCTTTGAGTAAAAACACACATATTTTTGATGTTTATAAACATTAATTAGATTAAGCATTATTTTCATCAAGTATTTCATAATAGGGGTATGAATTCATTTTTTGTATTTGACAGGTGTGATGACCAGTGGAGTTGAGTTTTTACCTCCATAGTTTAAGGATGGGCTAAAATATGGATAGAGTTTCCCAGTGAAATACTGATCAGTGAAAGAGTAGATATGAGAGCTGGACTCCACATCATAAAAGGAGACCAGACCCTCCTCATAATCCACAAACACACCGACCCGCTGCGGCTTCACTTTCACACACAGAGAGACAGCAGGATCATCACAGGCTTCATATTCATTCTCATTCCTCAGCCACACAGTCCAGTATCCATCAATGGGACTCAATGTGATCACTCCCTTCCTGTTAATGGATTCTCTGACCACTCCTAAATCCCATTCAGTCTTTCCCTTCACCTGCACCTCAAAATAAAATCTCCCTGAGGAGAATCCCTCCTTTCCCAGGACATCTGGACAATAATCAAATCTCTCTGGTTTGTCTGGGAGTTTCTGTCTAATGTCTCCATGTCTCACTTGTTTTCCATCTTTAGACAGGATGAGTTTAGGATGAGCTGTATCAGGATCCAGAGTCACATCCACTGAGAAAACAGAGAATATGAATCACAAATTCACAATACAGATATTTAGTGATGATGTTTGTAATATGTAATCAGTGTTTAATCATACTGTCGGTCAGTGATGAAGCTGTGAGTATCTGAATGTAATCTAGTGTAGTGCAGACAGCACACTGTACCTGCATACTGCTGTATCCTCTTCAGTTCTGTAGAGACTAGTGACAATAAAACATCATCAGATCTTTGACATGTTTATGTGTGAATTATAGACAACATTTAAGGTTATATTTAAAGAAATGTGTACAAGATCATGTTTTATCTGATTAATGTGTGTGTTTTTAGCACTGCTAAGCTTTTAGAGCTTCAGGCCTGATATTTCACACACATCCCTCTTCTCATGAAGATCAAATCTGCCTCTTAAACACATGATGTCTATTGATTAGATTTTCTGCCTTTGTGGTTTTGGTGAAACATTTAAAATTATTCTCTGCTAAATTGATTTGCACACAACTGTTTATGGAAACCCTTAGGAAATATATTCAAATATATTGATGGAACAACTGAAAGGACAAACAATCTCAGAGTTAATTGAATATTAATGTTTCTCTTTACAGTTTCCCCTCTTCACAGTTTATATGTTTTCTGAAATCAGAGCTGTATACAAATGTACAAATTTGTGTACAAATTATTTGTATTTTTTTTATCTAAGTCTATTTCTATGTATGCATGTAGCCTACATAAGTGTTTTAATTACTTAACTTACTTAAATGTATTATTGTGAGTTTGCATTGAACAGTTGAGCTGCGTTTTCTAAATTCTAGGTGGCAGTTGAGAGAGAAGAGTTACCATGACAACTGCAGCATCCTAACACTAACACTCGTCTCTTTCTCTCGTTTATTGTTAGTTATAAATTTCATAGCATGCTGTAACTTATATGCTTTAATCTCCAATTCATTTGTTTCAGTTGTTATCTATTTTATTAATAATTTTTTTCTTATGTCATGAAGAAGTCCATTAGTAGAGTATCGCTTTACCGAAAACCAGTCAGTATCTGGTGTGACCACCATTTGCCTCATGCTTTGCAACACATAGGAATTCAATAGGAATCTCGTCTAGGGTGCCAAAAAGGCTAGAAACGGCCCTGGGCTAGGATGCCGGGCCGCTATTCTCCTCAAGTTGTCATGGATAAAGTGGACAAGCCGCGATGCTGAAGCCGCCGCCCCTCGCGCCTCAGACCAGAGAGACACCGCCCCCTCACCTGGACCCATCCCATCTCTACACTACCCATCCTTCACGATTCCCTGGCACAACACGGACACCAGATCGGGCAGATCCCCTTTTATTTAAACACTTTAATTCCCCTGTTTTGGACATTTTATGTTTATTTCAGTTAATAAATGCCTCTCTGAGGCTTGACACCACTCCCACTGTGTCTGTCGTTTCCTCCTCCCGCCACAATATATACATGGATATATAGTAGATGTTCATTTTTCTCAAGGAAAAAATCTTTCTCAACTAATGTTGTGAACTACAAGGAACTCTGTCAGCTAGTACATTATTATTAAAGGTTATTTAACAACTGGTTTGTGTACAACTGCATTTCAGAAAGTTTTAATAAAGTTATAATATAACATTTTAGTGGTATTTGTAAAAATATAATTAATATATATAGTGCTTTTTTTGCTCCTGTCTTGAGTACATTTTCTCGCAAACTACTGGATATTGAATGGCTTTCTGAGGTAAATGTTACGTGACATAATTTGATTGAGCGTTTTAATGAGACATGATACATTTCAGTAAGTTGTACTGGTTCTTTCAACACCCTTTGATGTTCATTCATGTTTGTTTTGTACTGTAACTAGTAATAAAGAGGAAGAGATGATCGGTTCATGTGCCGCTTGAACTAAGGCGACAGCAATATATGTCACGCCAAACGGTAGGCTATTTATTGTTTGAATTTCTTAAAACTTACAATATTTGAAAGTTAAGACTTTTTTTCATATAAAAAAAGTAACCTGCTCTTTTCTTGTCTGTCCATGTCCAGTGTTTTTTCACTGTGTGAGAATATGGATGTGTGGCGTGAGAACAGTGTCAATTGTTAGTCTCACACTGAATGCCTGAGTTGTCAGCCCTGATATAAAGAAGATAAATATGTCTATCTGTACGGTGTGTTTGATATTGCTGTACCAGTTAGCGTGAGTTTCTCCTGTAGAGAGTCCTGCAGTTTAGTAAGAGCTCTCCTCAGAGTCTCCAGACTCTCATCAGTCTTCACACTGATCTCAGACCAGTTCCTGGTGTTTCTAGAGCTGCACAGGGATGAGTAAATCTACAGCAGGAGAGAGGAGAAATCCTTCAGCATGGGGAGTGTTATGGTGTCATATACTGCATTATCATTGATCAGAGAGATGTTGACTGACCTGTAGGAGGTGGAGGTGATCTTCAGTGTGTGAGAGCTGCTCCAGCTCAGTGTTTCTCATCTTTAGCTCAGTGATCTCCTGCTCCAGCTCTTCAATGAGCTCTTCCTCCTGTTTCTCTGCTGCTTTCTGCTGCTCCTCCATCATCTCCAGCAGTTCAGTATAAAATATCTAAAGCAAGAGTCAGTATTACTATTGATCATATTTCAGTGTTTTAGGGAGTGTTTTTTCCAGTTTCATCTGCACTGTTTGGACTGAATAATTCCTCAAATCATGTACCTTGTAGAGGAGAGTTGTGCTGTCACTTTAAGTGATCTGAGTAAAATCGAATGAAATGGCAGCAGGTAATCACAATTAGCGCTTTTATACAACAATTCACTAAACACAGATTTAATATTCATTTATACGTTATAGATACAATATTGACAGTTATGTATACTTCATATATTTTTGCTTTGCCAACGTAAATTGCCCCATAAGCATGCCGTCAAAAAAACGCGTCTGAAATCGGCCTGAATGGGCCTGAAATCACTGATACCACCTTTAAGTCGTGGGAACGTCATAATATCTCGTGGGCTAACATAACATCAATATGTTGAGAGAACGACATCCGTTTCTCGTGGCTAGGAGTTTTATAACATGTGGGAACTGATTCTACACACGCGACACAGGCTCTCCTTTTACCCCGGGCATAATTTCCTTTACTTTTTGTTAATTTAAGTTTTTCATAATTTGTTTTTGTTTATTGCCATAAACGGGACTTTATTTGTGACCCGAGTATTTCATTCAAGCCAGCAAATTTCCGACAAAAAAGCCCATTCAACTTAAGAATGCGCTTCAGGTGTCTTTCACTAACGTTCCCATGTCTTAATTTCAGCAATCACACTATGTATTTATATGACATTCCTTATTCAAAGTTAAATGTTATTTCATCAGTCATCTCCATCTCCGACTGCTGTATAGGCTATATGGTTAGGCTACAGTATTTACCGGTGTGGTTCCCTCAACATAACTACGAGAACTACATAACTACCTGGCACGAGAAAAATATATCGTTCCCTCAACAGATGATCTCGAGACCACGACTTACATTGCGTGGCCATGACATAATGATGTCCTTACCTCAACAATGATCTCATGGCCCCGATTTATTATCACGTTCCCACGAGTTTATGTTGTGGCCACGACAAAATTAAGTGAACCGAACATATCCCCTCCCATTGTATTAAGTCCCCTGAACTAATGAAATAAATATTTAAGAAAACTGAATTACATAATTTAACTAACTTTTCTGACTTCCGCTGAATGTTTGACGTCTTGAATCTTCTTGATTCTGTCCTGGATCATCTGCTGTGTGTCTTTCCGTGTCTTCATCAGTTGAGTCTATAGAGAGAACAACACACAATATGTTTTCCTAAATGATTCATTTATATTAAAGAACATGTGATTCCTCATGATAAGAGCCATTTAAAATCAGTTTGTCAGTAACTTTTACCTTCTTCTCTTCACTCTCCTCTTCCAAAGAAACAGTGTTGTGGTTCTTGTGGTCTCCGTCAGTGCAGGCCAGGCACACACATATCTGATCATCTCTACAGAACAGCTCCAGAGGTCTCTCATGTTTCTGACATATATAGTCCTCCAGATTTCTCACAGGATTGATCAGTTTGTGTTTCTTTAAACCTGCCACTCTCAAATGAGTCTCCAGGTGAGTTTCACAGTAAGAGCTCTGACACACCAGACACGACTTCAGAGCTTTCAGCTTTCTTTCCCCACAGACGTCACACAGAACTTCAGCTTTTTTCAGAACTTCAGCTTTTTTCTCAGGACTTTTCTTTTTGTAGTGATCTACGAGCTCTCGGAGTGTGGTGTTAATCTTGAGTTTAGGTCTGTACTTGAATGTTTCTTTGCAATATGGACAGTTGCAGGTCTGGCTGTTGTCCCAGCACTTATTCAGACAAGTCTTGCAGAAGTTGTGTCCACATGGAGTGCTGACTGGATCAGTGAACACATCCAGACATATAGAGCACTGAAGCTCCTCAGTCAGTGGACCGCTGGAGGAAGACATCGCTGGAAAGAGAAATAGTCAATAGTCACCTATTAAATAATGTTTTCCATAAGGGAAATATTTTGGAAGTCATGCAGCAATTCTTTTTTCTATTGTTAATTTACCTGGAGGTATATTTATACTCTGTCTCCTGGTCTCTCTTCCTTTTGATGATAATGATAGCGATTCTGCCATTGCTCATCCCCTATTTAAGCCTTTTCAAGACAAATCACAACAAACTAAACTAGGGAACGCTGGTTAGAAAAGAACAAATGATTAATTATCTCCTCAAAATAAACAGAGGTGTTTTATGACTTCTTGATTTATGTAAAGTGACTCTCACCTGCTTATCAGGTCTGTCTGTCTGCAGGTAGGCTAGGCTAATTTACTTACTGATTCTCTCTGGTTTTATATGTTGTGTGAAAAACACCAAACTGACACCAAATGACAGTCAAATGATTTACAATACAATTGTGATACAATTTCAGTGCAGTAAACAACTAAACTAGTTGAGTATTTGACATGCTCAAACCTGGTTCTGTTCAACTTATTCCAGTTTGACATAAACCTGCTAAACCATTAGAAACCTGTTCAGCACAATCTGTCTTATATTTCTATCTCTTACCTGTGAGGATCAGATGTGTCCACAAGACTCTTTGAACGGATCAATAAATATTCTGTTGTTTAAAGAGGTTGATCGTCCATATTGTCGTTGATCAAGTTAGTGTTGTTTTCTCTGAATTTCTCACTTAAACTACAAGGTCATAGTCCATTGTATCTGTTATCAGTTTCCAGAACAAAGGCTGCACATAAAATCATCCACTGTAGGGAAATAGACTGACATACTCTGGCTTCGTTTTACAACAGATTTGTGGATTGTGAAAATTCTAGGACCAGGACTGTTCAAAAGTTTAAGACAGTGGGTATTCCCTTTGACAGAACTATTTTGCTTTATTTGAACTGGGGGAGAGAAGAAAAAATCAACAATGGTTCATGTGGCAGAGAAATGCATTATTATACAAAGCATTTGTATGCTCATCTGCAAGCATTCGTATAGTTATTTGAGTAGAGATTCTAGATATTAATAGATTAATGAGAGATTTATAAACGCATTAAAAATATCTTTGAGTCCTTTTTATATTTTAGTCATGCATCACACAGGAAGATACGGAGCCCCTAAAGGGACGTGATGGTGAAAAAAATAAAATAAAAATAGAATGGGAGAATTTATTTTTTTCTCCAAATCTTTTGAGTTCCCTCGCAAAGATGCGTTCCCACGCAAAACCTGTTTTGAGCTCGGACAGACACTTCCTGTTTAATGTCCCGCTGGCAGTGTTTCAGAGCTCCGTACGTTAATGGAGCGTTTCATAGTGTTTGAACTTGGACTCAAATATAAAGAAATGCGGTCAATGCTTAACTAAGGAGCTCAGTGAAGTTGGCAATATTCATGTTATTGTGTGGGTATTAACACTGTTATTCTCCATTGTGCCTGCAGGTGGCACTGCCACTTGTAATTGTTAGTTGTTGAGTAAGTAGAGAATGTTATTTTAACATGGTTCACACCCAAGTGTTTTCTACATGTTGATATTGAGAGACACAACAGTTCTCTTACGAGAGATACTCTCGTACTGCGTAGAATACGCTAGGGGAAAATCCTTTTCCACGAGAATACTGAAGCCAAAAAATTATCCTTTAATTTTGTATTAATGTAAAACGCGTTGCGGCAGCATACAGACATAGGCGAGGCAGCTCGCGCGCCTATTGGCTGGTCTGCTGGCAACTGCTTAAGCCAATCGAGCGAGACCTAGAGTGACGTCAGACCCAATGAGGGCGCTTCGCGCCCTCTGCGTCACGTCCCGCCGAGACGGGCGTGGCTTAGGTCTATAAATACCGCTCGCAGGCTTCATATCTCTGATTTTTCATCCTTCAGCGAAGCAACTCACATCGCTGGATCCGAGAAGAAGCCGCGCTGTTGAAGAAGCACCTCAGCGGGACGAGTCGACGAAGCTGCTGGCCGCGCCGCCTTCATCGCCTTCCTGCTGCGCTATCCAGCGCCCATATCCTTTACTGCACTGTGTGTGTGTGTTCGCCGGCGCGACTCACACTGTCTAAAAGAGCTGCGTCTTTTTCAAGATGCCTGCTTGTGGCTCGTGCAAAGCCACACTCAGCGACGGGGACCGCCATGTCATCTGCGCTTCCTGCCTGGGTCAAGAACATGCAGCTCTCGCGCTCGCTGATGGCGGCTGCCATCACTGCGAGCTGTTGCCATTAGCGACTCTGAGGACTCGCTTGGCACTGTTCAACGAGACTGCGCCCACACCTGCTGTTGTGCCGCGCCGTAAAAAGCGCCGTGCTCAGCGAATCCCGGAGCCCTCTCTCAGCCGTCAAAGCTCGCCGGTGCGCCCGCCTGCTTCTCCGGTTTCATCAGCTTCACTTCCGGACGGACAGCGGCCGCGGTCTGCCGCCGCTTCTGTCGATGACGCTGATGAGATCGACGCGCTGCTACGAGAGGGGGATTCCTGCTCTCTCATAGCATCAGTGAGGATTGGGCGAGCTCTGAGGATCCCGCCCCCCCTGCCCGTGCTTCTACGGGAAAGAGAGCGAGCATTGAGGCGGAGCTCATGCGTGTGCTCACTCAGGCCACGGCGAGCCTCGGCCTCGAGTGGATTACGCCTGAGCAGCCTGCTCACAACCGGCTGGACGGCTACTTCCTGCCTGGGGAGCGCGTTTCACCTGCTTCCAAGCCAGCGCCTTTTCTTCCTGAGCTTCATGAAGAAGTCGCTAAGTCTTGGGGCTCCCCTTTTTCGGCCAGGACACGATCCTCTGTCTCTTTGGCGTTCTCCGCTGTTGACGACGCAAAGAACAGAGGCTACCACTCCCTACCGCCGGTCGAAGAGGCTATTGCAGCGCACTTATGCCCGCCCTCTGCTGGACGGCGTGCTAAGATGGCGCTGCCCTCAAAAGCCTGCCGCACGACGTCAGCCCTGCTCCGCCGCGCTTTCTCCGCCGCCGGGCAGGCCGCGTCAGTGTTGCACACCATGGCCACGCTCCAGATATACCAGGCCGATCTCCTCCGCCAGCTGGACGAGAGAGGACCTGACGCAATCTGCGTGCCGGACTTGAGGAGCGCTACAGACTTCGCTCTTCGCGCCACCAAGTCAGCAGCACAGGCCATTGGACGGAGCATGGCCTCGCTCACCGTGTCTGAGAGACATCTGTGGCTTACGCTCTCTGACATGACTGAGTCAGAGCGCACCGCGTTCCTCGACGCGCCGCTTTCCCCTGCCGGCCTCTTCGGAACCTCGGTCAAAGATTTCGCCGATAGGTTCGCTGAGGTGCAGAAAGCGACCCAGGCCATGAAGCACTTCCTCCCGAAGCGCTCCGGTTCTGCAGCAGGCCGTGCGAAACCGTCTGCTCAGAGCTCACAGCCTAAGCCTCCGCCCGCCGCCTCCTCTTCTTAACGCCGCCAAACCCAGAGCTCGAGACCGCGCTCTCGCTCATCCGGCCGCCGCCCTACCCCGCGTGGCCCGCGGCAGAAGATTGCGTTGAAGCCAGAGGCCCCGAAATCGTCCTAGCACGCCTAGGTAAGCGACGGTGTCCAAGTCCCGCTGCGGCCGGACTTCCACCAAAGCTTGCCGCTCGTCCAGTTCCAGGAAATGTGACTGGTCCAGCGTATTTAGCAGCCAACAAGCCGGTTCCATTGCCCGCTTGCCTGCACACAAAAGCCGTTTTTACGGCTACCCAGATAAATCCCTTAAAGAGTGTATTTTCTGGTGTCCCGGCCACGGCCGACGGTGTTTCATGTGTAGAAAAAATGCCCACTACTCAGTGCCCATTCCTACACACAAGCACAGCCCTTCACACAGGGCCCGCGCACATAAAATCGACTCAGATCGATTGCGCTTCAAATGTAGCAAAAGTGCCCACTACCCAGTGCCCACAAACGCTACTTCCCACATGTCTCACGGTCCCTGTAAATACAGGACCAGTATGCATATGCTCTGCTCACACGAGCAATGCTGTAAAGGTGGTGTATGTGCCCGCTGCTCTGCGCCCACGCCCACAGCTAAACACTGCGGAGGAGTCGAGCGCGGGCATTCTGCCCGCTGTTATCAGCGCGCCCCCTGCCTCAGATGTCATGAGCGCGACGCTTATGTCTCAGCACACAAAAGCCGCTGTATCGCGAGCCGATCAGACTACTCGCTAGCTACTCGCGCACCTGCGTGGGAAAAGCTTCCCGGGGTTTCGAGATGGGTGCTGAACATCATAAAAGAAGGCTATTCGCTGCAGTTTCGCCGACGCCCTCGCCGCTTCATGGCGCGCGTCGAGACCACGGTAGAATCGAAAGTAGCTCATCTACTTCGAGCCGAGATTTTGAAACTGTTGAGCAAAGGGGCTATAGAACCCCTATCTCAAGCTCAAAGCGAAGGGGGGCTTTACAGCAGATACTTCCTAGTGCCCAAAAAAGACGGGGGTCTCAGACCCATACTAGATCTGCGGCAGCTGAACAGAGCGCTTATGAAGCGCCAGTTCAGGATGCTCACAACCAGAAAAATCCTCGCGCACGTCCGCCAGGGGGACTGGTTTGTGTTAATAGATCTAAAGGACGCGTATTTTCAAATACAGATAGCGTCACGTCACAGGCGATTTTTGAGATTCGCCTTCGAGGGCCAGGCATATCAGTACACAGTCCTGCCTTTCGGCTTGTCCCTGGCACCCCGTACATTTACGAAGTGCATGGACGCAGTGCTCGCACCCCTCAGATTACGGGGCATCCGAGTGCTGAACTATCTGGACGACTGGCTGATTCTAGCCCAATCTCACTCAGAGCTCGTAGAGCACAGGACCATTTTACTCGATCACCTCGAGAATCTCGGTCTCGCAGTGAACTGGGAAAAGAGCTCGCTTTTCCCCAGACAGATTATATCTTTTCTGGGAATAGAGCTGAACTCGCTGCTAATGACAGCACGCCTGTCATCTCAGCGCACACTGGACATTCGGCGCGCAGCCGGCTCGTTCCGCTGCGGCGCGATAGTCCCTCTCAAAGCCTTTCAAAGGATGCTCGGTCTGATGGCCTCAGCATCTTCAGTTCTCCAGTTGGGCCTTCTGCGCATGCGCCCACTGCAGTTCTGGCTCAGAAAGAGAGTACCACGCACAGCGTGGGCCTCCGGTCGGCTTCGCGTCAAGGTCAATCAAGCATGCATTGCAGCTTTGAAACCTTGGGAGGCAAAAGACTGGTACCAATCAGGTGTAAGCCTGGGGACTTCCTCGAGAGTGATGGTGGTGTCCACGGACGCATCCACCTCGGGATGGGGAGCGCTGCTCGAGGGCAGACCGCTTTTTGGCCAATGGTCAAAGCAGGAGAAGCTCTTACATATCAACTGCCTCGAAATGTTGGCAGTGAGCAAAGCGCTCACGCGCTTTTGTCCCCTCATAAAGGTACACCACGTGCTAATACGTTCAGACAACGTCTCAGTGGTGTCCTACATAAATCGCCAGGGCGGCCTCAGGTCCCTGACTCTGTACAGGCTAACCAGGCGCCTCCTGATATGGGCCCGCAGCAACCTGCCCTCGCTGAGAGCAGCGCACGTGCCAGGGCTCCTAAATATAGGACCAGACAGACTGTCCAGGAACCAGGTTCCGACAGGAGAATGGTCTTTGCACCCACAGACAGTCCAGCTGCTGTGGAAGAAATTCGGCAGAGCGGGAGTAGACCTGTTCGCGTCTCAAGAAAACGCTCACTGTCCAGAATTTTTCTCGAAGAGCAAGGACGCGCTGACCCACGAGTGGCCTCGCCGTCCTCTCTACGCTTTTCCCCCCGTCTCCCTCCTGACTCAGGTGGTAGAACGGGTCAGGGAAGAAGGATGCTCAGTGCTGCTTGTAGCCCCACTTTGGATGAGCCAACCTTGGTTCCCAATTGTGATGCAGTTAGCAAGCACCGCCCCGTGGCCAGTGCCTCTGAGGAGGGATCTCCTCTCTCAAGCCAACGGCTCGATTTGGCATCCTCACCCAGAGCTGTGGTCCCTCCATGTGTGGGCCATCAACGGGCACCCGCTGACCTCCCACAGGGAGTGTTAAACACTATCACACAGGCCAGAGCTCCGTCTACGCGACGTCTCTATGCCTCAAAATGGTCAGTGTTCTCTAGCTGGTGCACAGCTCGTGGTGTGTCACCCCTGCATTGCGGTGTGACGGAGGTTCTCTCCTTCCTACAGGAGCTGTTGGATAAGGGCAGGTCCCCTTCCACGCTCAAAGTCTATGTAGCGGCCATAGCAGTGTTCTCTTCGACCACGCTCGGCCAGTCTATTGGAAGGAACGATTTAGTCATTCGCTTCCTTCGAGGAGCTAAGAGACTGAATCCTCCCAGACCTCCCACAGTCCCTATATGGGACCTTTCTACGGTACTGGAAGCCATGAAAGGTCATCCATTTGAGCCCTTGCAGGAGATTGATCTTAAACACCTGTCTTTCAAGACGGCGTTTCTTCTGGCTCTCGCTTCAGTGAAGCGCATAGGGGACTTACACGCGCTCTCAGTAAGCGCGACGTGCATGGAATTTGGGCCGAATGACTCTAGAGTTATACTCAAACCTAAGCACGGTTATGTTCCTAAATCCCTCAATACACCGTTCAGAGCACAGGTCATTTCTCTGTCTGCCCTGCCGGTCACTGAAGGAAATATGGACGAAAGCTCCCTTTGCCCAGTCAGGGCGTTAAGAGCTTTTGTGTCTCGCTCGTCTGTTTTCAGACAGACGGAGCAGCTCTTTGTTTCATTCAGCGGGCGTTCTAAGGGACTAGCCGCTTCGAAACAGACCCTATCCAGATGGGTAGTGGACGCAATAGCGCTAGCTTACACAACCAAGGGCATGCAGTGCCCGCTGGGTGTCAAAGCGCACTCCACGAGAAGCATGGCTTCATCGTGGGCATGGTCAAGTGGGATTGCCTTGCAAGATATTTGTAGGGCGGCAGGCTGGGCCTCTCCGTCTACATTTATAAGGTTTTACAACCTAGAGGTTCCCGCACTACAGGCCAGATACTGCGGTATGATACTCCATACTGTCGGTCTAGTATGGCCAAAATCTCATAACTGGCGCTGTCAGTTATGCAGCTATTGAGTATTGCAATCCTTGCTCTATGCTGCTATAAGGAAGATAGTGGCTAACCCCCCTCTCTTCCAGGATTCCCTGTGAGTCCCCTGGGTGATTATATACTGTATGAACTCCGGGCTGTCGCCCTTGAGTCTATGGTATCAGATCCCAGCACGCACGGCGTTTTACAGTAGGTTCCCCTAGCGTATTCTACGCAGTACGAGAGTATCTCTCGTAAGAGAACGTACTCGGTTACTAACGTAACCTCGGTTCTCTCTAGAGAGAGGAACGAGTACTGTGTATCCTGCCGTGCCTGCACGCGCTCTGGTTGCTTCGACTATGAAAAACCAGAGAAATAATGCCTGCGAGCGGTATTTATAGACCTAAAGGCCTCATTATGCTTCTGCGTCAACTCCACGGCGTAGCTACGTCGTCACTCCTACGGCGTCGTGGCTGTTTTATGGTTCTGCGTCGGGTTGCATTGCATCGCGGTGCATTTCACCGCCAGAACGCTAGGTGGGGTGTGGTTCGCGAATCTCTTTGCTAGTTTGTTTTGGTTCCGTGCGCTGGTTCCGCGCGAGCGAAAGAGAGAGAGTGTTGTTGCCCGTCTATGGTTGTTGCAGCTGGAGCTAATCGACGTTGAACAACAAATGTAAATAAACTTTTTTTCAAAACAACCATTGATCTATTAATGTGCAATGAGTAAAAAAGCACGCCAAGAACAAAGGGCAAAGGTTTAAGTATACAATAAAAAAAAAAATAAGAGTAATAGGTACAAGAAACACACAATATAAAACTGAAACACAATATAAGTTAACCGTAATATAAAACATTATCTAAGAAAATGAACTATTTACAAAAGTGCACTGAATCACGAGGATGCAAATGTTCAGTCTTGCTCTCTGCTCTCATACAACAATCACAGCCCTTGCGGTCTGCGTCGCCTCGACGCGTAGTTACAATTTTTTGGAGGTGCACGTCGAGCTACGGCGGAGGGGTTGGAGAGGGGTTCGCGGCGACGCAGAGGGGTCTGCGGGGGTACGCCGTCGATTCGACGCAGAAGCATAAAACAGGCTTAAGCCACGCCCGTCTCGGCGGGACGTGACGCAGACGTCATTGGGTCTGACGTCACTCTAGGTCTCGCTCGATAGGCTTAAGCAGTTGCCAGCAGACCAGCCAATAGGCGCGCGAGCTGCCTCGCCTATGTCTGTATGCTGCCGCAACGCGTTTTACATTAATACAAAATTAAAGGATAATTTTTTGGCTTCAGTATTCTCGTGGAAAAGGATTTTCCCCTAGCGTATTCTACGCAGTACTCGTTCCTCTCTCTAGAGAGAACCGAGGTTACGTTAGTAACCGAGTACGTTATCAGGTCATAAAGAAGAGATTTCAGCAGACTTACAAAAGCTTGATTGTTTGGTGATATGTTTGAGAGTTTCCTGGACAAATGCTGCTCAACTTACAGAACTTACTGACAATAAGAGCACAGAAATGTCAACAATTAATTCATAAAGCTTAGTAGTCTTTATTCAGACGGTGTAATTAATTTGAATTAAAACAAGCAGCAACATTTTATATGAAATTAGGGGAGAGTTGGGGTTCAGATCATTTATTTTTCCCCACATTCATTTCACACGTCTAGTACAATTATGTGTTTTTGTTTCATTTATACAGTGTATATTTGTTTTCTTGATTTACCCCGAAAGAATGGAAGTGAAATGTGACAACATACCTCACAGGTGCCCATTGTAAGATGACCATATGACAGCTTACATTTTTATCTAATTTAATAAAATGTATATATATACAATACAAACTAAATATGTTGTCAATAAAATAAATAACTTTTTCAATAATTAAAATTAAACTAATTTTTTAGTTTGACAACAAAGACACAGCTGCAGCACAGTTCAGATCATAATAATTAATAATTTCTGACCATTGACTCTCAGTCTTTATTCACCTTTGTTTCATAGTTTCTCAATAGAATTTATTTAAAGTATAGAATAGAATAGCATAGTTCTAACAGGGTTATATTGTAATGCACTGTTACAACGTTCCCCTGCTGGTTAGATCAGTTTTAAAGAACTATCTCAACTGTTAAATAACAGATATGAGATTAAAATAATATGATAACAAAAAACAGAGATGAAGAATTATCTTCAGTAAGAAATTTATTTTTGCTATGGTTAAAAAAAAAGTTCAGTGATATCTTCCAAAGATTTAAAAAAAAATTTCTCTATATGTAGTGTTGATATGACAACTATAAATACACTAAGTTTCATCATACTGGCATGTGTAGAAAGTTTTAAACCATGTCTGTTACAACTAGCCCCATGTTAGTTTGTGCCCTGCTCACCCCTATACTTTGTCAGGCGGAGAGGAGAGGAGAAAAGAGATGACTTGAGGATAATAATACTGAAACATGTAGAACATTTATATTACATTTTTAAATTTAAAACATGCAATTATAACATGTCTGAATTTATATATATATATATATATATATGCTGAGAAGTAGCAGTAGCATATTTGATTTCTTTTTTATTTTCATCATGTATTTCGTATTGTGTGTTTAATTCATTTATTGTAACTAACATGTGTGATGATCAGAGGAGTTGAGTTTTTACCTTACCTTTATTGGGACCATCACAGGCTTTATATTAATTCCCATTGCTCAGAATCACAGTCCAGTCTCCATTACTGGGTTTCAGTGCGTTCGATCCCTTCCTGTTAATGGATTCTCTGGCCACTCCTAAATCCCATTCAGTTTTTCCCTTCGCCTGCACAATCAGACAGGATGAGTTTAGGATGAGCTGTATCAGCATCCAGAGTCACATCCACTGAGAAAACAGAATATGAATCACAACTTAATACTCACATTTAGTGATGTTTGTAATATTTAATCAGTTTTTAATCATACTGTCATCTGAATGTAATCTATGGTACCATACAGTGTTGTTACGTTTTGGACATAGTAGCTACAACTAGATTATGTACATTTTCTGAAGTAAATGTAAGTGGTGCTTACCATATGCAACTACACTGCATCGAGTCAAAAAACTCACCCCATCACTGTACGATATTCTAAGAGGGTCTGGGATATGGGTGTGGATTTAACAAGATGCTAACATAATTAACATGTTTTTAGATACTAACACAATTAGCATGTTTTTAACAATATGCTAACATGATTAACATGCTTTTAACAAGATGTTAACACTATTAACAAGATGCTAGCATAATGCTAACATGATTAGCATGTTGGTAGCATGATGTTAACATGATTAGCATGATATACTAACGTGATCTTAACACGATTATCGCGTTTGCTAGCCTGTTTTTAGCAAGATGCTAAATTAATTAGCATGTTACTAGCATGATGATAATACAATTAACATGTTGTTAGCATGATGCTAACATATTTTGACTTGTTTTTATTAAAAAATGTAAACAATTGGTTAGCATTTTTAACGTTTTAGTTCTTAGCTTATCGCTATGAGCATAGCTATTCACTGCTAGCATGTGTAGCATGTTGGAAGTCCTGTTTGCTAGCATGAGTCAAAAGAGCCAAACCACATGATGTTCTGATGCAGAGATATAGGTTTTGTTAAACGGTTGCTAGGGTACTCTGTATGGTTGTTAGGGAGTGGCTTGGCAGCTGCCAATGATGATACTGTTTAGCATCTTGCTAGCATCTTGATACTGATACTGGTTTGGGTTGTTAGGGTGCTCAACAATGGTTGCTACGGCATAGCTAGGAAGTGTGGAAGGTGATTGGTGAATGGCTGCTTGCTGCCCTGAGTCAAACAAGCCCACCCTCATGTTTCTATGACGCTTCTATCCGAAGATATTTCATTCAATGGAAGTCTATGGACTTGTTGCTAGGGTGCTCTAAATGGTTGCTAGGGTGTGGCTTGATAGCTTGATGATGATCCTTAATCCTCTTAGCTTAATGAGAGACTGATTTGTTGCCTGAGTAAAATGAGCTCGCCCCCTTGTCTCTATGACACTGTGATGCAAAGTCATGTTCAATACAAAATTCCTATGCAAGTTACCATAGTAGGATATGGATCGCCTGTTTCATGGGCCGTCCTTCACCATAGTGTGTCTCTGGGCAATTTTGGGCACCTCTTACACCCCAGGCCCAGGGGTTCAACTTACACCCCATTACAAAGTATGTTCTTACAGAGCTTGTCAGCCTCTTCAAATGTGGTAACCCACACATTTCTATGAAATCCTTGCTCAGATAGATGACCCGTCAAAATTTGTCACAATGTAAAGTCTATGGGATTGTATTCGCCCACTTTTTCGCCTGCCGGACGAACACCGTTCACTCAATCGCTTATAAAAGTCATAGCTCACCTCTCCTCAATAATCCGCACGATTTGATGTCCACCTTATTCATGGGTCTCTGACAAACGGTGTGGTACGAGTTACGCACCAAAGTTTTGTACAGAAGAATAATAAATATGTGAGATAATTTTTATAGCGAGCTACAATTATATGTTGTTTGGACTTGATTTTTCTCTTATCTTTATTCTTTATCACCTTTGTAAGATTTTTTCAACTTTCTTTTGTATCTTTTTCATTCATTCCACTAACAATTCACAAATAGTTGCGTAAATTAGGCCCATTCATATTTATAAATATGCACAGGTAAACTTCTCATGTCTCGTATCTCAAGCTAACGCAGCTTTCTTTACTCTTTTACTGTAAACTGTGATTAAATATACTGTAAAAACGAAATATCTATGAATATCTACTGAATCTTATATATAAAATGTTTTAAATTTCATCTTAACATGTTTATAAAGCCACCTAAAGTGTGTGAATTGTATGTACAAATCAAACTGATGACCCTGATGTATGGTTGTGAACCTGAAATGTAAGAAACACACTCGAAAATATCTGTTACAGGAGAAGTAATCATAATATTGGACACAATAAAACAGAAACAACAAAAAAAGTACAAAGAAATGAATGTCTTTATTCAGATGCTGAATCACTTTGATGAAAAGCAGCAGATGATTCTCATCCTTTGAGTAAGAACACACATGTTTTATGTTTTTAAATATTAATTACATGAATCTTTATTTTCATCAAGTATTTTATAATAGGGGTATAAATTCATTTATTGTGTTTGACAGGTGTGATGATCAGTGGAGTTGAGTTTTTACCTCCATCATTAAGGCACGGGCTAATATGTGGATAGAGTTTCCCAGTGAAAGACTGATCAGTGAAAGAATAGAGATGAGAGCTGGACTCCACATCATAAAAGGAGACCAGACCCTCCTCATAATCCACAAACACACCGACCCGCTGCGGCTTCACTCTCACACACAGAGAGACAGGAGGATCATCACCGGCTTTATATTCATTCTCATTCCTCAGCCACACAGTCCAACATCCATCACTGGGACTCGCTGTGATCTGTCCCTTCCTGTTAATGGATTCTCTGGCCACTCCTAAATCCCATTCAGTCTTTCCCTTGACCTGCACCTCAAAATAAAATCTCCCTGAGGAGAATCCCTCCTTTCCCAGGACACATACACAGTAATCAAATCTCTCTGGTTTGTCTGGGAGTTTCTGTCTAATGTCTCCACATCTCACTTGTTTTCCATCATCAGACAGGATGAGAGCAGGATGAGCTGTATCAGGATCCAGAGTCACATCCACTGAGAAAACAGAGAATATAAATCACAATACAGATATTTAGTGATGATGTTTGTAATATGTAATCAGTGTTTAATCATACTGTCGGTCAGTGATGAAGCTGTGAGTATCTGAATGTAATCTAGTGTAGTGCAGACAGCACACTGTACCTGCATACTGCTGTATCCTCTTCAGTTCTGTAGAGACTAATGACAATAAAACATCATCAGATCTTTGACATGTTTATGTGTGAATTATAGACAAGATTTAAGGTTATATTTAAAGAATTATGTACAAGATCATGTTTAATCTGATCAATGTGTGTGTGTTTTAGAGCTTCAGGCCTTTTATTTCACACATCCCTCTTCTCATGAAGATCAAATCTGCCTCTTAAACACATGGGGGCGGTTTCCCGGACAGGGTTTAAATTAAGCCAGGAGTAGGCCTTAATCTAGAATAGTTAATCGTGTCTTAAAAAATGGGTTTCTGTAACACAGATTAAGTACGGGGTTAGTTACACCTTGACTATGGAGTCCTGAACTAAAATAAACCAGATTAATTTCAAACCAACTGTGCTAATCTGAATTAGCATGATAGAGGTTGCCTATAAAACATGGAATGGACCAAGAAAAGCTTAAAATTGCATGGAACTGAGAAGCAAATCCAAGGAAACAATGGAATCAGAAAAAGAGAAAATTATTTTAAGCAAGCTAAATAAACTACATACACCAGCTATGGAATAAAAGAAAAGAAATGCTGGAAGTCTGTTTGTAATATATATATATATACACACACACACACACATATATCTATATATATCTATATATATATATATATATATATATATATATATATATATATATATATATATATATATATATATATAATATACTATATATATAATATACTATATATATATATATATATATATATATATATATATATATATATATATATATATATATATATATATATATATATATATATACACACACACTACCATTCAAAAGTTTGGGGTCAGTAAGATTTTTTATGTTTTTAAAAGAAGTATCTTTTGCTCACCAAGGCTGCATTTATTTGATTCAAAATACAAACAAAAACAGTAATATTGTGAAATATTATTCCAATTTAAAACAGCTGTTTTCTATGTGAATACACAGTAAAGTGTCATTTATTCCTGTGATCAAAGCTGAATTTTCAGCATCATTACTCCAGTCTTCAGTGTCACATGATCCTTCAGAAATCATTCTAATATGATGATTTGATGCTCAAGAAACATTTATGATTATTATCAGTGTTGAAAACAGTTATTTACATTTTTATTTCATGATGCTATGATGAATAGAAAGTTAAAAAAACAGCATTTATCTGAAATCTAAAGCTTTTGTAACATTAAACACTACCGTTCAAAAGTTTGGGGTCAGTAAGAATTTTTATTTTATTTTTGGGGGAAAGAAATAAAATAAGTCAATACTTTTATTCATCAAGGATGAGTTAAACTGATTAAAAGTTACAGTAAAGACATTTATAATGTTAGAAAATATTCTAGTTTAAATAAATGCTGTTCTTTTGAACTTTATTCATCAAAGAAGTTTGAAAAAAAATTGTACACAACTGTTTTCAACATTGATCATAATAATGATTGTTTCTTGAGCATCAAATCATCATATTAGAATGATTTCTGAAGGATCATGTGACACTGAAGACTGGAGTAATGATGCTGAAAATTCAGCTTTGATCACAGGAATAAATGACACTTTACTATATATTCACATAGAAAACAGTCATTTTAAATTGGAATCATATTTCACAATATTACTGTTTTTGTTTGTATTTTTAATCAAATAAATGCAGCCTTGGTGAGCAAAAGATACTTCTTTTAAAAACATTAAAAATCTTACTGACCCCAAACTTTTGAACGGTATATATAGGCTATATATATGTGTGTGTGTGTGTGTGTGTGTGTGTGTGTGTGTGTGTGTGTGTGTGTGTGTGTGTGTGTGTGTGTGTCGAAGTAATACACGTGTCCACTTTGAAACACAATGTTAATCTGAAGTTAAACCTGCCTCCTGGTAGGTTTAATTTAAGCCTTGATTTAGTCCTGGAGTAACTCTAGTCTTCCTCCAGGAAATCAGCTTATTAAACTCTGGACTAAACTAAATCTAGGACTATTTAAAGCCTTGACCGAGAAAGCAGATTTCTGTTAATCTGGTTTAAAGTCCACATGAATTCAAAATTGACCATATTTACTTTGTTTGCCTAAATTGTTAGTTTTGTGGTGAACAATTCATCCGTGCAAGTCAATCCACACAAAAAATTTTTTTGGCTTTGTAATCTTTAATCAAAATCTGAAAATGCCCCTCCCCTCTGCCTTGGAGGACCTTCCCTGATGACGTATGTTTGACGGCTTGGTTTGGGAAACGCTTAACCACTCCCCTCAAACCGTTAGTCTGTAATGAGCGAGAGATGGAGAGGAGGAGCGCTAGAGTAAAAACCCTGCCCTCTGTTCAATATTCCTTTTCACTGGGAAATACGTCACAGCACTGGAGAAAAGTCGTTTGCAACTTCCGGTTCTCGCGGACTTTAAAGGGCAATTTTAATCTAGGATTAGGCTTAATCTCTGTTCGGGAAACCGCCCATGATGTCTATTCATTAGATTTTCTGCTTTTGTGGTTTTGGTGAAACATTTAAAATCATTCTCTGCTAAATTAATTTGCACACAACTTTATGGAAACCCTTAGGAAATATATTCACCAAACACATTGATGGAACAACTGAAAGGACAAACAATCTCAGAGTTAATTGAATATTAATGTTTCTCTCTACAGTTTTATATGTTTTCTGAAATTAGAGCTAAAAATGACCGGCCCTCTTCAAGAAGAACTGTGAGCTGATGATAATAATGTGAACATCGAGTTTGGGTCACAAAATATTAAATTATTTGTATTTATTACATGGCTTGGTTGAATTCTAATATAGAATGCGGTCTGTTATTTCTTGATATCAGGCCGCTGCTAAGGATAACACACCGTTGCCATGAAAAACAGAGCGTTGCTATGGACGCAGGATTCTAACCGTAGAGACGGAACGGACTATTTTCTTTAGCAGAAGCAATACAATCATTTTTAAATCAATGAACTCCTTTTTAAATCAATATTTTGTGTAAAATTATTGATTTATTTGATAGGTAGCCATGTAATAAGCGGGATAATGTAGAGCGAGGCGGTTGTTATAGCAAATACAACCCCTTCAGGCTGATTCAAGACTTGATCAGTCTGTCGGGGTTGTATTCACTATAATGACCGTCTCGCACTACATTATCCCTTACATATTTAATTTTTAATAATCTCTATTTAAATATCTCTATTAAAGTCTATTTCTCTTTATGTATATAAAACAATTCTGGGGGGCAGTTGAGAGAGTAGAGTTACCATGACAACTGCAGCATCCTCAGAAAACACAGAGGAGCGCTTGAGTAACTACTAACTCTCGTCTCCCTCTCATTTATTGTTAAGGCTAGTTAAATTCATTAAATTTCATATCAAACTGTAATTTACAATAATTAATTATTTATTATAATTAATAATTAATAATTTTAAGATGATTGTGTCATAAAGACGTCCATTAGTATATCACGTACCCAAGTTATTCTCAAGCTAACTCACTGTAAGCTAAAGGTACGCACACACACTCTCACAAATGTGGGCGGGGCTTGATTGTGTCCATAGGGAATTGATTGGATGTTTGGATGTTTGTGGTTTGCAATTGGCTGATCTCATGTGAGTGACAGGTTGCTCCGCCCTCATCATCAGAGAAGAGATGCTGCAAGAGGAACTTATTCTGATTAAAGATTATTAATGTTACCAGAGATACTTAACTGAATTCAGCCAGTTGTGTGAAAGAATCAGAGCGTTTGTGTACATATTGTTATCTTTATTTACTTATTAATTGTGATTTGATTTAAGTAGGCTATTTATATGCATCAATATTTATTTCAGTGCATTTATGAATACTGTGATTTAAAGTGTCTTAAAGACTCGAGAATACAGTATTTATCCTCAGAAAACACAGAGGAGCGCTTGAGTAACTACTAACTCTCGTCTCTCTCATTTATTGTTAGGATTTTCACTGCTTACAGTCCCTGTAACACACATGATCACACACTTCTCTTATTCAGCTTGACACAGACTCATTCTTCATTACTGATGCTTTCTACTATATAAAACAGGGCAGCAACTTTTGAGTTCAGAAAAAAGGTAATAAAAATCTGTCTGTCTTGTGTCCTCTTCGCTCCACAATCAGTTATTTTACTGTGTGAGAATATGGATGTGTGGCGTGAGAACAGTGTCAATTGTGAGTCTCAGTCTGAATGCCTGAGAGTCCTGATATTAAAAGATGATAAATATATGTATCTGTACGGTGTATTTGATATTGCTGTACCAGTTAGCGTGAGTTTCTCCTGTAGAGAGTCCTGCAGTTTAGTCAGAGCTCTCCTCAGAGTCTCCAGACTCTCATCAGTCTTCACACTGATCTCAGACCAGTTCCTGGTGTTTCTAGAGCTGCACAGGGATGAGTAAATCTACAGCAGGAGAGAGGAGAAATCCTTCAGCATGGGGAGTGTTATGGTGTCATATACTGCATTATCATTGATCAGAGAGATGTTGACTGACCTGTAGGAGGTGGAGGTGATCTTCAGTGTGTGAGAGCTGCTCCAGCTCAGTGTTTCTCATCTTTAGCTCAGTGATCTCCTGCTCCAGCTCTTCAATGAGCTCTTCCTCCTGTTTCTCTGCTGCTTTCTGCTGCTCCTCCATCATCTCCAGCAGTTCAGTCTGACATCTCTCAATGGAGCGGATGAGATCAGTGAAGAGCTCCACACGGGCTGCTTTCTCCTTCTCTGTGTTTCTCTGTTCAATAAACGAATTATTAGTGGTGTTTGTTAAGACAAGAATCAATGTTACTACTCATACTTCATTGTATCATGTGCGATACTTGAAGTGATCAAAGTAAAAATGAATAAAAAAGCAGCACGTAATCATGATTGCGATATATTACTTTTATACAGCAATTCACTAAATACAAATTTAATATTCAGTAACTTAGACACAATATTGACAGTTTTGTCTATTTTTGCTTTGCCAGTTTTGCAACTTCCAAACAAACTGCAGCAGAAACAATTGTTGAACATGTCTGAGCAACACATACAGGACTGTTTCCATGTTTGTTTCGCTCTTTTGTTTAAACAAGTATTAAACCAAATCAATTAAGATTTATGATTCTCTCAAAAAGATTTTCAATCAAAGATTCTCTCATCTGTCGCCACCTACTGGTGAAACGATGTAACTTGTAGAAAGAGTCACTGTAAAACACAGACTGACAGACTGTCTGGAACAAACACAGACAAGTGACGATACAAACAATGAAAAGTTCCCTGAACTTACTGATGTAAATATTTAAGAAAACTGAATTAAATCATTTTAGACTCACTTTTCTGACTTCTGCTGAGTGTTTGACGTCTTGAATCTTCTTGATTCTGTCCTGGATCATCTGCTGTGTGTCTTTCTGTGTCTTCATCAGTTGAGTCTATAGACAGAGAACAACACAGACACATTTAATAACAGAGATTTACTGTCTTCTGAGGAAATATGCACAACTGTTTTCATAATAAGCTTCATGATCACAGGATTAAATATTATGTGTTTCCTCTTGATTTGAGCCCTTAAAGCAACAACATGGAACTTTTCCTCTGCGGTCGCCCTACAGGTTGGAAGCGGAATTGTCCATTACCGCTGTCGTAAAATTATTTACGGTTACTGTCAACGCATTCTCATCCCCAAATCGTCACTTTCAAACATTCTTCAATATCCGACGCACAAAGCACCCTTAGCGTCAATATGAGACGCTTCGGTTATGGGTAGGTTTAGGTCTGTGGTAGGGTTATGCGTCTCATAAGGACGCTAAAGGGTGCTTTGTGCGTCAGATATTGAAGAAATTTTGAACGCGTCAGTATATGACGACTTGGGATGAGAACGGGCTGTTACTGAAGCATGCAGGTTTTTTTCATATGGGCAATGATAATATTATTAATCTTCCTCCTTTCATAATTTATACATGTTTAGTAGACTAAACATTTTAACTCAAACATTTGCGATTTGCATGTCGATTGCAATGCTCAAATCTGAACGAGAATGATAGCGATAGCATCCTAACCATCTAAAACTAGCATGTTAGTGTTTACTAGCTACCAGATTGATAATTCGCTCATCTACTAACGTTAGCTGATTCATGAAGATAAATGGAGGACCAGATAGTTTCCGTAACGTAGCCAGGCAGACAACAGATTAGAAAAACTAAAGATAGTATGCAAGCAATTTACTTAACTTACTAGTTCAACAGCATGACGGCCAAGTCAGCATCGGTCTGACGATAAGCTCACGCCAGCGAGCAAACGCTCGACCAATATTGATCCTCGTCCTGCCTTTCAGTTTATCACTCTCCCTTTTCCTTTTCCGACTCTACTCCGACAAAACCTTGGACTTCTTACGTTTCGCTGCTGCTTCAGCCATGACGAAAACAGACGCACGAAAACAAACGCGCTGGTTGGCCTGTCACGGCCGAATTTGAGGAAGTGATTGGCGAAGTGACGTATGCCGTAAAGCAGTCGAATTTTGTAGTTCTTTTTGAGCTCTGGTTACTACCCGCTCCCCGAAGTTACATAGTGCCAGTAAAAGCTTTACAGACCCCGTCAGGCTCTGGCAGACGTCTCATTCAACCTATTGTAAGTCGATGTACCATCACAAGGGTCTTGGAAATATATTATGAAGGTTGAAAAACTACATGTTGTTACTTTAAAAGCCCATTAAAAGTAGTTAGTAACTATTACCTTCTTCTCTTCACTCTCCTCTACTAAAGAAACAGTGTTGTGGTTCTTGTGATCTCCTTCAGTGCAGAACAGGCACACGATAGTCTGATCATCTCTACAGAACAGCTCCAGAGGTCTCTCATGTTTCTGACATATATAGTCCTCCAGATTACTCACAGGATTGATCAGTTTGTGTTTCTTTAAACCTGCCACTCTCAAATGAGGCTTCAGGTGAGTTTCACAGTAAGAGCTCTGACACACCAGACACGACTTCAGGGCTTTCAGCTTTCTTTCCTCACAGACGTCACACAGAACTTCAGCTTTTTTCAGAACTTCAGCTTTTTTCTCAGGACTTTTCTTTTTGTAGTGATCTACGAGCTCTCGGAGTGTGGTGTTAATCTTGAGATCAGGTCTGTGCTTGAATGTTTCTTTACAATATGGACAGTTGCAGGTCTGGCTGTTGTCCCAGCACTTATTCAGACAGGTCTTGCAGAAGTTGTGTCCACATGGAGTGCTGACTGGATCAGTGAACACGTCCAGACATATAGAGCACTGAAGCTCCTCAGTCAGTGGACCGCTGGAGGAAGACATCACTGGAGAGAGAAATGAAGAAGATAAATCACCTGCACTACTCAAATATATAAGAGATTATGTACAGTCAGCTGGTTATTACTGCTAAATGGACCCAGCAAAGCTGATCAGAACCCTAATGTGAAGCTCATTACAAGAACACTTACTGTATCAAATAAATAAATACACAAAGGAGCAATATCGATTTGAAATATTGATTTTTAATGATTTTGCTACTGTACACTCCTGAACTGCACATATTAAATATTATATGAGAAGAGTGAAAGTTATTCATGCACTAATTCATTCTTCTTGTTTTTTATTTATTTATTTATTGACTTACATGGAGGTGTATACTCAATACTCTGTCTCCTGGTTTTTCTTTCTTTGGTTGATATTGGTGAAGATTCTGCCATCCTTCCCCCTTCTACAAAGCTTGTCAAGAAAAAGAAAAAGACATTGTATTTCACTGTAAATTATGACCAATGATTTGCTCCTTGTATTGAGTGTTTATTTGGTCACTGATGTTTAAATGAAATTTACATAGTCAGATTGTGGGTTACTTATTCGTATTATTTAAAAATAGATCATTTTACGAGCAGTATTTTCGGCTGCAGAGAGTAGCCTAGGTTTGTGTTCGGTCTGTCTTCAGGATTTACTTCCCGTTTCTTTAGGGCCAGATTCAAAGTTCAGCACGAGATCTACTGACGATGTGCAAATTACAGAATACAGAAACAGCCGGACCATTTCCATAATGACCAACACAATCATTAAAATACTCTCCTCCCATAAATGTTGCGTCTGAAAGGTAAACTTTTTCACTGCGTTTCTTTAGTAAATCCTGACAATTTTTTTTAACGCCAAAAGAGGGTTTGCACGGGCGCATGCTGTTAGTAAATCTGTTTTAATCTTATGGAAACGATCTGTTCTTTAATATGCTAGTCGTCAGTAGCCTGAATCACATGCTGAATTTCCCACTTCCATCTGCGCTTTTATAGGATTTCGCTGTCAGGCTTGAACCCTTTATGTATAGGCTAGTGTGGCAAAAAATTGACAGAAACACCAAAACCTTTGCGTTACAACCAGTCTGTTCAACTTATTACAGTTTGTCTGACATAAACCTACTAAACCAGATCACTTCCATTAGAAACCTGTTCAGCACAATCTCTCTTATATTTCTATCTCTTACCTGTGAGGATCAGATGTGTCCACAAGACTCTTTGAACGGATCAATAAATATTCTGTAGTTTAAAGAGGTTGATCGTTTCAGGAGTCCATATTGTTGTTGATCAAGTTAGTTTCACTTTCTCTGAATCTCTCTGAACTACATGTCAGAGCTCCTCCTGTAGCTATTCACACATTTACATTTGTCCCTGTATTCGGTGTGTTTGGTTCATGTGTGTCTGGTTGTATTGGGACTGGTGTTACTATCAGGTCATGAAGAAAAGATTTCAGCAGACTTACAAAAGCTTGATTTTTCGGTGATATTTTTAAGAGTTTCCTGGGCGAATGCTGCTCAACTTACAGATTGACAATAAGAGCACAGAAATGTCAACAATTCATTCATAAAACTTATTAGTCTTTATTCAGATGGTGTAATTATTTATTTTTAAGTAAAACTAGCAGCAACATTTTATATGTAATTAGGGGAGAGTTGGGGTTCAGACAATTTATTTTTCCCCACATTCATTTCACACGTCTAGTAGGCATTATGTGTTTTTGTTTCATTAATAGGCTACAGTGTATATTTGTTTTCTTGATTTACCCCCAAAAGAATGGAAGTGAAATGTGACAACATACCCCACAGGTGGGGTACACTGTAACATGACCATATGACAGTTTAATGTTTTATCTGATTTAAAAAAAAAAAAAAAAAGACAACAAACACACCGCAAAACACAGCTATGCAGCACAGTTCTGAACATTGGGTGCTTCTCAATTCTTATTTGTGTATCCTCGCTTCCTTTCCTCACGTCTCAGCTCCACCCCCTGTAGGATGCGAGGGAAGGTTGCAAGGAAAAGACGCGAGGACTTACTGGAGAATGAAAGCTTTTTTATACATTGGAATGAATCCTTGATCACTCCAGCGTCACTTCATCGCGTCATCTGCAGAGCTCAGAGAATCTGCCCGTATGTTGTTGAAATTTGTTTATTTAAGAAATTCATAATAAATAATAATAAAGCAAGATACCCTGTTGAAATATGTGATATGTGTGGTTTATATAAACTGCAAAAGTAAAGTATAAATCAAAAGGCTTGTTTGAGATGCGCCTTGCCTCGCCTGAAATGTAGCCGAGAGTAGGCGGCTGCAGTGAGAGGAGGAGTGAAAAAAGAGCAGGCAAGCCGGACAGTTCTCTCTTCTCGTAGTGGATCTGACACCTGTGAGATCAAAGATGGATATCGCGGGATTCACGCTCTGCACGAGTGTTGCTAATAAACTGGATGTAGTTCGAGTTCTGATGCTTTTATATGAAAATAAATAAAATGAACAAGACACCCAACTTGTTATTTAATTCCATTCAAAATACATGTGTATCAATATTTTTTTCTTTAATACAGACATATGTGTTTTTATTTATTTTATTTTTTATAAAAATTAAATTGCATAACCCAAAGAGATCGCACTGTCAGATAGTTTGGGAATATTCACACATAACATACACATAAAACATGATATTAGAGTTTTAAAATCAAACATTTTAAAAAAGAACAATACATCACAGTTGTTTAAACCAATTAGCATTAAGCTGTGTCGTCAGCAAGTCGTTTCCCATCGTGCTTTTGATCAGCGCAGTCGGTGGAGAGCAACTGCGCTCGACTGCAGAATCCGACACCTTCGCCTAGCGCTCGCGAGAGATTTTTGACATACGTCAGCATGACATCAGAGCAAGGCGGACCGCACTCGGACACATTTCTAACCGGCATGCATCTCGCGCTGATCACCGGTGATCGATTCTGCGCAGATTTTGCTCATCTCAAACAAGCCTACCATGATTGTGACCGATGTGAAGGGGGAGGAGAATTTATACGTGCGTCACGTTTTAGTCGATACAACTCTTCCACATAGCCAGGTACCAGTGCTGCGTTCCAGTCCACTTTTAGACACGCACTTGCGAACTTCCCTAAGCACTTCCCCTTGGGGGAATCCCTGCCGCCATTTTGAAGTGCGTTCCACTTCGTGAAAGGGACGAGGGAAGTTTATATGGACAGACCCTCGTTCCCTCGATTTTGACCGAGGGAGCGAGTCTGCTTCAAATGTACACTTCAGGCACCTATATGTCCCACAATGCAGTACGATTGTGACGTCACCACATATCTCATCTAATCACCACCACAACAGACAACTCTATGATATATTAATTATATATATTTTTTGTTTAAAACAACCCAAACACACATAAACATTTGGATGCTGCATTAAACAAATTCTTAAAGGAAAAAAAAAATGTAAATAATAAATCAACTCCACAGCTGATTCCAAGTGATCAAGGGCTTAGGACGTTCCAGTTCAGCCCATTGCAGTTTCCGCCAGTAGTGGGCACTCGCAATGACGTACATCCGAGTGAACGAGACGGAGGGAAGTTTGCGAGTGAAGGGCATGACAGTTTTGGACTGGAACGCAGCACAGATACACAGATACACCTGTGTATCCTCGCTCATGACTCCTCAGGAAGCCTCCACTCCTCGATCCTCGCCTCCTCGCGTTGCAATAGGGGTTGCAACAGACTACTGCCTCCTATGGAGGCAGATTAGTCTCAAATATAAATCACGCAAAAAACATGATTCACAAATGCGTAGACAATTTCACATGCATGAAACCCAATTCACGTACACACAAAAAAAATCCACATGCGTGAAAAAAAATATATATTCACAATTCACATGGGCAAAATATAATTATATACTCATAAAATACATTTCACAAATGCAAAACACAATTCGTAGATATACAACTGTGCACAAAAACCTTTGAATGTTTAAAATGTACAAGTGTATCCTTGCATTTGAATGTGCAAATCGTCATTCACGTAGGCTACGAACCGCCTTGGATATGTGCAGAGCCCGTCTACGGAGAGCCTGCCCACTCCCTATTAAGTCCTATTGTACCGAATTTTGGTTGTAGTACCACCAGAGTTCCACTGGGGGCGCTCGCCATGAGTGCAAAATGAATGGGAGTCAATGGGGCTAGACGGCTAAATTTGTCTCTTTCACCCGATTGCCGTTGAGAAATCTCAGATCTGATTGTAGATTTTGCAAGTTCAACATGGGTTTTAGGTCGAAAGTTGAATGAACGAGTACTTATGTCCTTTCGATTTCTTACAGGTTGAGTTGTTGTTGCCCATAACACGCTAGCATTCTGCTAATGACGTCAGAATTCTGACGTCATTGACATTTTGAAAGACTTTTTAAAGCAAATAAGTGACTCTAAAAAATCTAACACCCAGCAATGTGTAATTTCTTTGCATCTCCTTTCGAATACAACATTCAAATTACTAGACAAAAAATTATATCCTGAGAAAAGTGGATTTTGAGGGGTATACCGCCATTGACCTCCATTCATTCTGCACTCGTCCTGTGAGCGCCCTCATATGGAATCAGAGTGGAACTGCAACCAGTTCAGAAGCCGGAAGTGTAGTGAGAGTGAAACTTCTCGCCATATTAGACATTCTCTGATATGTGTGTGTGTTTTTGAGACTTTCCTGGCAGCATAACACTCGTAACACAGAGCAGTCGTACTCTTTACCCAATCAGATTTAAGCTTATCAATCGACCAATCAGTATCACGTGAGGGCGGGCCTACCTACATATTACGTCATCAGCTTTCGACCAGTTCATGGCTGAGCAGAGGTAAGTGCAGTTAATCGTTCATTTCTGTGTTTAGAAGTTAGAGATCAGTTGAAGCAATAGTTTATTAACTGCTGTTAAGTCCACATGTGAATATAAACATTTATTTTTAGTATTGATGGATTTTCATGTCCTGTCCACCACACATTCAACCTATGATAATGTATGTAATGACGTGCATATATAGGAGACATGTTTTGATCTGCATAATATGTAGTTTTATTGTTTCAGATTTCCAAGACAGATGATGTATGAAGTTGCAGACAACCAGTACTGTGATCTTACCATTTACTGTAATTCTTTTAAAACAGTCATGTTGCAAGCCATCCATTTTGACAGTTGTTTCAACAAGTGGTTGAAAGTGATGCATTGTTACTGTATTAATTTGTCTCCTGCGGACTATATGTACACGCTTTAGGAATAAAGCCTTGCTATGCATGCATTATTAAATGTTCTTGTAAGAATTAAAAGATTCAGACATTGTTCAATTTGATGTACATGTTTTATTAATTTGAAAGTTTCTGAATCCTTTGGGAATAAAATATATAAAATGACTTGATCATGATTAATGTTCCTGTTACATATGAAGATCATGAACTGACAGTAAACTGTGAAGCACAATATTCAGTACAGAGAAATATACGTCTCTTCAGGAGTTGTGAGATCCAGTCAGAGTGTACTTTGCTTTTAGAGTATATAAATATAAGTGCAATACATCAAGTGAAAAGTTAAAAAATGAATTGTGTTCAGTCCGGTCATCAGTAGACCTCTCTGTTAGGACATAGGACATAGGAAAAAATTAAGTTATGTTAAGTTTTTGTTATGAAAATCTCAACTTCCGTTTCATGCCGACTTTAAGTAAAATGAACGAATCTTTTTTCAAGTCATTTCGTTAATTTCAGCAGAAATGTTAAATAGCCCAACACATCTAGTAGCCTACCTTTTAATTTTTTTTAATTTTCTTTCTATATTTGTTTTTCATTCATTCCTACAACGGGTCCACTAATAATTCACAAATAATTTCTCACACACACACACACAAAAAAAGCTGTCTCTCATCTCAAGCTAACACAGCTCTGCTTACTCTTTTACTGTTTACCATGAAAAAATATGCTGTAAAAACTAAATATCTATAAATACTGAATTATGTATGTAAAATGTCTGTTTTTAAAATGTCATATTAACATGTTTATGAGGCCACTGTCTAATTTTAATGTATACAAATCAAAATGATTACTCTGATTTATGTTTGTGAACCTAAAATGTAAGAATCATTCTCAAAGATATCTGTTTCAGGTGATGTAATCAGGGACGCAATTGGACGCAATAAAACAGAAACAACAATTAAACAATTAAAAGTTCAAAAAATTTATTCAGAAGCTGTAATAACTTTATGTAAAGCAGCAACAACAAATGATTATCATCCTTTGAGTAAGAACACATCTTTTTAAACATTAATTACATGAAGCATTATTTTAGTCAAGTATTTCATATTAGGGGTATAAATTCATTTATTGTGTTTGACAGGTGTGATGATCAGTGGAGTTGAGTTTTTACCTCCATCATTAAAGCACGGGCTAATATATGGATAGAGTTTCCCAGTGAAAGACTGATCAGTGAAAGAATAGAGATGAGAGCTGGACTCCACATCATAAAAGGAGACCAGACCCTCCTCATAATCCACAAACACACCGACCCGCTGCGGCTTCACTCTCACACACAGAGAGACAGGAGGATCATCACAGGCTTCATATTCATTCTCATTCCTCAGCCACACAATCCAGTATCCATTACTGGGAGTCAGTGTGATCTTTCCCTTCCTGTTAATGGATTCTCTGGCCACTCCTAAATCCCATTTAGTCTTTCCCTTCACCTGCACCTCAAAATAAAATCTCCCTGAGGAGAATCCCTCTTTTCCCAGGACATTTGCACTTTTATCAAATCTCTCTGGTTTGTCTGGGAGTTTCTGTCTAATGTCTCCATGTCTCACTTGTTTTCCATCATCAGACAGGATGAGTTTAGGATGAGCTGTATCAGGATCCAGAGTCACATCCACTGAGAAAACAGAGAATATGAATCACAACTTGATACAGATATTTAGTGCTGATGTTTGTAATATGTAATCAGTGTTTAATCATACTGTCGTTCAGTGATGAAGCTGTGAGTATCTGAATGTAATCTAGTGTAGTGCAGACAGCACACTGTACCTGCATACTGCTGTATCCTCTTCAGTTCTGTAGAGACTAATGACAATAAAACATCATCAGATCTTTGACATGTTTATGTGTGGATTATAGACAAGATTGAAGGTTATATTTAAAGAATTGTGTACAACATCATGTTTTATCTGATCAATGTGTGTGTGTGTTTAGCACTGCTATGCTTTTAGAGCTTCAGGCCTGATATTTCACACACATCCCTCTTCTCATGAAGATCAAATCTGCCTCTTAAACACATGATGTCTATTCATAACATTTTCTGCTTTTGTGGTTTTGGTGAAACATTTAAAATTATTCTCTGCTAAATTGATTTGTACACAAATGTTTATGGAAACCCTTAAATGTATTCACCAAATATAATGATGAAATTAAAAAAAAGGACAAACAATCTCAGAGTTCATTGAATATTAATGTTTCTCTTTACAGTTTCCCCTCTGACCCGAAGAACTGTGAACTGATAATGTGACCATTGAGTTTGGGACATAACGATATTGAATTATTTCTATATATTTTATTTTTTATCTAAGTATGTCTATTTCCAATTTATGCATGTACATAAGTGTTTTAATTACTTTAATGTATTATAATGAGTTTGCATTGACCAGTTGAGCTGCATTTTCTAAATTCTGAGTGGCAGTTGAGAGAGTAGAGTTACCATGACAACTCAGAAAACACAGAGGAGCGCTGGAGTAACTACTAACTCTCGTCTCCCTCTCATTTATTGTTAAGGTTAGTTAAATTCATTCAATTTTCACAATGTAATTTACAAGCTTTAATGTCAACAAATTTGTTTCAGTTGATTATCTATTTTATTAATAATTTTATGATTATGTCATAAAGAAGTCCATTAGTGTATCGAGTCATTTACGTGATACTTTCCTGAGTTTAGCCAGTTGTGTGAAAGAATTAGAGCATTTGTGTACATATTGTTAGATTTTATTTATTTATTTACTTATTGATTGTGTTTGTGATTTGATTAAAGTATTTATATGTATTTATATATATTTCAGTGCATTTATGAATATTGTGATTTCAATGTCTTAAAGACTCTGCAATACAATATTTATCCTCAGAAAACACAGAGGAGCGCTTGAGTAACTAACGTACTAACTCTCGTCTCTCTCTCATTTATTGTTAAGTTTTTCACTGCTTACAGTCCCTGTAACACACATGATCACACACTTCTCTTATTTCAGCTTGAATCCGACTCATTCTTCATTACTGATGCTTTTTACTATATAAAACAGGGCAGCAACTTTTGAGTTCAAATAGGAGTGAGAATTGGGGGAAGGAATTCGATTTCAATATCCATTTAATATAACGTTACCCTGGAAATCTAGAGTTCTCGCAAAAGCACAAGGTGAATTTGCTCAGCGAGTTTACTCTGGGGTCAAGTAATGATGCTCATTAAATATGCCCTTGTAGGGCTGTAGTCAAGACCACCTTTGTCGAGTCCAAGACAAGTCCAAGACCAGGACTAGTCGAGTCCAAGTCAAGACCGAGTCCAAAGAGGTTCGAGTCCGAGTCAAGACCGAGTCCAAAGAGGTTCGAGTCCGAGTCAAGACCGAGTCCAGGACAGGAAAAAAAAAAGTCTGCTAAAAAAATATAGGCTATAGCCTATAGAAATTAAATCACTATGTAATAATGAAATAATGAATAATTTTAATTTTATTTAAAATAATTGACAAATTCAAATTCAAATTCAAAAAAAAAAAAAAAAATTATATAGGCCTAAAGGAGCACACACATTCGTTTCGACTGTCTGACTCTGATCAGCCTCACATTCTGTTCCTGTCAATCATACACGCGATGTCAACCAATTAAACTGCATGAGGGAAGGCCGAGCCAACTCACAGACACACACACACACACACTAGAGATGCGGATAAACCGCGGATCGGGCGGATGACGTGACGAAAAATAATATTTGAATTAAATTCAGGCGGGTGGCGGCTGAAGCAATCAAATGAAAAAAGTTTGCCACTAAGCAAACCTGCAAGTTATGAGCTGGGTTATTTTGTTTCGATATTAGCTATATTTTAAAACAGCCAGTCATTGGAGCCTAACGTTACCACTCGTGGAATAGGCAAAGAAAGAAAGGTAAGAAAAAAAGTCGGAAACCTTTGCCCATTAATTAGATGTGCAAGGCAAGCAGGCTAGTTTTCGGGGTGTTATGGACAATCAAAAATGTGAATATTCACGTTGCACTAGCGGTGGACTTTCAGCGAGTTTATTTAAACATTTATTTTTTAAAGAGCCGTTTGTGAGTCAAAAGAGCCGGCTCTTTTCAGTGAGCTGAGTGAAACGAGCCGGCTCACGAAAAAGACCCGAAATGCCCATAGTTATTAAGTGGCCAGTGTTTCACTTTCCCTCCAATAATATTTTGTTTTAATATCGCGGCGACGTATGTGTGATTACTGGGAACATAATAAAGACTCCTGGACTCGGTCGAGACCAAAAGTCATATTTGGCAAGACCAGTGGCCGAGACCGAGACAAGTCCGAGTCCGAATACCAGCGAGTCCGAGACAAGTCCGAGACCATAGAAAAACGGTCTCGAGTCCGGACTCGAGTCCAAGACCGGACTCGAGTACTACAGCCCTATGCCCTTGTATCCGAGCTGCACCAATCACATCGGGTTATCTGATATAGGCGGGCCAGAGGCGAGCTAAACAGATGACGACAGCGCTGTGACATCGAAGTCATTAGTAAACATTGCAAGATGGCTATGGATGAACACCAGTTGTTTGAAACGGCTTTGGTCGCTACAATGAACGAGTTTGACTTTTTATCTAAAAGAGGAACAGAAGACGGCGCTCGAATCGTTCCTTTGCAAGAAGGGCGTTTTTGCTGTTTTGCGGATACGGCAAGAGTCTAATCTACCAGTTATCTCCGCTGGTAGCTAAGCGTATGGGGCTTGTTGTGATTGGTCGTAGTGTTATCTAATTGCGTGCAGTGAGATTTTCAAATGCATGCTTGGTGCCGCCCCTCGAACTGGCCGATTTTCATTAGTCGACGCCAGACCATTAATCTTTCAGTTGAAGGTCTGGATTTCCAGGCTACATTTAATATAGATATATACATGGATATATATAGTCCAGTTTCATTTCATATACAAATAAAGTTATATATAAATACAAATATAATTATTAATTAATATGTAATATAGTGCTTTTTTACTCCTCTCTGGAGTACATTTTCTTGCCAGCTATAGTTTATGGACATTGAATGGCTTTTCTGAGGTAAATGTTATGTGACATTATTTGATTGAGCGATGCATGAGACATGATCCATTTCAGTAAGTTGTACTGGTTCTTTCAACACCCTCTGATGTTCATTCATGTTTATTTTGTACTGTAACTAGTAATAAAGAGGAAGAGATGATCGGTTCATGTGGCGCTTGAACTAAGGCGACAGCAATATGTCACGCCATATTAAGAGCCAAAATGGTATTTATTGTTTGAATTTCGTAATAAAACTTATAATATTTGAAAGCTAAGACTTTGTTTCATATAAAAAAGTAACCTGCTCTTTTCTTGTCTGTTCATGTCCTCTTTGCTCCGCAATGTTTTTTCACTGTGTGAGAATATGGATGTGCGAGTAAATGCTTGAGAACAGTGTCAATTGTGTAAGTCTCACTCTGAATGCCTGAGTTGTCAGCCCTGATAAAAATATGATAAATATGTCTATCTGTACGGTGTATTTGATATTGCTGTACCAGTTAGCGTGAGTTTCTCCTGTAGAGAGTCCTGCAGTTTAGTCAGAGCTCTCCTCAGAGTCTCCAGACTCTCATCAGTCTTCACACTGATCTCAGACCAGTTCCTGGTGTTTCTAGAGCTGCACAGGGATGAGTAAATCTACAGCAGGAGAGAGGAGAAATCCTTCAGCATGGGGAGTGTTATGGTGTCATATACTGCATTATCATTGATCAGAGAGATGTTGACTGACCTGTAGGAGGTGGAGGTGATCTTCAGTGTGTGAGAGCTGCTCCAGCTCAGTGTTTCTCATCTTTAGCTCAGTGATCTCCTGCTCCAGCTCTTCAATGAGCTCTTCCTCCTGTTTCTCTGTTGCTTTCTGCTGCTCCTCCATCATCTCCAGCAGTTCAGTCTGACATCTCTCAATGGAGCGGATGAGATCAGTGAAGAGCTCCACACGGGCTGCTTTCTCCTTCTCTGTGTTTCTCTGCTCAACCAGGACAATCAACAAATTATTAGTGGAGTTTGTTAAGAGAAGAATCAATGTTACTACTTATACTTCACTGTATCATGTGCGATACTTTAAGTGATTAAAGTAAAAATTAATAAAAAAGCAGCACGTAATCATGATTTCGATATATCGCTTTATACAGCAATTCACTAAACACAAATTTAATATTTGGTAAGTTAGTATTGACAGTTTTGTCTATTTTTGCTTTGCCAGTTTTGTAACTTCCAAACAAACTGCAGCAGAAACAATTGTTGAACATGTCTGAGCAACACATACAGGACTGTTTCCATGTTTGTTTCGCTCTTTTGTTTAAACAAGTATTAAACCAAATCAATTAAGATTTATGATTCTCTCAAAAAGATTTTCAATCAAAGATTCTCCCATCTGTCGCCACCTACTGGTGAAACGATGTAACTTGTAGAAAGAGTAACTGTAAAACACAGACTGACAGACTGTCTGGAACAAACACAGACAAGTGACGATACAAACAGTGAAAAGTCCCCTGAACTTACTGATGTAAATATTTAAGAAAACTGAATTACATAATTTAACTCACTTTTCTGACTTCTGCTGAGTGTTTGACGTCTTGAATCTTCTTGATTCTGTCCTGGATCATCTGCTGTGTGTCTTTCTGTGTCTTCATCAGTTGAGTCTATCGACAGAGAACAACACAGACACATTTAATAACAGAGATTTACTGTCTTCTGAGGAAATATGCACCATTGTTTTCATAATAAGCTTTTATTTCACAGGATTAAATAATATGTGTTTTCTCTTGATTTGAACCCTTAAAGTGGCTAGTAACTTTTACCTTCTTCTCTTCACTCTCCTCTTCTAAAGAAACAGTGTAGTGGTTCTTGTGATCTCCGTCAGTGCAGGACAGACACACAATGGTCTCACACATATATATCTGATCATGTCTACAGAACAGCTCCAGAGGTCTGTCATGTTTCTGGCATATATACTTCTGCAGATTCCTCACAGGATTGATCAGTTTGTGTTTCTTTAAACCTGCCACTCTCAAATGAGGCTTCAGATGAGTTTCACAGTAAGAGCTCTGACACACCAGACACGACTTCAGGGCTTTCAGCTTTCTTTCCCCACAGACGTCACACAGAACTTCAGCTTTTTTCAGAACTTCAGCTTTTTTCAGAACTTCAGCTTTTTTCTCAGGACTTTTCTTTTTATAGTGATCTACGAGCTCTCGGAGTGTGGTGTTAATCTTGAGATCAGGTCTGTGCTTGAATGTTTCTTTGCAATATGGACAGTTGCAGGTCTGGCTGTTGTCCCAGCTCTTATTCAGACAGGTCTTGCAGAAGTTGTGTCCACATGGAGTGCTGACTGGATCAGTGAACACGTCCAGACATATAGAGCACTGAAGCTCATCAGTCTGTGGACCGCTGGAGGAAGACATCGCTGGAAAGAGAAATGAAGAAGATAAATCACCTGCACTACTCAAATATGTAAGATATCATACAGTCAGATGGTCATTACTGCTAAATGAACCCAGCAAAGCTGATCAGAACCCTAATGTGAACCTCATTACACGAACACTTACTGTACCAAATAAATAAATACACGAAGGAGCAATATTGATTTGAAACATTGATTTTAATAATGATAATAATGATAATGATTTTGCTGCACACTCCTGAACTGTACATATTAAATATGAGAAGAGTGAAAGTTATTCATGAACTGATTCATTCTTCTTGTGTTTTTTTATTTATTATTATTTATTTACTTGGAGGTGTTTCCCCAATACGCTGTCTCCTGGTTTTGCTTGCTTTTGTTGATGTTGATGAAGATTCTGCCATCCTTTCCCCTTCTTCAAACCTTGTCAAAAAAAAAAAAACGTATTTCACAGTAAATTATGACCAATGATTTGCTCCTTGTAATATTGAGTGTTTATTTGGTCACTGATGTTTAAATGAAATTTACATAGTCAGATTTTGGGTTACTTATTTGTCTAATTTAAAAATAGATAATTTTACGAGCAGTATTTTCGGCTGCAGTGAGTAGGTTTGTGTTCGGTCTGTCTACAGGATTTACTTCCTGTTTCTTTACGGCCAGATTCAAAGTTCAGCACGAGATCTACTGACGATGTGCAAATTACAGAATACAGAAACAGCCGGACCATTTCCATAATGACCAACAAAATCATTTAAATACTCTCCTCCCATAAATTTTGCATCTGAAAGGGAAACTTTATCACTGCGTGTCTTTAGTAAATCCTGACAATATTTTGCACGGGCGCATGCTGTTAGTAAATCTGTTTTAGTCTTATGGAAATGATTTGTTCTTTAAAATGGTCGTCGTCAGTAGCCAAGAATCACATGCAGAATTTCCCACTTGTATCTGCGCTTTTATGGGATTGCGCTCTCAAACTAGAACTCCCAATCTGGCCCTTAAACAGTGACAAATTGACAGAAACACCAACCTTTGCGTTACAACCAGTCAAATGACATAAATACAATTCTAAAAGGTCTACCATTTCAGTGCAGTAAACAACTAAAATAGTTGAATATTATATAGGCTATGCTTAAACCTGGTTCTGTTCAACTTATTCCAGTTTGACAAAAACCTACTAAACCAGATCACTTCCATTAGAAACCTGTTCAGCACAATCTCTCTTATATTTCTATCTCTTACCTGTGAGGATCAGATGTGTCCACAAGACTCTTTGAACGGATCAATAAATATTCTGTTGTTTAAAGAGGTTGATCGTCCATATTGTCGTTGATCAAGTTAGTGTTGTTTTCTCTGAATCTCTAAATAAGGTCATAGTCCAATGTATCTGCAGTTTCCAGAACAAAGGTTGCACATAAAATCATCTGCTAGAGAAATACACTGATATACTCTGGCTTATTGTTTTACAACAGATATGTGGATTGTGAAACTTAGGACCTAGGACTGTTCAAAGTATCTATAAATGGTTCATGTGGCAATGCCAGAGAAATGCATTATTATACAAAACATTTGCATGCACATCTGAGTATCTGCAAGCTATTGTAGAAAATATAGCCTATATTAAAAATTAATATATTAAAAATATGACCTTTGAGTCCTTTCTATATTTTAGTCTTGCATCACACAGAAAGAAGCAGTCATCTCCAAAAGTCTCCAGTAGAGGCCGCCATTCTTTCACAGTGACTGCTGTGATCAGTGTTATTGTTATGTGTGGGTGTTAATACTGTTATTCCCCATTGTGCCTGCAGGTGGCACTGCCACTTGTAATTGCTAGTTGTTGAGTAAGTAGAGAATGTTGGCTGTTATTTTAACATGGTTTACACCCAAGTGTTTTCTACATGTTGATAAATTTGAGAGACATAACAGTTATGTCAGATGTGCTGCAATCACACCTGGACTGGTGATTGTCTGGGTTTCTTGTTTTTATTTTTTAAATAGCCTACATAATTTTATATTTTTTCTTTGAAATAAAAAGTAGTTATTTGTAGTTTAGTACACACAGAGTTTGGCAAATAATAATTATTCTGATTTGCTTTATGAATATCCAGTAAGTTGTTAAATTGGCAAATGGTTAGTCCACTTTTTCCTTTAAAAATAGTCTTGATAATAGATTAAAAAAAACACACACACACAAAAAAAAAAACATTTGCGTATCCACCATAGACTGTGGTATCCACCTATGATGTCCACACTATTGATTTTCTGCATCATCCTGTGGCTTGAAACATTCTGAACGCTGGATTTGTCAATAGAGGAGAGCAGGGCACAAAGTAACGTTTTTTGACTTTCTCAGTTTGTGTAAGTCTACTTATGGTTCAGAGTATTTATTTTTTCCCACATTAATTTCCCACATGTCTAGTACAATTATGTGGTTTTGTTTTATTAATACAGTATATACTTTTTTTTCTGGATATACCCCGAAAGAATGGAAGTGAAATGTGACAACATGCCCCATAGGTGTGGTACATCGTAACATGACATATGACAGCTTAAAATGTTATCTGATCTAATAAAAAAAATATACAGGACAAACTAAAATATTTTCTAAATAAAATACAATTAAAAAACTTTTTCATATAAAATAATGGCAATTTTTAATAATTAAATATAAACTCATTTTTGAGTTTTGACTACGAACACAGGAAAACACAGCTATACAACATAGTTCAAAACAAATAAATAATTAGTAATTTCTGAACATTGACTCTCAGTCTTTATTCACCTTTTTCTCACGTTTTCTCAATAAAATTAATAAAAGTATAGAATATAATAGCATATTTCTAATAGGGGCACATTGTAAAGCAGTGTTACAACATGCCCCCGCCTGCACAACTGGGGTTTAAACCCGGCTAGTGTCTTCTGCTAGTTAGCGAAGCATTAAAGAACTATCTCAACTGTTAAATAACATATTGGAGATTAAAATAATATCAGATTTGTCTAATTTTAAATAAACACAAAAAAATAGAAAATGAAAAATTAACTTAAGTAAGAAATTTACTTTTGCTATGGTTAAATAAATGTCTATGGATATCTTCCAAAAAAAATTTTCTAGATTGTGTTGATATGGCAACTAGTAAATGCACCAAGTTTCGTCATCCTAGCATGTGCGGAAGTATTTAAAACAAGTGTGTTACAACCTTACAACTAGCCCCGTGTTACGTTGTGCCCCGCGCTCCCCCATATAGGCCTACGTTTTTGTTCCCTGTAAGATTTCACTAATATTTGTCACTAGGAAGTTTGTATTCTGTAGTTTATTCTTAGATTTTTTATATTTTGAATATTTTATCATTTAAAGTAGTGTACACTAGGATTTGTTCATTCAGGTCAATCCTTCATAGCCGCTAATGTTTAGCTAATGAATCACAAATCTGAGCTTCTGACATAGGCTAATCTTTCACATCTCTGTGCGCCTGAAAATGGCTGAATGACTTTGTATTGTAGGCTATGTGATTCAGTCATCAGTTTGTTTGGTGAGCTTACTTGCATCCATATGCGGAAAATAAAGTCATGACTCATGAGTCGATATTTGAGTCACATCAGGCCATCCTGAAGGCCAGTGAGAGCACAGGGTAGATACACATCTAATGATTGTGATGACGTGCAGTCGGTGCAGATAGTGAATATGTCCTGGTTTGATACTGAAGATGCAGTCTTTCCAGATGTGTGACACTGACAATGTACTGTGCATGAGTGTTTACCGAGATTTTACAGAAGAAGAAAAAAACGTTCAAAACGTGCAAAATTCCAATGACAGAGATAAGAGATGAGAAACCATGTTTAAAAAATTCTCTACACCACAGCATTTCTGATTACTGAAAATTACTGTGATTAGGATCAATATTATCTGCAGGGGAAACTTCGGTACATCCCCTTCATAGTGAGCTCAGGAAGATAAGCATGCTGTGCTAGAACAATAATGTCTAAGACTGTAAATGTAGGTGTTGTTACTGGCTCTTAGACCAAAAGACTGATATTTACTGTTTGATATTTGACCATTTTACATGAGTTTTGACTTGCAGGATATGTAGAGTCACAAAAACTGAGTAAATGAAAGCAATTAGCCTAATATGCATTTACACAGAACACTAATACTTAATTCGCAAAACAGTAGTTTAGACTAGCTAAAGTGTGGGACATTTTATAAGGTAGCAGACAGTTCGGTTCAATACCACTGTGGTATTTTTTTTTTAAATCATATTTGAGAGTCCTGTCTGTCAGCGCATGAGCCTAATAGTAAACCAAAAAATATTGAAGATGGATTTCATAGTTTTGGGGAAGTCCAATGACCATGTGCACTAGAGACATGATCTCTCTCATGACTCCTCTGTCTGAACCACTGAAACTCTTGAAAAATGATGGATCATTACTCCAGTGCATGACGGCTGTCACTCCTGAAAGAAGCACATCACATGATAATCATAATAAAGTATGCTAAATGAAGTCTGGAAAATGACTCACATACGCTGTTTTCCCTCTCGTGAAAGCTCTAGTTCCTCTGAAATCCTCTTTCACCTCCCCCAAAAGGCCACTTCCTCTGATAAAATGTATCTATTAAGGACATCTACAGCTCTTCTCGTATGTGCTCTTTTCTGACGCCTATGCTGCTGTGTGGTGTGGTTTGTATTTTTCCAATTAAAATAAAAAATTATTCTTCAATAAACACCATTAAAAAGACATCCTCCTTTAGCCTAACATGTTTGTTTTTCTAATTGGCAATTTTCCCCTTCATCTGTTATACGACCTTTACAGTGTTATTTTATTTATATACTTTACGTTATATTTCTATATTAGTGCAAGGTCTAACATGTATGCAAAAAAGTAATAACATAGATATTTTAAAAGACTGTTTGTCCCTTTATTTCATGTCACAGGTTTTATCAGGATTTCAGCTTTCAGAAGTCAAAGTTCAGAGGAATAAGAAGCTTTTCAATGTGCATGAAGGTGATTGAAGACAGTTATTAATTTATCATTAAATATGTTTCACTTATTTAATGTTACAACATTTAATCTTTGTCTGAAAGATTTATACCAAAAATTTGACAATATAATAATATTTGTTTTAGTCTGATCAGTGAGGCTTGACACCATCTTTCATGCGAATGTTTCTGGATTACAACCATCTCTTGATTCGTGAAATGTAGTAAAATAAACAAGTCAAGTTGTCCTTTATGATTAAGGAATAGTCAGTAATATTACTAATGTTAAGAAATTCCACCAGCTTTTCTGTGAAAAGGAACATTTCCTCTTTAAATATAAACTCTCATGCATGCAAGTGAAAAGTTTTGGCAAACTCAAGAACATTAGATCTTGTGTCAAATACAAAGTTCTTTGATGAAACTCTAGATGGCGCAGGCTGAGGTCCTTAACTCAACCTGCTTGCAATCACAGCGTCCTCTATAGGGCACAGCTGATTGGTTCCTGCTGTATCAGTAGCCAATGAGCTCAACCTTCATATACTTGGTTAGCATTTGCACTTTTGCAGCGAGCTTCCAGAAATCCTCCATTTTCCCCAGCTCCACCTGTATAGATCTGCTATGGGTAATTCATGTATGCTATATTGTACAGCAGCAGCATGTCTTACTAGCTCACAGCAGTGTGTTGTGTGTGTGTATTGGCCGTCCTGTACTTGCTCTACATCAGCAGCAGCAGCGTAGCAGATCTATTCCACCAAGACCAAACATATCAACATTGTAATATCCATTACCATGCTAAACACTCCAAGAGTCATCATGACAGAAACAACATTATTCTCTAGGCATCTATGCAATTACTAAGCTATTATCATTGAGGTAAAATGGTTAGCATGTGGTTTCTTTGCTTAGGTGGTGTGAAACTATCTGTCCTGTCTGTGTTATATATATAGCATTTAAATATAGGTGGTTTCTTAGAAGGGAACAGTGATTTAAGTGAATGCATCCTTCACAGATAAAGCCATCGCCTGCAGCGCAAATGCTTCTAAAGGTCAGGTCTGATGTAGCTGGTTATAAAGTATGTTTGTTCACACAATCACACAGAGGAACAACACGTAAGACATTCACGTCATGGGACTGTGCCATCGACCTGCTACCTGGGGCCACAATTCCCCATAAGATTTACCCTTTGTCCATCCCAGAGCAGAAGTCCATTGAGGAATACATCAAGGAGGTGTTGCAACAATAGTTCATAAGACCTTCAACCTCACCCACCGCTTCCAGCTTCTTCTTCTTTTTCGCCCAAAAGGACAGAGGCTTGAGGCCATGCATCGGTAAAATTCAGTTATCCTCTTCCTCTGGTCCCCTCTGCCCTGGAACAGCTGCGTGGATCCTGCATCTTCTCAAAGCTGGACCTGAGGAGCACTTATAACCTGGTGCACATCAGAAAAGGGGACGAGTGGAAAACAGCCTTCATCACCCCTTCTGGACACTAATATCAGGTGATGCCATATGGCCTGTCCAACTCACCTTCAGTCTTCCAAAACTTCATGAATGATGTCCTCCATGAATTCCTCAAGTTCGTCGTTGTCTATATTGATGATATGATCTACTCTAGTAATCCCTCGGAAAATCGCCACCAGGTCCTCCAGCGCCTGAGAGAACATCACCTCTAACTCAAGCTCGAGAAGTGCGAGTTCCAAACTACCTCTGTCCCATTCCTGGGTTAAGTCATCGACCCTCAGGGCATTACAATGGACCAGAGGAAGGCAAGGTTTTTTCTGGGTCAAAATTGGTCTTCGGTGGTGGCCGACGGACACTGTCATCCTTTTTTTTTTTTTTGCTATGATTTTACCACTGGATTTCATAGCTTTTTAACATAAAATCCTTCTTTGCTAGAACTAATAATTATTTTGGTATATAATCATATCAATTTCAAAAAGCAGAATAAAAAAAGTAGCATTAAAAAGTGTATTTGAACTAATAGTCTAATTTTCTACCATATACAATTGAATACAATTAGCAGCTAGCTAACAAGAACTTGATTTGCATTTTTTTTCCTGGTTTCACCTGGTTTCAAGTCTAAACTAAAAAGTTTTTTACACCAAGCCCAAGCGGACATCCGAAGAACCAAGAACCAATACCATCCAGGGCAGCGGGTGTGGTTGTCAACCCGGGACATCGTCTACGACTGCCGCCTTACCATAAGTCAAGTCCCCGCTACATAGGTTCATATACCATCCAGAGGCAGATCAATGAAGTCACCTACCGGTTAAATCTACCCCCTAATCTCCGCATTTCTCCATCATTCCATGTGTCCCTTCTTGAGCCTTTCATTGACCCTGTGTTACCTTCCTCCACAGATTCAGGTGAAGAAATGGTGCCTCCTCCTCCAGAGCTTGTCGAAGAAGAACCCATCTATCATTCCTGATTCCCTCGGGATGATGTACTCGACCCCACTCTTCTCACATCGTACTACCTCGAACATCCCGACTGTCCCACTCCCAGAGGCCGAGGTCGTCCCCGTCATTGCCACCTTCGGTCATCAGGAGTTGGTTCACAGACCCTTTGCTACTCACAGAGAGTTCAACTACCTGCCCTTCAAGTACTCACCGGAATATCGGGTCTTCGTCTGTTCTTTTATCCGGATCCTCTTCTGTTTCTGTTTCTGTCAAGTCTGCCGTTTGTCTTCTTCCATCCCCGACCAGCGTCGTCCACTGTCATCACCAGCCCGGATCCCCTCCACCATCACCAGCATGGATAAGTCCTATTCACACATACTGGTTGAACTGCCTACCTTTTCTACGATCCGCTCCTGTATATATTACATCCTGCAAATAAATGGTGTTTATTGTTGTAATCCTTGTCTGCTTTTATCAGTGAGTGTGACACGTAACATTTTTTAAAAGCCACCTAGAGTGTGTTAATTTTATTTACAAACCAAACTGATGACTCTGATTTATTGTTGTGAACCTGAAATGTAAGAATCACACTCAAAAATATCTGTTTCAGGTGAGGTAATCATGTAGGATTAATATTGGACACCATAAAACAGAAACATTAATAGTTACAAAGAAAATGTATGTCTTTATTCAGATGCTGTAATTACTTTGATGTAAAGCAGCAACAACAAATCATTCTCATCCTTTGAGTAAGTACACATACATTTATGATGTTTTTAAACATTAATTACAGGAAGCATTATTTTAATCAAGTAGTTCATATTAGGGGTGTAAATTCATTTTTTGTAATTGACAGGTGTGATGATCAGTGGGTTTGAGTTTTTACCTTTATAGTTTAGATATGGGCTAAAATATGGATAGAGTTTCCCAGTGAAAGACTGATCAGTGAAAGAGTAGAGATGAGAGCTGGACTCCACATCATAAAAGGAGACAAGACCCTCCTCATAATCCACAAACACACCGACCCGCTGCGGCTTCACTCTCACACACAGAGAGACATCAGTGGGATCATCAAAGGCCCAATATTCATTCCCGTTCCTCAGAGCCACAGTCCACCATCCATTACTGGGTCTCGGTGTGAATTCTCCCTTCCTGTTAATGGATTCTCTGGCCACTCCTAAATCCCATCCAGTCTTTCCCTTCACCTGCACCTCAAAATAAAATCTACTTGAGGAGAATCCCTCCTTTCCTAGGACATTTACACATGGATCAAATCTTTCTGGTTTGTCTGGGAGTGTCTGTCTAATGTCTCCATGTCTCACTTGTTTTCCATCATCAGACAGGATGAGGTTTGGATGAGCTGTATCAGGATCCAGAGTCACATCCACTGAGAAATATATGAATCACAAATTCAGATATTTTGTGATGTTTTTATTATGTAATCAGTGTTTAATCATACTGTCGGTCAGTGATGAAGCTGTGAGTATCTGAATGTAATCTAGTGTAGTGCAGACAGCACACTGTACCTGCATACTGCTGTATCCTCTTCACTTCTGTAGAGACACATGACAATAAAACATCAGCAGATCTGTGACATGTTTATGAGTGGAATTATAGACATGAAAAGAATTGTGTACAAGATTATGTTTTATCTGTTCAATGTGTGTGTCTTTTTTAGCTCTGCTAAGCTGTTGGAGCTTCAGGCCTGATACACATCCCTCTTCTCATGAAGATAAAATCTGCCTCTTAAACGTGGTTTTGGTGAAACATTTTCAAATGATCCTCTGCTAAATTTATTTGCAGAACTGTTTATGGAAATCCCCTAGGAAATGTATTCACCAATTTTTTTTTTTTTTTATTGATGGAATGGAAATATTGAAAGGAAAAATAATCTCAATGTTAATTGAATATTAATGTTTCTCTTTACAGTTTCCCCTCTATACAGTTATATATTTTTTCTGAAATCAGAGATGAAAATGACCAGCCCTTTTCAAGAAAAACTGAGCTGATAATGTGACCATCGAAAAATATTAAATATTAAATTATTACAAAAATATTACCATACATTTTTTTTAATTATTTGTATATATATATATATATATATATATATAAAATACACATATTTATATTTATGTATGTATCGATTCTAAGTTTTTTAATTACTTTAATGTATTATAATGAGTTTGTATTGAAGAGTTGAGCTGCATTCCCTAAATTCTGAGTGGCAGTTGAGAGAGAACAGTTACCATGACAACTGCAGCATCCTCAGAAAACACAGAGGAGCGCTTGAGTAACTACTAACTCTTGTCGCTCTCTCATTTATTGTTAAGTTTTTCACTGCAACACACATGATCACATACTTCTCTTATTTCAGCTTGAATCAAACTCATTCCTCATTACTGATGGCTTTTTACTATATAAAACAGGGCAGCAACTTTTGATTTCAGCTAGGAGTGAGAATTTGGGGGGATGTGGTATTGACACAAAAATCTGAATCTGGATTTCGATCTCAATATAATATTGATTCATTTAGGTATATACATGGATAGCATGTTAATTTTTCTCAAGGAAAAATATCTTTCTCAACTAATGGTGTGAACTATACAGAACACCCTGTCAGATAGTACATTATTAAAGGTTAATTAACAACTGATTTGTATACAATAATAAAGTTATAATAAAAACTTGCGTATTAGAGTAAAAATATAATTAATATGTAATGTAGTGCTTTTTTACTCCTCTCTGGAGTAAATTTTCTTGCCACGTATAATTTATGGACATTGAATGGCTTTTCTGAGGTAAATGTTACATTACATTATTTGATTGAGCGATAACATGAGACATGATACATTTCAGTATTTGTACTGGTTCTTTCAACACCCTCTGATTATTCATGTTTGTTTTGTACTGAAACGAGTAGTGAAGAGGAAGAGATTACCGGTTCACGGCCGCTTGAACTGAGGCTACAGCAATATGTCACGCCATTTTAAGAGCCAAAACTATTTATTGTTTGAATTTTTATAATAAAACGTACAAAATTTGAAAGCTTAGACTTTGTTTCATATAAAAAAGTAACCTGCTCTGTCTTGTGTCGGTGTCCTCTTTGCTCCGGGATGTTTTTTTTACTGTGTGAGAAAATGGACGTGTGAGTGATTATGCGTGAAAGTTGTCAGCCCTGATAAAAAGATGATGAATATGTATCCGTCCCTTATTGTGACTTTTATTCTAAAGTGCATTTTATGTTCCTATTGTTTCTGTGTTCACTTCCTGTGTTTAGTTCCTGTTTTCCATTGTTGCATTATCTACCTTGCTTGTTTCCATAGTTACCCTCATTTGGTTCCATGACTACTAATCACCTACACCTGTCCCTCGTCAGTCCCTTGTTATCCTGTTAGCCTTTGTGTATTTATACCCCAGTGTTTCTGATGTTCTTTGTTGCACCTTGTTCCTACATGGATGTTATGGTTGGTGCACTCATTCTTTTCCTGGCTCGCTGGTCTTTGTGTTTGATTTGTTTGTTTATTTTTGTCAATAAGAACTCACAGCATTTGGGATCCAGCTCTCCTTTGTTTTTGAGTTCACCCTATGTAACAGGTGTATTTTATATTGCCGTACCAGTTTGTGTGAGTTTCTCCTGTAGAGTGTCCTGCAGTTGAATCAAAGCTATCCTCAGAGTCTCCAGACTCTCATCAGTCTTCACACTGATCTCAGACCAGTTCCTGGTGTTTCTAGAGCTGCCCCGGGATGAGTAAATCTACAGCAGGAGAGAGGAGAAATCCTTCAGCATGGGGAGTGTTATGGTGTCATAAGCTGTGTCTCAAACCGCTCTCTCGTTCACTCATTCACTAATCCCTACATAGTGAATGGCAGTTGAGTGCACTACATCAGCAAAGAGTGAACGAAAATGAGTGAGCGAATTCGGACGCTGACATAATTATCACGTGCCAGAGAGCTCGGACAATTTGTCATAAACATTACCTACCCATATTTCCTTTTTTTGGCTGTATGAATTGTATGTAACAATTGTATGTATTTTTCACGTTTATTGCGTTATTTGATAAAAAAAAAAAAACACTTGCTTGTCATATTTATTTACTTTTTACATTTATATGTGAAAATAAAAGAGAACAAAACACTACACAACACATTTGTTTATTCAAATATAGATATAACGGTATATATAAATAACCAGGCGTCTGGTCTTATTAAATTATTGTTTTCTATCTCGCGTGTGCCGTTGCCATTGTGACATTTTTGTTTATTTTTCATTCACGCTCTATCACCTTATCGTGTTGGATTGTGGGAAATAGTGTCTCAGCAAGTGTACATCGGATGTACACTCGAATTCAGAGAGGATTGTGGGTAAAAGTAGTGAACGAATGTAGGGAATGATGTCGTTCACTCAGAATTCGGACACCACTACAAAATGGCCGACACCCTAAATAGTGCACTATATAGTGGATAGGGAGCGATTACAGACACAGCTATATACTGCATTATCATTGATCAGAGAGATGTTGACTGACCTGTAGGAGGTGGAGGTGATCTTCAGTGTGTGAGAGCTGCTCCAGCTCAGTGTTTATCATCTTTAGCTCAGTGATCTCCTGCTCCAACTCTTCAATGACCTCTTTCTCCTGTTTCTCTGCTGCTTTCTGCTGCTCCTCCATCATCTCCAGCAGTTCAGTCTGACATCTCTCAATGGAGCGGATGAGATCAGTGAAGAGCTCCACACGGGCTGCTTTCCCCTTCTCTGTGTTAATCTAGGGGCCAAAGTAATCAACAAATTATTAGTTATTAAATATTGTTAATCGGGTCAAAGCATGTAGATGATACGGTAATACATATGTAACGAAACTAGCAAAAACTTACATTTATTTATTATAGCACAAAATTATCTTTGTAAGAATCATCCACAAGATTTGGTACACAGCCTCGTTTTGACACTATGCATTGTATGAATGTGTTAATTTTTGTATTTGTTGGGCATTCTGATTTGAAGTTATAGCTTCTGAAATTTGATTGGTTGTTGGCAATCATGTTTGTTGAATTGCCCAAGTAATATCTGAAGAATATGTTAGCATTTGATCCAAAGAAGAAGAATAGACACAGAACAAAATTATTAACGCAACGCTTTTGTTTTTGCCCCCATTTTTCATGAGCTGAACTTAAAGATCTAAGACTTGTTCTATGTACACAAAAGGCCTATTTCTCTCAAATATTGTTCACAAATCTCTCTAAATCTGTGTTAGTGAGCACTTCTCTTTTGCCTAGATAATCCAGCCACCTCACAGGTGTGGCATATCAAGATGCTGATTAGACAGCATGATTATTGCACAGGTGTGCCTTAGGCTGGCCACAATAAAAGGCCAATCTAAAATGTGCAGTTTTACTGTATGTGGGGGGTCAGATAACCAGTCAGTATCTGGTGTGACCACCATTTGCCTCACGCAGTGCAACACATCTCCTTCGAGTTGATCAGGTTGTTGATTATGCCAAATTCTGCAGACTCCTTCAAAACTTGCGACATCTGTGGCATTGTGCTGTGTGATAAAACTGCACATTTTAGACCCCCACAACCCCCTGGAAACCAACCACAATCACTTACTTTTCTGAATTCTGCTGAATGTTTGATGTCTTGAATTTTCTTGATTCTGTCCTGGATCATCTGCTGTGTGTCTTGGATCATCAACTGAGTCTATAGAGAACAACACAGGTACATTTATCATAACAGTGATTTTCTGTCTTCTATTTTGTATTCTTAAATGTTAATGGCCAATCACATGTAAAAGGAGTAACAGCACTTTTTTGCACTGACACTCATGCTGTAGATTTGTGGTCTGGTTTAGTAGAGCAGCCTCAAACTTTAAATAACAGCCTCTTTTCAAAGCTGCATCACTGTATCAGTTTCATAAAACGTCTTGGGTTACGACTGTAACCCTTGTTCCCTGTGAACATGGAAAAAGACACTGCATCCTGATGCACTTTGGAGAACGCCTCAGCGTGACTGGTATCTGAAGCAGGGGGGCAGGGTTTCATATTATTTTGAAGCTTCCCCGGGCGCCGCCATTGATTAGCGGACCCCCACCTGCTGTTAGCATTCCATTGACTCCCATTCATTTTGGCGTCACTTTGACAGCGAATAACTTTACATCTGAGGCGTTTAAAGACTCCATTTGTCCATTTTTTATTTCTAAAGAAACACGAAAATGTATAAAAGGCTCCATTACCTTGTAGCTTACGTTATGGCCCTGTAGAAGCAATTTTTGTAAAAATAGGCTAACGATTGCGTCATAACCACGCAACTCTCTGTCGCACAGTAGAGAGATTACCGTATGGACAGGAGGAGAAGCTCCACGCAATCGGGTGGACGTGGAGGCAAAATGACAAAATAATTAATCAGAATACTTAGCAAAAGTTTCTCCTGCTCCTAGCTCATGGACACCTCCCACTCACGATCTCCGTCTCTGCAAGTTTCGGAAGGGAATGATTCAGATTTCTCTTGGCACAGCTACTAGAAGACAGACGGGTTGCTCACGTCACATCTACGTCGTCAAGCTCAGTTTGAGTCTGTGCAGTACGCTCGACCCCCAGGAAGTGAGAGCTTCTAATTGACTTCACTTGTCTCCGTTGAATCCAAAGGGGTCGCTGTGTCCAGTTTATATACTGTCTATGATCTGAAGCAACTGTCAAATCATGGCAATCGTATTGGCCAGCGACAGCCTATGACATCATACTAGTGCGACCAGGAAGTATATGAAGGCGCCTAGAGCAGCGGTCCCCAACCTTTTTTACACCACGGACCGGTTTAATATCAGACAATATTTTCACGGACCGGCCTTTAAGGTGTGTCAGATAAATACAACAAAATAAAATGATACGAACAGCATAAAAACTGGGGTATTTTTTTAATATTATAATAAACGTGAATCCAATGTGTAGGCCTACTCGCAACTTTATTAGCAGCGTCCTTGTAACATCGCGCCAACAACATAACATGAGTAACATCCTCTCTGCCCCCTAACGCTCTCTGGTCGCTATGGTAACGTTTAAACATGCCTTCAAAATAAGATACAACACAAAAACAAATATAAAAGGCATGAAAAATACAACTCACTATAACGCTGAATCAGTGGGAGCCCTGAGCCTGTTTCTCTGTAACGAGACGGTCCCATCTAGGGCTAATGGGAGACAAGGACACCCGAAGTGTGTTGCTTATGTCCAGTCTACTCCGTAGTTTTGTTTTGGTTGCTGTCACTGCCGAAAACCCCGCTTCACACAGATAGGATGTCGGAAATGGCAACAGGGTTTTCAGTGCTGTTGTGGCGATCTCAGGGTATTCTGCCATGACTTTTATCCAGAACACCGGCAGAGTTGTTGTCTCGAACATACTTTTAAGGCCGCCGTCATTTGCGATCTCCAGCAGTTGATCTTCTTCTTGCACAGACATGCTGGATTCACCTGATTTGTTGACAAATGGGTCACGAATCCATTCCTTGGCAGTTTGTGGGTCTTTTGTGGTTGGGAAGTAGCACTCAAACTCTTTTAAAAGCGAAGACAGGTGATCGTGCACCAGCTGGGAGAATGAAGGCTCGGGCTCAGTCTCTTCCAAAATCCCCGCCAATGTTGAAAACATGTCAAATATACCTCTGTTCACGCGACGTCCCCACAAATCCAGTTTGGCTTTAAATACAGCTACTTTATCAGCCAACTTGAAGACTGTTGTCGTTTTCCCCTGAAGTGACAAATTGAGTTCATTGAGCAGGTTGAATATGTCGCATAAGTAAGCGAGTTTTGAGACCCATTCCTCGTCACTGAAATGTGCTGCCAGCGGTGACTTTTTTTCTGAGAGAAATCTCTGCAGCGGCTCTCGTAATTCAAACACTCTGGCCAGCGATCTCCCTCGGGATAACCATCTTATTTCTGTGTATAAGAGAAGGCGTCTGTGCTCCGCGTCCATCTCCTCACAAAGCTGCTCGAACAGACGCGAGTTAAGGGCGTGTGCTTTGATGTGGTTAATAACTTTAACAACATCATTCAATACACTGTTAAGTTCCGGTGGCATTTTTCGGCTAGCCAGCATTTCCCTGTGAATGACACAATGTGTAGACTCACATTCAGGTGCAACCTCTTTAATCCGAGCAGTTAAACCAGACAGCCGTCCAGTCATGGCAGCAGCTCCGTCTGTGCATATGCCAACACAAAATGACCATTTCAGTTTTCCTGATATATAGTCTTCCAGTGACTTGAATAATTCTGCGGCTGTGGTTTTGGTTGGCAACGATAGTGCACATAACATATCCTCATGCACATCCTCCTGATAAAGATATCGCACATAAACAAGTAGTATTGCCTTGTTGTCAATATCTGTAGACTTGTCAACCTGGAGTGCGTACCACGGTGATGTATTTATCCTCTCCAACAATTGTGTTTCAATGTCCTCTGCTATTTCGTCAATGCACCGAGTGACGGTGCTAGCCGAAAGAGGCACCTGTGCTATCTTTTTAACCGCAGCGTCTCCTAGAAGTTCAAGGCAAATGTCTTTTGTGGCAGGAAGGATCAATTCTTCACCAATAGTGAATGCCTTCTTAGCCTTAGCAATACGGTTAGCCACCAAGTATGATGCTCTCAGTGCACTCGCATTTATTGATGTGGTGGCCCTCAGTAATTGCTTCTGGCCTTCTTGTTCACACTTTTTTCTTTCAAAATACTCAAAAGGCTTGACTTTTAATGCGGGGTGCTTGGTCTCCAAGTGGTGAAGCAGTTTTGAAGGCTTCATTGCCTCATTAGAGAGCTGGTTGCCACATAATATGCAGAGCGGGCTTGGTGCATGTAAATCACCTGTTGTGATAAATCCATATTTCAAGTAGGACTCCTGGTATTGTCTGTTAAATCCAGCTTTCTTTTTCTTGGAAGTCGTAGGCTCTTCTTCTGTCTCCTCACTGGGCCGTTTCCCCTCCGCAAAGAAACTTTCCAGAGACGTTTGTTTTTTACTCATTTTGCTAGCTTGTGGGTTTATTTTTAGCGGTAACGTATCACGTGACCGAGACAAGCGTCTTGCTATGTGCCAAGAGTGAGTCATAGACAGATGTAACAGAGAGAATTTGAAGTTGACGATGCTGACTCGTGATCTTCGCAGTAGTGAACGCGCCAGAGAGAAATGCACATTTCATACGGATTACCTAAGCAGAGAACAGTCAGTTTTCTTTCGTTTTGAATTTTTCTGTTTAAAAGTAGACATTTCAAGCTTTCTATATATGTCTCAGGCCTGTGAGGCAAGTAGGCTACCTACTTCACGCACCGGCGCCTCCATGTCATGATTATCTATTTTCTACTACATTTACTACTTATTTATTAAATCCAGGCAATTGACCGTTCGCAAAACCCCGCCCTCGAACGGTCCTCGTCCAATCCTAGCTCAGCAACTGTAACTAAGGAGAAGGACCCCGTCAAACATTGCGATTTCAGCAACATGGTGAAACGATGCGCCTATGGCACCTGCAAGTCTGACACCAGGTACCCCAAAAGTTCAGAGGGAGGGGTCGTTTTTTTCGCCTTTCCAAAGCCCAAGACCCAAGTGGGAAGATGCCGACAATGGATTAAGCAGTGTGGGAGACCTCACTCACAGCTAAATGCCTCGAAGATTAATAAGCATACATATGTCTGCTCTAAGGTAAGTAAAGCTAGCGAGCTAACTTAGCATATCAATTATTAATAAGTAGTTTAAGTTGCTAATAGGGGTGTAACGATACATGTATTTGTATTGAACCGTTCGGTACGAGGCTTTAGGTTCGGTTTTCGGTACGCATTTTCAAACCGAACGGTTCGTTGGACCATTTTTCCTGCCGACCAAAATTTCGTTATTTCAAATGTAGGCGCGTTGCACGTGGCAAGCGCGCTCATAATGTAAGAGACGCCGGCACCACCACAACATTGCCCAACATCAAATGGCAAACGTAATGCAAGCGGAACGAAACTGCTCGTTATTGTGTGGTTGACAGACCGTTTATCAGTTTGAACCAAAGCAGCGCGAGCCGATTTTGATCAAGCGGAACAAAATACCTTTGGGGAACAAAATACCCATGCTGAGGGGAGTTCATGCCAAAACAATGGCTGAGACTATAGCCCAATAATGTCAGCTTCCAGCAAAAGTACCAAAAAAAACACTCACCCCTTCTGGTCACACATAGACTGTCAGTGACAATACTCCCTATAGCCACTGCGCGAGCTATCATGCACCATGAGCTCAGTAGAGTGGTGGCTTCAGCTTAGAGAAACTCTCTAGAAAGAGGGAGCCAACTCACCCACTACTCTGATTATCAAGGCGACAAATCACTATCTGGCTCAGATAAGCGAAGGCCTTATCATTCAAAGGCGAACCAACATCTTCACTGGGAAAGGATTCCTTTAAGGGAGTGTGGCCAGGGGCCTACAGGAACCCTGGCTAGTCACTTTTAGGGGGATATTTGTCAGCACTGTGGAGGCTGGGTACTCTACATAGGGTCCCTACTCGCCTAAGGGACGACCCTCTCGAACAAGGGACTACCTAACAGCCTAATAATTTGATCTCTCAGGGAGGTCTCATGAGAGTCCTTTGACCTTCTGACCAGACTTCAGGAGTGGAGTACTCTACAGAACAACCCTCTCACATGAGGGGAGTACTACCATGCTCAACCGGGAAAAGCATTGACCAGGCTCTAGGTAATAACAAAGAGGCTCCGTAGGAGCCTGCAACATGATGTAACTCTAGAGAGTTAGGACACAGATTTAGCTGAAGTGCTAAACAATCTAGCTCGACCCAGAGGATCACCTTCAAGGTGGCCTGTTTGAGAGCCAACTACTTGGTAACGAATCTAGAACTCTAGGGCTAATGCCAGAAGCCTGCAACCTGACCTCAGTCTGCGCCATACCAGGGAGTCAGGGCCATAGCTGTCAACCCTCCCGTTTTTTCCGGGTTTCTCACGTATTTTAACTCTTTTCCCGCTGTCTTCCCGTTTTAGTATTTTCCCGTAAAATATCCCGTATTTTTAAAAGTCTTAAAAACGGCCAGATTTTCATCCTAGGTCTTAAATTTCATTTAGTCAGGTGACAGGTCTAAAAAAGTGTTTACCCTCGTTCATTTCCAGAAACGCTGGCCGCAGAAAGTTATTACAAAGTAGCAAAAAAGTATGGAGTTGTAGCCTACAAACCGGAGCGCTAGATCAGGGGTCTCCAACTCGTCGCTCGCGTGCTACCAGTCGCTCGTGGCTTGATATGAGCTAGCTTGCCAGAGGCCGTTCATATATCGCGTCTTTTGCGCGCTCAAGTTTGTTCAAATGTAGGCGCGCGGCAAGCGCGCTCGTAATTGAAGCGACGAGCAAATTTTTTTACCAGGCGCAACGAGATGAAAAAAATCTAAACTTTTCAGAATGCCGCAAACGCACCGCAGGTCATGTCAACCAATCACCCCTTTCCATAACAACATTTAAAGCTCAGTCAACATGAAGGATGGGGGTACACCCAAACACTACTAATAAATATAAGCTATAATGTGTAAATGTCAGTAATTTATCTTTTTTGACTCATTCTTTTTATAAAAAAATATTTAAAGGCTGAAATATGAGGTTTATCTTTGTATAAAACCTTTTTTGTAAAACTTTATTTGAACTTGTTTACGTAAACAAAAAGTGCATATTGATGCTAATCAATTTGTTTTTTGCTGTTTTTCGACATAAAACTTGTTGAATTGACTTCATTCTGTAGTATTAGTACTTTTTTGAACAGGATTCTGTGATAACCGTGATAATTTTGGTCACTTTAATCATCTCATCATTTCCTCTAGTTATGATCAACTAAAACAACCAGAATGACACGGGTATGCGCTCAGGGCAAGTGTTTGAGCTCTAAGGGAGCGTACCTGGAGTGCGGGGGTCTCATGTTAATCTTGAGTACCTATAGAGTAGTATTGCATCCTTCATATCTCCAAAAAGTCTTTAGTTTTATTATATTTATAAAAGAAAGATAGGCTGTACCGAGTCTTTCCGGAAAAAAACGAGCGGCTGGAGGCGTGCCGTGTGGGCGGAGCTAAAGAATCACGAGCCCGAATCACACACACACCATACATCGCATGCTCCATAGATACATTAACTATACGTGATCATGTTGTTTACTTGCTGTGCTGGTAAGGGAGCGTACTCAACAACAACTTAGCTGGAGGGAGTACTAAATCGGCTCGACCTGAGCATCATCGATGCAGGGGACAAGCGGCTTCAGAGCTCTGGGAGCAAACTTTAGAAAACCCTTGCTCTTTATTCAAGGGGGGTTAATATCAGCCTGACCCAAGATAAGCACTCAAGAGCAGAGACCTGAACAATTAGTTGACTCTAGCTTCAGGACATGTAGCTGTCTGAGCTAAGCTTTGAAGGAGCAGAGGCCTCAGCAGGAAGAAATTCCACAGAAGAGGCTTAATCACTCAACCCCACGACTTGATAGTTAAAATCAAGGAGCTTTCACAGGAGAGTCTGTTCTAAGGACCACAGGCTAGATGATGCTACTACCAAAAGCTCTAGACTAGACAGTGGTGGCTTCAGCATAGCACTTGTGACTCTCTAGGCGAGAGGAAGCCTGACAACACTCATTTGACAACACAGGGGATACCTTCCGAGGAAATAGCCTGCCATGCCTGGCTATTTGTCTGTGCCAAACACCGCTAGGGAAATGTAACTCAGCATATTGCTTCTACTCTAGTATCAAAAAGGAGTCAGCTCCTACAACTCACATTATTAGCCCAATGCAGATGGCGGGCCCTTGCCGGGCGACTCTTACAATGAGAGGAGGCTTGTCAGAATCACTAGCTGCCAGTCTTGAGCTTGGAGGCTCTCCTTCAGGAGCAGCCTACTCTGAGCTACTGCAAACTAGGAGGCGGAGATGCAGTAGCAAACAATCGCCCTCTGTCTAAGGGCCTGTTTACACCTGGTCACTTCATGAGTTTTTACTGTTCAGATAGCTATCTGATTTATCAAAACAATTTCATTTACACCTGGTCACATAAATGTGTTTTCGCAAAACAGATATAAATCTGATCTTCAATTCCTGCGCTATATGCAGATTTATTGGAGTTCACACCACCAAAAGCAACAGGTGACTTGATTGCAATTGCATTTTATTGATCATCAGCTAATTTCAAAATCAAAGACCACAATAGGAGAGAACAGCAACAGCACTGTATAGTACTTTTAATGAAGATGATTGTGTGTTAAGCCTCTGCGACTTTCACTTTGATTTGCGATAATTTGCGCGTTGGCTTGATGAATAGATGCTCAGCTGCGGTGATGTGTGCTGCAGTAGCGCCATCATATCTGGCTATAACATGACATATTGCCTATAACACGCTCTCACATGTTTATTTTTTAGCATTGTTGGGAGGAGTAAAATTTACTTATGTGGTTTCAACAACCAGATGAATTTACAATTGTCCAGTTTTGTCTGCAATGTGGCCCAGACCATCTCCGGATGTGGTTTGTGCGATCAGATTTAAATCCGTCTCGAATGCGTTTCAGAGGGCATTTACACCTGGTCTTTTCACGATCAGATAGCTATTTATGACCTACATGGAGTGGTGGCTTCAACATAACGACTCTCTAAGCGAGAGGAGGTCAACTCACTCAATACAGGGGAACTAAGTACCTGGAGTTCAGTGGAGTGGTGGCTTCAGCATAATGACTCTCTTTTTGAGTGAGAGGAAACCAGCTTCACTCACTACAAGGAAATGATCAAGGTACCACAGGTCACTTACCACAGGCCTCCAGTTGAAAACATAATCTACCTGGAACTCAGTGGAGCGATGGCTTTAACCTTCTGACTCTCTGAAGAGAGAGGAGGTCGACACACTCAGTACAGGGTGATTATCAAGGCGACCCACAGAGGACCGCACTTGAAGTCATGATTTATCTGGAGCTCTTGGGAGCGGAGACTTCAGCGTAGTGCCCTTTACTCTCTTTGTGAGAGGAAACCACTTAACTTAACCTAGGTTGGTTAAACAAGGAAGCCTCTCTGGAAGACACACACTTGAAATCGTGATCTTGCATGGACCTCAATAAGGCGGTGGCTATTTTCCAAAATAACTCTCTAGACAAGAGGAAGCCAACACACTTGCAGAGGGCGAGGAATGCAGCCCCCCCCCCCCCCCCCCCCCCTCCACCGGAAAATGACTCTCTAATTGAGAAGAGGCCAAGTCACTTAGTACAGGTGATAAGAACATCATAAACCAACTCTTAGTTGGAGGACACATATAGTAATGGTGTCACGATAACCTTCCCTGACAATGGGAGCTCCAGGGCCATATAGTCAAATTTCCCAATTTTTTGAAAAATCTTTGATAAAACATCCCCTTATTTTCCCTTCTATAGGGAGCTGAGGTTACTATAATCTTTCACAGTGAAGTGACCTGCAAAGCTCAAACTGTGACTGAAGAGTGGAGGCCTTTAAATGTAAAAGAGGCCTGCCATACTCTTACAGCCTGAAAGGTTGCACTCACTACCAAGCCCTGCGCTGGGCCTACAGACGGGTTCCAAATGATGGAGCACACTCTTCATTACCACATCCTCACTCTGGAATAAATCAATCAAATGTTCCCAAATGAGCCAAGAAATGATGTGGAATAATTTTTATGATGTGCCATCAAAATGCATGCAGTAGAGGGTTAAGAAAAAGAATATCTATTCAACTTCCTTGTGCGTTTATTTATTCAGTTGTCTGACGGCAGAAAGAAGTTCAAAATTACAGGACTTTTAAGGCCAATTCACACCACACCGACAGACGCCGACAGACACTTCGTTGGGTTTCGTTAGATCGTGTTACCCCTATCGGAGTCTGTTGGTGTCTGTCAGAGCTTGTTTTCACTGATTGAATATGCTGAATCAGAATTAGATTGTTTGAGAAGTGACGTGCTGTAATCTGGTGACTGTTGGCGTTGGTCTGCGTCTGTCGGTGAAGTGTGGATTGACCTTTAAAGTACATCAAGATCATTTATCCCAAGAACAAAATTTGATTGATGGAATAACATAAGGGTAAGTAATGATAGTATTTTAATTTATGGGTGTAATATTGTTTTATTGTTAATATTTAATACACACCTTATCTAAAGAAACAGTGTTGTGCTTCTTGTGATCAGTGCAGGACAGACACACGATAGTTTGATCATCTCTACAGAACAGCTCCAGAGGTCTCCCATGTTTCTGACATATATAGTCCTCCAGATTACTCACAGGATTGATCAGTTTGTGTTTCTGTAAACCTGCCACTATCAAATGAGGCTCCAGGTGAGTTTCACAGTAAGAGCTCTGACACACCACACACGACATCAGGGCTTTCAGCTTTCTTTCCTCACAGAAGTCACACAGAACTTCAGCTTTTTTCAGAACTTCAGCTTTTTTCTCAGGACTTTTCTTTTTATAGTGATCTACAACTTCTCGTAGTGTGGTATTAATCTTGAGATCAGGTCTGTGCTTGAATGTTTCTTTACAATATGGGCAGTTGCAGGTCCGGCTGTTGTCCCAGCTCTTATTCAGACAGGTCTTGCAGAAGCTGTGTCCACATGGAGTGCTGACTGGATCAGTGAACACATCCAGACATATAGAGCACTGAAGCTCCTTAGTCAGTGGACCGCTGGGGGAAGACATCCCTGGAGAGAGAAATGATGAAGATAAATCACCTACATAGTGTGAAAATCTTATTGAACAGCAGGTGGCTACTTTCAAGAAGATAAAATAAAAGAGATTTGATTGTGTTATTGACTCACATGGAGGATCATCTATACTCCCTCTCCTGGTTTCTCTTGTTTTCTGTGATGTTGAGGAAGATTCTGCCATTGTTCTTCCTCTCTTGATGCCTTTTTAAGGAATTGCAAAACAATCTGAACTAGGAACTGCTTTTCATATTAAAGGGAAAGTACAGATAACCTTCCCCCTCAAAATTAAGAGATATAGGCCTATTGTATGAATTGGTGTAGGCTAGTTCTCTTACGAGAGTACTCTCGTGTTGCGTAAGTTTAGCTTACGCTACAGGAAAAACTCCTTTTTCTCGAGTATACTGAAGCAGAAAATTATCCTTAATTTTTATTAATTTAAAATGCATTTGCTACAACTGCAGACCTAGGCGAGGCAGCTCGCACGCCCATAGGCTGCTCTGCGGCAACTGCTGCAACCTATCAGTGCGCCTGCCATGACTTCAGCGCCAATGGGAAGCTTTCCCTGCGCTACGTCATGGCCCGCCAATATGGGTGTGGCTTAAGCCTATAAATACCCATCGCTCAGGTTGCACTATGATTTCGTCTCCTTTCAGCGTGTGTTCCACATCGCTGGATCTTCTTGAGAAGAAGAAGCCGTTGAAAAGCATCTCAGCGGGACGAGCTCGAGTTTGAGAACGCCGGCTTTCTTATCGCCGCTTTCACTCACCGTGCCTGCTGCGCTATCCGGCACCTATATCCTTTTCTCGCTCCGTGTGTGTTCACCGCCGCGACACACGTTTTCTTCTGAAAGAGCCGGCATTTTTCAATGCCCACCATGTCCTGCGGCTCGTGTCGAGCCACGCTCAGCGACGGGGACCGCCACGTGCTGTGCGTTTCCTGCCTGGGCCAGGAACACGCAGACCACGTGCTCGCTTACGGCGGCTGCCATGAGTGCGAAGCACTGCCTCTCTCGACACTGTGGGCTTGATTCTCCGCCGAGAATCTTTGTTCTCTGCTTTGTTCTCCGCCGAGTCCGCTTCTCAGATGCCTCCTGCTGGACCACGCCGTAAGAAGCGCCGTTCGCAGAGGCCACCCGAAACTTCGGTGAAAGAGCTCTCGCTGGCAGCTTCCCTGCGAGCCTCTCTCTCGGAGTCCCCCGTCTCCTTCATCGATGGACAGCGCCCCGCTCCGAAGGCGCTTGACGAGATGGACGGGGGTGTCATGGAGGATGACAGCTGCTCACTCATCGCGTCCGGGAGCGAGGAATGGTTGGGATCTGTCCTGGACCCCACCCCGTCGACATGTGAGTCCAGCGTCAGGGTTTCGGTTGACGCTGAGCTTCTCCGCCTCCTCACGAAGGCCGTGGAGGACCTCGGCCTTGAGTGGACCGCGCCCCAGGAGCCCGTGCCCAACAGGCTGGATGGCTGCTTTCTGCCTGGACGCTGCTCTTTACTTGTTCTAAGGCCTCCCTGAACTGCACGACGAGCTCTCCAGGTCGTGGGGAGTTCTGTATTCGGCTAGGCTGAGATCCTCTGTTTCCTCGGCATTCTCTGCGGTTGACGGCGCCAAAGAAAGAGGATATCTCTCCGTTCCTCCGGTCGAGGAAGCAGTAGCGACTCACTTGTTTCCGCCCTCTGCGGGATGGCGGTCCAAGTCTAGCCTACCTACTAAAGCCTGCCGGACCACCTCGGCGTTGATCGGCCACGCTTATGCTGCCGATCTTGCAAATACTAAGGTATTTTCTGTACAAAGGCCGTTCTGTATAGACGTCTCAGGCCATGAGACTTTTTTTTCTGCCGCGGCGTTCCAGTTCTGCAGCGGGTCGCGCAAAGAAGCAGCCGCCCGCTCGGAAAACAGTGCCCCCACCGCCTCCGCCGCCTGCCGCACAGCATCGCCAGGCTCGGGAGGAACGTCAGCGTTCGCGCTCCACTAGCCGACGCAGACCGCTTCCTGCCCGAGACCCCAGGCCCAAGATCGCGCCTAACTTTGACCCTCCTAAGTCTTCCTAGCCCCCCTAGGAAGGCGCCGATGGCTAAGTCCCGCTGCGGCCGGACCGCCATCCAAATCGGCACGACCCGCTCTCTCAATCCCCTCAACAGAGGCGATTCGAGGAGTGTATTCAGCAGTCAACGAGACGGTTCTTCAGCTCGCTCGCCTGCACACAAATGCCGTTCTCACGGCGACCCACATAAATCTCAAAAAGAGCCACACTCATGTGTCACACTCATCCAGGGTCAAATACAGTAAAGCTGGCTCACGCCACTTGACCGTTAAGTGTAGGAAAAGTGCCCACTGCCCAGTGTTCACCCCTACACATAAGCACTACCCACGCAGTGTCTCACACCACCCCGGGGTCCATATCAGTCAAACCGGCTTGTGCCATTCATATTTCACGTGTAGGGAATGTGACCGATGTACAGTGCTCACCCCTACCTATGAAAACGACTGTATCTGTGTTACCAAGCACCCCGTGCCACGAGCTCACACAGCCTCGTCTGTAATACAGCTCCTTCCCGGTTCTGCGGCCCGGAAGTTAGCTACGACTGCCCCACTGAACATGACTTGATGAACAGAGTATTTCATCATGGCCGGGTTCCCGAGTCTCTGAATACCAGCGACCGGAGCCCAGATTTCATTCTAACCCTGGCTATTCACGCGAAAGCGTGGGAATCGATTCCAGGGGTCTCAAAGTGGGTGCTAGAGATAGTAAAACGGGGCTATTCGCTGCAATTCGCTCGCAGACCGCCGCGCTTCATAGCACAGGTCGAAACCTCTGTGAATCAGGAAGTAGCACACCTACATCTGCGGCGAGATAGCGAATTTGCTAAGGAAAGGAGCGGTGGAGACCGTTCCCTTGGCAGAGAGCGAGTCGTGGTTTTACAGCCGCTACTTCTTAGTCCCGAAGAAGGACGGCGGGCTCCGCCCCATACAAGATCTCAGGCGTTTGAACAAAGCTCTTATGATACGCTCGTTCAAAATGCTCACAACCAGACAAGTCCTTGCTCGAATCCGACCGGGGGACTGGTTTATATCAGTGGATCTGAAATATGCCTACTTTCAGATTCAAATAGCAGCCCGTCACAGGCCATTCTTGAGATTCGCCTTCGAGGGCCAGGCTTATCAGTACACCGTCCTTCGGTTCGGCCTGTCTTTAGCACCTCGTACATTTACGAAATGCATGGACACAGCGCTCGCGCCCCTCAGACGAAGGGGCGTGAGAATTCTAAACTATTTGGACGACTGGCTGAGTTTAGCACAGTCAAGGGAGGAATTGGTGTTGCACAGAGCGCTATTGCTGGACCATCTGAAACGGTTGAGTCTCAGAGTCAACTGGGCCAAAAGCACAGAGCAGCTGAGAGCAGCGCATGTTCCGGGCGTCCTGAACGTGGGCCCATATAAGCTTCCCATATAATGGTCCCTGCATCCCCTGGTGGTACAAAGCATCTGGGACATCTTCGGCAGAGCGGAGGTAGACCTATTCGCGTCACAGACCAACGCTCATTGCCCAATGTTCTTTTCAAAAGAAAGGGACGCGCTGGCCCTAGACTGGCCCAGATGCCCTCTTTATGCATTTCCCCCAGTCGCCTTGTTACCACAGGTAATCAAGCGAATCAGGGAGTGCAAATTCTCAATAATTCTGGTAACCCTCTGGTAACCAGTTTTCTCAGGGGTGCTAGGAGGCTGAATCCTCCTCGACCCCCCTCGGTTCCAGTGTGGGACCTTTCTACGGTCCTAGAGGCCATGAAAGGTGGCCCGTTTGAACCCTTACATGCGGTAGAGCTAAAATACCTTTCCTTCAAAACCACTTTTCTGCTGGCAATGGTCTCAGTAAAACGGGTTGGCGACCTACACGCACTCTCAGTGAGTGCTACGTGTCTGGAATTTGGGCCTCATGACTCTATTAAGGTCATCCTCAAACCAAGACATGGTTATGTCCCGAAGGTGCTTGCGACTCCATTTAGAGCGCAAGTCATTTCCCTGTCAGCCCTCCCTGCACCTGACAGTGAGGATGGGGTTAATTTCCTTTGCCCAGTTAGGGCCTTGAGGATTATGTAGAACGTTAAACTGCCTTCAGGCAGACAGAGCAGCTTTTCGTTTCTTTCGGTGGCTGCGTTAAAGGGCTAGCCACCGCGAAACAAACCCTGTCCAGATGTATAGTCGATGCTATTGTGTCAGTTTATGCCTCAAGGGCCTGGATTGTCCCTTGGGCGTTAGAGCCCACTCAGCCAGAGGCATGGCCTCGTCGTGGGCATGGACAAGCGGGGTTTCACTTCAAGATATTTGTATGGCAGCAGGCTGGGCCTCCCTGTCTACATTTATTAGGTTTTACAACCTAGAAGTGCCTGCCCTACAGGCCAGGCTGTTCTCAGTCTGATTATGCTATATTAACTATGTCTACCCAACCCAGTTCGCTTAGACTGTTGATATATTCCAATGTCCTGTGGGCCTATGCAGTTTCAAGGCTGATATATTGTCTTAACTGTATATTTGTGTAAGTTTCTTCATAATACCGAGTCGTCCCACCCCGTGTGGCCACTATGCGTCTATTCGACTTATACATGAGCCCCGGGCAAACTGCCCTTGGGAGATTGGTTTTGGAATCTTAGCACGCACGGCGTTTTACATTGGGTTCCCGTAGCGTAAGCTAAACTTACGCAACACGAGAGTACTCTCGTAAGAGAACAACACTCGGTTACTAACATAACCTCGGTTCTCTCTAGAGAGGGAACGAGTGTTGCGTAACCTGCCGTGCTTGTACTGCGTTATGGTTTCGCTTCCAGTCGACTGAAATCATAGTGCAACCTGAGCGATGGGTATTTATAGGCTTAAGCCACACCCATATTGGCGGGCCATGACGTAGCGCAGGGAAAGCTTCCCATTGGCGCTGAAGTCATGGCAGACGCACTGATAGGTTGCAGCAGTTGCCGCAGAGCAGCCTATGGGCGCGTAAGCTGCCTCGCCTAGGGGCACTTATTTAAAAAAATTATTTTTAAATAATTTAAAATGCATTTTAAATTATTAAAAATGAAGGATAATTTACCGCTTCAGTATTCTCGAGAAAAAGGAGTTTTTCCTGTGGCGTAAGCTAAACTTACGCAACACTCGTTCCCTCTCTAGAGAGAACCGAGGTTACGTTAGTAACCGAGTGTCGTTTTTAAAATCCTCTTAATATAAATGTGATTTTCATCTGCAGTTTAGCAGGTTTGTGTTCAGTTTTTTTTTTTTTTTTTACAAATTTTATTAATATTTTGTTACAATACAATTTTAACACATATACGAAATTGAATCAATATACAGCTTCATATATCTGATCTTAACAAGGTGAACAAAATAAGAGACAGGAAAAGATCCGATAATAATCCGAAAAGAAAGAAAGAAGAAAAAAAAATTGAAATAAAATAACAAAACACATAGATATATAAATGAAAAACACTTAGGTCTGCTTATGCATTAAAGTTAAAATAATGAAATAATTTGATTGTTTTGTTTAATTTGTTGTTTTTTGTTTGTTTTGTTTTTAATGCTGTTCCAATATTTTTTAAGGTCTGTAATTTTGAAATTGTAAAAGGAGGGTTTGCTTCTTTGCCAAATCATTTTGTGCAGATAATATTTAGCTAAAATAATAATTAAATTAATTACATATTTTTCATTGGCTGATAAATATGGCTCAGTGACTATAATAAGTATTTCAAATTTGCTTAGAGAAATATTCTTTTTTATCTTTTGGGAAATAAATCTTTGTAAATGGGACCAAAAGGAAGCTACAAGGGGACAACCAACAAAAACATGCTCAATGGTTTCTCCTTCACAGCCACAGAATGTACAAATGTTACACACAGTTGGAAAAAAAGTACAGATGTTTGCTTTTGAAGGGTAATACCTGTGAACAATTTTGAATAAAACTTCTTTGATTTTATTTACAATAATATACTGATGAGGTAGCAGGAAGATCATGTTCCATAGTTTCTTGTCCAGTAAAGTCCATCGGTGTTTACATATAGGAGTACTGGCAGGATCAAGTATGTTTCTAATAAAAGTATTGTTACATCTCTTATCTGTAAGTGGAATGCCAGAAATAGCAGGAGAACCGACTGTTACAGATAGAGAAGTATCTGTCTGTATGCTCTGCGCTAAAGTAACAAGACTAACAGGAATAGACTCAATCACCATTTCGAATTCTTCTTGAGATGTATCAATACCATATTTTTCCATGAAGTGCTCATAAGAATAAAATATTTTTTTTGTATTTAGCAGATTGTTTACTGTATTCAGATTACTTATAAACCACTCATTCAGAAAGAGTGTTTTGTTTTTGTGTAGTACATATGCATTGTTCCAAAGAATACAGTTGTGAGGGGAGAAATTGTGTTTAAAGATAAGATTCCAACATAACAAGGTTTGTTTATGAAAATTGCTTAATTTCACGGGGAGTTTTCCTACCGAAAAAGGACATATCAATAGAAAGTTAAGACCACCAAAAGTTTCAAATAAGCTGTTTGGAATAATATTCCACATACTATTTGGACACTTGAGGAATCTTTTAATCCAGTTGATTTTTATAATTTGGTTAAATTAAGTAAATGTCAGTACATTCAGACCACCTTCAGCCAGAAGGTTTGAGAGAACAGACCTTTTAACCTTGTCAGGCTTATTCTTCCATATAAATTTGAAGAGAATTTTATCAAATTGGGAAGGTTTGTGTTCAGTCTGCAGGTCATTTACTTCCTGTTTCTTTAGTCTTTCTGTCATGTGACAAAATGACAGAAACACCAAACTTTGCTTTACAGTCAATCATTTGGCATATTTTAATACAATTCTGATACAATTTCAGTGCAGTAAACACCTAAAATAGAGTATTTGACATGATTAAACCTGTTTCCTTATCAACTTATTCCTGTTTGACATAAACCTACTAAACCAGATCACTTCCATTAGAAACCTGTTCAGCACAATCTCTCTTATATTTCTATCTCTTACCTGTGAGGATCAGATGTGTCCACAAGACTCTTTAAACGAATCAATAAATGTAGTTTAAAGAGGTTGATCGTTTCAGGCGTCCATATTGTTGTTGATCAAGTTAGTGTTATGTTCTCTGAATCTCTCTCCGAACTACAGTGAGATCATAGTCCAAATCTATTATCAATTTTCAGAACAAAGTCTGCACATAAAATCATACTGGCATAGTACTCTGGCTTATAGTTTTATGTAAAACAGATATGTGGATCCTCAAAATATCGTAAAACTTCTAGGACCAGGAGTTTTCAAAGTTTAAGTTTATTCCCTTTGACAGAACTGTTTTGCTTTATTTGAACTGGGGAAAAAATAATTTCAACAATGGTTCATATTGCTAGACAAATGCATTATTATACAAAGCATTTGTATGCTCATCAAGCTATTGTAGTAATTTGAGAAGAGATTCAATAGAGTAATTAGAGATTTATAAACACATGAAAATATGCACGTTGAGTCCTTTTATATTTTAGTTTTGCATCTCACACACACAGAAAGAAGCAGTAGCCTAATTTGCAAAAGTCTCCAGTAGAGGCCGCCATTCTCTTACATATTTTAGTTTTGCATCTCACACACACAGAAAGAAGCAGTAGCCTAATTTGCAAAAGTCTCCAGTAGAGGCCGCCATTCTCTTACAATGACTGCTGTTATCGGTGTGATTGTTATGTAGGGCCTATGTATTAATAGTACTGTTATTCCCAATTTTGCCTGCAGATGGCACTGCTACTTGCAATTATTAGTTGTTGTGTTCTTTAAAATAAATTCAGAAGTAGAGTATTCCTGAATGTTGACTGTGTTATTTGAAAGTTGTTTACCCCCAAGTGTTTTCTACATGTTATGATATAACAGTTATGACAGATGTGCTGCAATCACAGCGTGATTGTCTGGGTTTCTTGGAAGTTTTTTATATATATTTTTTTTTTATGTAGACTTTTTATATATTTTTTCTTTATTGTTAGTCTAATACACACAGAGTTGGGCACATTTAATTTAACTATATCCAGTAAGTTCGCGACACTGACTCTCCATTTCTTCCACTCCAGACAGGCCTAGGGTAGGCTACCCGCTCCTAACTTAGTTTTTTTTTTCTTTCTTTTTTTTTTTCTTATGCATGATATTTTGATTTCTTATGCATATGCTGTGATTATGTTAGGATTATTTTAATTCCTTTTCTGTGTAAATCACTTTGAATTACCATTATGTAGGCTATGTGCTATATATACTTGTCTTGCCCAAGTTGTTCAATTTAGTGGCAAATGCTTAGTCCACTTTTTTCCTTTAAAATAGTAATAAAAAATAAAAAAATAAACATTTTGAAACATTTGGATGTCCACACTATATTTTCTGCATCATCCTATGGCCTGCCCTGAACCATCCTGAACACTATTAGTATATAATATTAGTATATAGGCCTATACTGTAAAATATATAGGCTATATCAATATTATTAGTAAAGGCCTATATAGGCTAATATATATTATAGGCTATATTTCTGATCCCTGTAAGATTTTACTTTAATAATATTTGTTAGGCTACTCTTGGCAGTTGATTATACTTGGATTTTCATATTTTGAAAGTTCTATCCTGTAAAGTTGTGTACACTATAGGATTTGTTAATTCAGGTTAATCCTTAGCCGCTAATGTTTAGCTAGTGAATCACAAATTTCAGAGTTTCTGACATAATCTTTCACATCTGCCTGAGAATGGCTGAATGACTTTTTATTGTATCTATGGCAGTATCTAGTTTATTTGCTGTATTTGACAGCCAACTATAATGACAGTCATGTACAAGATAAAATCTAGATGCCAGAAAAATGCCAGCATTGTTTTCTTCAGAGATGTGATTCAGTCATCAGTTTGTTTGGTGAGCTTACTTGCATCCATATGCGGAAAATAAAGTCATGACTCATGAGTCGATATTTCAGTCACATCAGTCCATCCTGAAGGCCAGTGAGAGCACAGGGTAGATACACATCTAATGATTGTGATGACGTGCAGATAGTGAATATGTCCTGGTTTGAAACTGATAACTGAAGATGCAGTCTTTCCAGATGTGTGACACTGACAATGTACTGTGCATGAGTGTTTACTGAGATTTTACAGAAGAAAAAAAAGTTTGATTTATTTTTATTTTTATTTTTTTTTGACAAATGCAAAATTCCAATGACAGAGATAAGAGATGAGAAACCATGTTTAAAAAATTCTCTACACCACAGCATTTCTGATTACTGAAAATTACTGTGATTAGGATCAATATTATCTGCAGGGGAAACTTCGGTACATCCCCTTCATAGTGAGCTCAGGAAGATAAGCATGCTGTGCTAGAACAATAATGTCTAAGACTGTAAATGTAGGTGTTGTTACTGGCTCTTAGACCAAAAGACTGATATTTACTGTTTGATATTTGACCATTTTACATGAGTTTTCACTTGCAGGATATGTAGAGTCACAAAAACTGAGTAAATGAAAGTAATTAGCCTAATATGCATTTACACAGAACACTAATACTTAATTCGCAAAACAGTAGTTTAGACTAGCTAAAGTGTGGGACATTTTATAAGGTAGCAGACAGTTCGGTTCAATACCACTGTGGTATTTTTTTTTTAAATCATATTTGAGAGTTCTGTCTGTCAGCGCATGAGCCTAATAGTAAACCAAAAAAAATTGAAGATGGATTTCATAGTTTTGGGGAAGTCCAATGACCATGTGCACTAGAGACATGATCTCTCTCATGACGCCTCTGTCTGAACCACTGAAACTCTTGAAAAATGATGGATCATTACTCCAGTGCATGACGGCTGTCACTCCTGAAAGAAGCACATCACATGATAATCATAATAAAGTATGCTAAATGAAGTCTGGAAAATGACTCACATACGCTGTTTTCCCTCTCATAAAAGCTCTAGTTCCTCTGAAATCCTCTTTCACCTCCCCCAAAAGGCCACTTCCTCTGATAAAATGTATCTATTAAGGACATCTACAGCTCTTCTCGCATGTGCTCTTTTCTGACGCCTATGCTGCTGTGTGGTGTGGTTTGTATTTTTCCAATTAAAATAAAAAATGATTCTTCAATAAACCCCATTAAAAAGACATCCTCCTTTAGCTTAACATGTAGGTTTTTCTAATTGGCAGTTTTCCCCTTCATCTGTTATACCACTTACTGTATATACGACCTTTACAGTGTTATTTTATTTATATATTTTACGTTATATTTCTATATTAGTGCAAGGTCTAACACGTATGCAAAAAAGTAATAACATCGATATTTTAAAAGACTATTTTGTCACAGTTTTTTATCAGGATTTCAGCTTTCAGAAGTCAAAGTTCAGAGGAATAAGAAGCTTTTCAATGTGCATGAAGGTGATTTTCTCATACTGAAGATAGTTCTTAATTTATCATTAAATATTTTTCACTTATTTAATGTTACAATATTTAATCTTTGTCTGAAAGATTTGTACCAAAAATTTGACAATATAATAATATTTGTTTTAGTCTGATCAGTGAGGCTTGACACCATCTTTCATGCGAATGTTTCTGGATTACAACCATCTCTTGATTCGTGAAATTTAGTAAAATAAACAAGTCAAGTTGTCCTTTATGATTAAGGAATAGTCAGTAATATTACTAATGTTAAGAAATTCCACCAGCTTTTCTGTGAAAAGGAACATTTCCTCTTTAAATATAAACTCTCATGCATGCAAGTGAAAAGTTTTGGCAAACTCAAGAACATTAGATCTTGTTGTGTCAAATACAAAGTTCTTTGATGAAACTCTAGATGGCGCAGGCTGAGGTCCTTAACTCAACCTGCTTGCAATCACAGCGTCCTCTATAGGGCACAGCTGATTGGTTCCTGCTGTATCAGTAGCCAATGAGCTCAACCTTCATATACTTGGTTAGCATTTGCACTTTTGCAGCGAGCTTCCAGAAATCCTCCATTTTCCCCAGCTCCACCTGTATAGATCTGCTATGGGTAATTCATGTATGCTATATTGTACAGCAGCAGCATGTCTTACTAGCTCACAGCAGTGTGTTGTGTGTGTGTATTGGCAGTCCTGTACTTGCTCTACATCAGCAGCAGCAGCGTAGCAGATCTATTCCACCAAGACCAAACATATCAACATTGTAATATCCATTACCATGCTAAACACTCCAAGAGTCATCATGACAGAAACAACATTATTCTCTAGGTAGGGATGGGAACGACACGGGATTTGGGAAATCGACTGTCAAGGCCCATGTGTCGACTTTTTGTCGGATTGTCGGCCTTTTTTTTCTTTCTTTTTTTTAAAGAGCAGCAGCAATGTGGAGGGTGGAAAATATTCTACATCAGGGTCCGAAATTAACACCCGCCAAGCGCCAAATGCGGGTAGATTTTCTGTTTGGCGAGTAAATCTCAAAAGGCTATCCGCCACACTGGCGGGTGAATGTTCATAACAAAATATGAAATTTTAAGCGCGCACGCACGAGCAGAGAGAGAGAGCGAGTCCCGGCCGCGCGCGCGCGCACTCACCATTCAGAGCGGTCAAGCTTCCCCGTACTTTTTGACAAGTTCAAGCGTCCTTGACAGGGCGGCCAGAGCTTCTTTGCAGCTCAAGTCGGCGGCGGTGTGTACGTACCTACAGTTAACGCTCTTTCTGTTGACGGCGCTGAGGAAAAAGCTCCCGCCACTGTAAGAAGCTGTCGCCGCCCATTTGTGTCCTCCCGCGCACCCATCAAAGCCTTGCAGAACGTCTTCAGCACTCGCGGATCGTGCATATTTCCGCTGCTGCTTCTGTTTACACACCATGGTCGTTCTTTTCTCGAGAAAAGGAGTTTTCTCATAGCGTTTGCAACGCAATACTCATTCCCTTATCTCTCAGGGAACCGAGGTTAAAGTAACCGAGGAAATGTAATAAATTAAAAGCCAAAAAAAAAAAAAAAAAAAAAATGCAATTTGGAAATCCCACAAGCCCCGCCCCCTCGACATGTCGACACTCTATTTTTTTTGTCGAGTGGAGCATGTGTCGAATCATATGTCGGTCGTTTTGTCGAGAAAAAGTCCCATCCCTATCTCTAGGCATCTATGCAATTACTAAGCTATTATCATTGAGGTAAAATGGTTAGCATGTGGTTTCTTTGCTTAGGTGGTGTGAAACTATCTGTCCTGTCTGTGTTATATATATAGCATTTAAATATAGGTGGTTTCTTAGAAGGGAACAGTGATTTAAGTGAATGCGTCCTTCACAGATAAAGCCATCTCCTGCAGCGCAAATGCTTATAAAGGTCAGGTCTGATGTAGCTGGTTATAAAGTATGTTTGTTCACACAATCACACAGAGGAACAACACGTAAGACATTCACTTGAACAGACAAGACTTTTAATAAAAGTCAACGACTGATATGTGTACATAAATATGGCACTTATCATAATATGAGATACAGCATAAAAAGCAAAGACATACTTAAATGAGCAAAGAGCACATTAAGATCTGATATGCCACTAAATGAAACAATGGCAAAAAATTGCCTACTCAATATTGCAGACTCCCTTTTTAAAATCTAAACAGCTTCAATACAAACAAACAGAGGCACCAAAAGTTCCATGAGAGTCTTATTTGTGCACGTTTCATGCTTTTGGCATTTGCCTTGAGAACTTACACTGCTGATGATTGCATGCTTTATGACATTTTATAAGTTAGCACTTATTAAAATGGGGAAAATACACCAAAGGGTGCGTACTCTTCTACCTTTCTGGTAGTTCTGCTTAACAAGCGTCAGTTACGGCACATGGTGCCAACACGTTCAACCTACACGGTACTGCAGTCCATGCAGAACCACAAATAATAACACTTCAAACTCAAAACAATGTTTACCAAAAAAACTCATGCCATCATTAAATAAGATCTAATCTATCGTGAAAATAATGACAAGGCTGATACTGAGAACCACAGCAAAAGGGTAAAAACCCTTTAAATACAACTAATAGTGTATTCACCATTTATATGTCAAATGACAATATTAAAAATACAACAGAAATAAATCTTGGCTTGAATTGAGTCCATTTCATGACAAAGGTTAAATATCTATTAAAGTATCATTGTACTTTTAAGCTGTGCAGACATTAAAATGAAAATTTCAAAACATCCGGAACGGCATGACAATTTTTTGATAGTCAATTAATTTTCTGTCTTTGCTGAAAGCGAAACGCTGCATGACTTGACAAAAACAAGTGAGAAAATGGTGAAAAAAAACAAGTGAGATTTCACTGTGGGTGGAGCTACCCTGCATTACAGGACAGACTGGGACGAAATCACTTGTTGTGGTTGAGGTTGAGATCTTGATGTAGCACACTCGGTGCCTGAATCTTTGTCTTGTTATCTAGTCTTTCAACAAAAATCATAAAGCCCCATCCTGAGACTGAAGGGTCAAAATCTCTGCTGCCAGTCTTTGTGGGTCCAGGAGAAATGGGAACATGTCCATGGCCCTGTCCACCAAACGTGCATTGAAAATTGCGAGTAATTTCTTCCTCACCTGCTCCCGTTCGGACCACTGAGGACTGTGACTGGAAGGGGACCAGTGTCCATGTCCTCTATCTGGGTGCATGGCATTGTGGGATGCCGGAGGATAGCCACTATAATGGTCGGACCAGTAGCCCTGGTGGGGAGGAGGCCCTCTGCTGTGTGGAAATGAATACTGGGACATGTTGGCAGGAGGGTAAATTGGACCTCCGCCGTAGGAGTGATAGCGGGGTTGACCGTAACCCGGGTTTGGTGAGCTCCTGTGGTGCTGACCGGCTCCACCAGCGCTCAGGGATTGGTAGGAACAGCAACTGCAGGGTTGGCTATTGGCTGGAACGTAGTGATGCCGCCCATTGCTGGGTGGTTTGGACTTCCTTTGGTCGCAGTAGCGATCACAATGGGGAGCTTCATGAGAATGACATTCGTAAGAACCCAAGCCAGAATCCATACACTCTTGAGTTCCGTTGGGAAAAGAATCCAGGCTTGTTGGCGAATGCCGACGTTCTTTTTTCGAAGGAAACTTCCTTTGCGTTAGCTGGGGGGCTCCTTTAATGACAAGGACATTTTCACTGGCGTAACTCTTCTTGAGAGATCCGCACACGTCGAGGGACAGTTTCTGTTCCATAACTTCATCCAGGGACGGACTCTGACTGGAAAGCGGCTGAGGTTTGTGCGGTGTGGATGAATTTTTGGCTTTCTCCCGGAGCTCGTCGGCCAGGGCGCGCTGGGATTGCTTGGTTCGCTCCGGATGATGGAACTTACACTTGATTCCGTAAGTGCACTTCTTTCCTGCATTGAAAATGGGAGTTTAATTCTTGTTCACAAATAATCAAATCAAATAAATGCAGCCTTGGTGAGCATAACTTCAAATACATCTGAATGACTTTTGAACAGCAGTGTATATTGTTTATCAATTTCCTGGATCTGGATAATCCCTTTCTGTCTGGGCTATAGCAAATACAAATGCCACACCCTGATAATTACACCAACATGTCACCACAAGGCCACGTGAACACACTAGTGATTGTACAGTGTCAATCATTCAAGTCAGAAAAAAAAAAACATTCTCACCATAAGGACAGGGCTGTTTCTTAGGTATACGTGGAGTCTTTCTCAGAAAGTTGTCAAGGGTGGGTCCATGTCTTCCCAAAGGGTCATCTGGAGGCATAAACCTACAAAAAAAGAAAGAAAAAAGTGGATTTACTCAAATTGGAATTAATTAGCAGCAGGGCTTTTATCAAATGGCTATGCTGCAATGACCAACATGCAACAGCACTTACTTGTCATTGACGAACGAGTACATCAGAAGCCTCTCCTCAATAAAACGCTTCCACTCAGGACGTTCTCCTTGCAGATCTCGGTAAGTGTCATTGGATACAATGATGCCGTCGGATTCATACGCCAGCTTCACGATAAAACGGTCATCATAGCAAACCACCCGTTTTCCGGCCACCCTTCTGGATGGTGTGAACACCAAGAGCTTCCTCCGTTCTAATTCCCGCAGAATGTGCTGATCTGAAGAAAAATATTCATGAAATTTGATATGAGTGTTGACGCGTTTTGCAATTGTGTCACAATTAGGGCCGTCATTTTGATGCTTTAATTTAGTACAATTATAAAAAAATTACCAATAATAAAATGAACATATTTAATCATGCACCCTGACCTGTATATACATTTTGAAATAAGAAATTGGAGCATTTTAAAGTAACATCTAAATCATGTTTGCACTTTCTAAAATCAAATGTCTTAAAAAACCCATTAAAAATACCTTAAAAATCCAGCTCTTATGGTGCAAAATGCTGAAGAAAAAACTGTAAGACATATATGCACTGGCTAGATGCATTATGTCTCATGCATATATATATATATATATATATATATATATACACAGAGCAGGTATTTGAAAAATAGCAATGTTTTTTAATTTTTTTATTGTGAACCTCGGACACATTAAAAAACTTGATTGTAAAATTAGCCAGTGTTCGCTAAATCTGTCGCATTTTACATATGGTTATGTATTATTAATGTGTACTGTCCCTGATTAAATAAATAAAAAAAAAATTCTGTGAAATGTAAGCCAGTTATCGATAGGTTTACAGTATGTGCATGATATGGAAATAAAATAAACAATTTACTGACTTCTAAAATCACTTAGTAATATAAACTAAAATAATGTCCTCAGCAAATATTAATATTTGATTGACATGAGATTAGCAGCATATCATGTTATTAGTTTGACATATTGCTATTTACATATGAGATAAACACCATATAATTAAATTAGTTTGACATAATGTTATTGATTTACAGCCAATTTTGGAACACACTGTCTGTTCTGTTAAAACTAAAGTCTTGTTGGTATTCAATTATACTTTTGGAGCAGCTAGAACAAACACCCCAAGGGAGAAAGATTCTTGGCATCTTAAATTGCTTGTGATTTCGATTGGGCACGTGCCCATTTACACACTGACAGTTTATTTCAAAGGAAGCAGGAATTCAAACAAATTTATGCCATGTTTGCATAGTGAAATGGCAACAGTTGAGACAAATCAACACGGTTACATTACTACATGGTATTATTACTACAACCACAAAGTTGCATTATTTCCCTCTAGCTAGGTCAAACTTCTTGAGGGATTGGCAAACATGCAGATCAAAAGCAGCAGTCGCGTTATTACACTGCTCTTCTGCGGCCTTCTTTGTTTTACGAGGAAGTAACGAAAGTTTTAAAAACCCAAGGTACTTGCCAATATATCTGATGACATACTTCATTCAGTCAGCTACACAAATGCAATTATTTTGGGGTTTTCCCATACTTCCAGTTCTATTATTTGACACCTGAGTTTGATTGGGTTTAAAACCAGAAATAAAAAAAACATGCTCCATGTAAACTTTAGTTGAAAAATCAGTCATAACTTGGCATCATCTGTTGCCTCTTTGTTTGGCCATTTGGTTGCTATGAGGAAACAGACACTGCTGATGGGAATGTCCTTTCGGACAGCAGGAATTGTTCCTGACACTAGGTGCATTCCCTTTTCCTCACCTGTAATGGGTACGTCAGGTCGCGGCTGTTCTTTCCTCCAGGAAGGCACAAACACTGTGATGTCAACGTGACCCCGCTCCAGGAAAAAGTTCACTGCCAGCTGAATTCCCAGACAGGAGAAAACTTCCTTGTTCCCGTGGCTAAGAAACAGTTTTTAGAAATAAAGGTTTGAATTTGCATAATAAAATTTGATTGCATGTTGCACAGACATTAATTCATTTGGCAGGCACTTTCATCCAAAGCTACTTACAAGCAAGGAATATCAAAAGCATTTTATCATATTCACCTTTTCAAATTTAAAGTTTGTTTTTTTAGAGCAAATCAACTACATAAGCGACAGACATTATGAGATCTGCTGAAGAAAGCAGGAAGATATCAGTTCATTTTCTTTCCTTGCCAGTTGAGCTAAGGGGGAATGTTAAAGTTAATTAAAATAAATGTTGTTATACTTCCTTCTAGACAGTGGTAGACATTAGGGCGGTGATGTACAATCAAACAATCAAAAGTGGTGCAAGTGTTATTTGCTTAAAATAGATACAATTAGTACATTTTCATTTAAATCCAAACTGCAAATCAACAGAAGAGGGCGTGCGAAAAGTGGAAACTGTCTGTTTCAACCACGTAATTAAAAGTGTCTGATTTAAAGGAACAAAAATAGCACAAAGGTGGGCAGAGCTATCCAATCAGACGACGTGTTGCAATGCTGTTGGGCCTGTTCGTTTTCACAGCGTACTTTTCACAGACATTCTCCTTCAGGATAGAAAGAAGGAAGGGAGGGGACTGGAAACGCCACAGATTTGCATATAAGATTATTTGCATACTGGAGTGATGACAGCAACAAGAGCCTGCAGGGGCAAATCTGGGCTCTACTTGCAAGCGCAGGTGAAATACAAAGGGAAGGGAGGATTTTAAAAGGTCTTAAAACACGCTTTAAAAGATCACAAGAAAACTGTGAATTCGCTTTGGAAACGTATGATCTAACTTCTCCAAATAACTTCCTAATTTTCTGGTCTGACATTTGGAACGAATTACTCATTACGACAAATCCCACGCAAAGAATTTGTTGAGAAAAATACTATGATTTGGAGTGTCCAAATACCATTCAGTCTGTCCAATAAGGATTATCTGTTTTCCGTTACATGACTGCCAAAAACATATATACGTGCTCAAATAAGCGTTCAGTCATGACTCATTAAGTTGCCCTTCACATGAGCACAAATACACCTCTGTATTCACAAAAACAGAAGGAAATGGACTTGATTTGCACATTTTTAGGAATGCGTGTGAGGAAACACTGGGTTTTATGAAACTGTGACAATTACTGCATGATTGTAAAAAACAATACTACAGTACAAAGGATAAAAATGTCTCAATATCGTTCCCTTAATTTGTAAACACTTCATCTATTTTACAGTAAACAATAATGATGTACTGAACATTCCTTGATTTTTCTATCGTAATAATTATTTTGCAAAGCCAACTATAATTAAGACAAAAAGTGTGGCACTATTAAACCGTTAACGCAACTTTTTGATAAAAATGATTTTTCTATCGTAATAATTATTTTGCAAAGCCAACTATAATTAAGACAAAAAGTGTGGCACTATTAAACCGTTAGCGCAACTTTTTGATAAACCATTTTCCGTTTGGTGATGCTATAAATGGCAAAAAAATTGCACACTTCAAATTATTTTTCAAAATGTAAAGCGAAAGCAGCCTTAAATAGAACAATATGTACTAGTTCTATGAAAACTGTTATCTAGTGACTTTTAACATTTAAAATGTCCTGTTAAACATTTGATACAAAGGAAAAGGTCGTCAAAATTAATATTGCCTTTAAATTTACTGTAAATAGTAATAGCAACGGGATGGAAGATGTAGTGTCATTGAAAGCATGTCATGTGTACAGTAAACTCACCTCATGGCTACATTAGACCCATCAATGACTATAGGTCTGAGTGCGTCCTCATCCTCTACCAGCTGTTCCGGAGCACTTGACACTGCCGGAGCACTTTGATTTTGGGTCTTACTGGAACCATCCCCACGTGGAACCAGCACCGGGGAGGCTGTAGACTCCTCTCTCTCTTCAGATTCCCCAGCAGCCTGTATCAGCTCGCCCAGAACCCTGTTGGTGTCTGCGCTGAGGCCGAGTTTCAGGAAAGCGGCGCGGACCTGCGTTTGGGAAAACCCCAGCTTGAGGAACAGGTCGAGCTGGGTCTGAAAGTCAGACCCCAGTTCTGAGGATTCATCTGGAGTCGGGCTGGGCTGAGCCGGGTCCATTCTAATGTCACAGAAAACGGGAGGGCTGTACAGAGACGTAGGCGCTGTTACCCATGCGTTGGTGGCGTTTGCGTCAGATTTGTGTGGTCCTATGCCGGATGACCACAGGGAATCCAAATACAATTGTAACGTGGGGATGGTGCCGATTTCAGCACTCATCTCTTCATCTGGAAAAACGTCCTCGTCGGTCTCGCCTGTTTACAGAAAGCGCAATGTTAGAGATAAGATAAATTAAGCATTTATGGGGAATTCAGATATTTATTTATAACCTCAAATGACAACTTTTCTAATAATTGCGTTGTTGTTGTTTTTGCCTCTTCATGATGACTCGCTTAATTTAGTCCTAATTTGTAAGTCGCTTTGGATAAAAGCGTCTGCTAAATGACTAAATGTAAATGTAAATCATCTGAAACTAAGGTATCATCTACAGATCACATGGCAATACAATGTGACAATCAGACTGATATTTCAAACATTTATGAATTTATGAATCTCAAAGCAATTAAAAATGACTATAATAGCTACAATTCTGATATGGTTAAAATAAAGACAAAAAAAAATACATCTTTTTTAAATAAACAATGTTTTATTAAAATGAGTTAGTTCTATAAATTATTAGAGTATATTTATATTAAAACTTATAAAAAATTATAAATATTTATTAAATCAATGACATCTAGAAGCAAATAAGTTATAAAAATCAATGTATCTAAACTATTACTGTACCTTTTGAACAAGAAATGTCATCTTCAGACGTGAAACTTTAGGTTTCACAGTCATTTTAAAAATAGTAGGTTTCTAAACTCATTTAGTCTTCTATATTTTCACTACAACACCGACATCACATTATTTCATAGTTTTAATTATCTTTATTTGCGGCGCGTTCCCGCATTCCAACACACGGACGCGCTCTATCCCCCCCCCCCTTTTAACCTCATCACTTTGTTTACAAAAGTTTTACAGTTTATTTCTACATACTACTTGACAAAATAAGTAGCCATTAAACAGTTCGCTATCAGAAATGTCAATGACAACTATTAGGAACGTCAATTTACCGAATCTAGTGTACTTAAATGTAGAGATACACAAGTTAAAACAGTTACAAGCAAAGCAAAGTCATACGCACCTTAACTTTATCTGTTCTCTGTGTTTTGAGCTGCTGTCTTGAGGTAATTAAGTTAATACGTTCATACGTTTCGCTCTTGATGAACCCAAAGCAGTAAAATGCTGAAGAGAGTTTCGACACACCTTTATGTTAGAAAACGCAAAACCAGGAAGTAAGTCACGCACGTGTTGACGTCACGGAGGCCTTTGGATTTTACCAGACAGTTCTCTTTTTCCTCCATTAAGAATAATAGTGTTTACTGGTATATTTTTTATCCAGTTTATAAATATTACCCTTGAAATTATATCTTATAAACAGATTTATTTGTGATATTGATATATTTTGTACATTTTGTGGTTTATATGCAGGGACATTCTTTCATTTATTTTTAGAGTTGTCCTCATTCGGCTTGTTTTTGGTTAGATTTCTGTTCATTTATTAAGGGCCCTATCATGCCCAGATGTCTACTGTGTTTTGGAAAAGTTTTATTCATATTTTCTTTTCCCACTCATGATATATCTTATCATAAGGAATATCATTTAATTAACATGTTACTTCTAATAGCTAAATGTTGTATGTAATGGTGAAATAAGCCTTTGTTTTTAAAGGCAGAAGTTATTATACACAATATTAACTTTGAAAAATAAGAAGCTGTAAAATGTGTTAATATTTGTAAAAAAAAAAAAGAAGAAAAAAAGAAAAAAGTTATCTGTACTCCGTATGAATTTAATTTCATAGAGATACATATGACAAATCTAAACCATGTTTTACACATTTTATGTCAATTGTAAAAAATAGGCTATTTATTTTTTTAAATGAAACCTCCCGTTAGAATCAAGTTTCACATGTCACATGATAACTGATGTCATGAGAACTTTAAGTTCCACTTTTTATTTCCACAAAACCTCAGAACCCATAAACCAATACAATGATCTGAAGAAACTATAGCCTAAAAACATCAATAACTATCTTCATTTAAACTTAATAGTCTTAATAATAATTAAGAAGATAACAGTATAGGCCTAGTCTGTGATGTTATTATTGTATTTTTTTTTTTTTTTGGAGTATGATTCTTTAAATTAACCTTTTAAGCAAATGGTCTACATTTGTGAATTTTGATTCCCCTAGAATATATATATATATATATATATATATATATATATATATATATATATATATATATATATACACACACACACACACACACACACACACACACACACACACAACATATGACAGTGAGAAGTGAGTGTGTAATTCCTGGTGCTTTCGTACATTCTCGTTATTACTCTGTAGGTTATTATTTCCTCAAAACCAGCAAAGTGATGTTATCTTCAGGTCAAGGAATAAAAATGTCAAGAGAATAACTGTTACAGAATCATGAACATTTTGGTATGTGTTAAAAGTAATTTCCTTTGTGGTTTGCAAAAAAGGGAAGGCCCTAAGTGAACACTCACTCAGACCACAGTTGCATAGATTGCAGAGGCTCCTCTCACGCCTTCACCACAAAGCAAGAATCTTTTCTTGACAAGCAAACAATGAATGACCAAATACTGTGATGTATTGTTTATTTGTGTATTTTATTTAACTGACAGGATGTGTTGCTGCTTATGATACATATGCTGTAGTTTAAAGAGATCAAATTGTGGAAGTTCAACATTTAAGTGGTGATTATGTTTATTCTATTAAGACTAAGATTCCCCTTATAATGTTTAAAGTAAAGGAGATGGTTGGGGTCTTGCATGAACTTTGTGACATTTTACCTTTTTAATAATTTTTTTTCTAGTTGTCGCAAGATGTTCATCATGTAGTGAATGAGATTCATCCTCTGATGGAGAATGTTTGGCATCTTCGGCTGTATGCTCCTCTCCTGTGGACTGAGATTCTTCAGCTGTATGCTCCTCTCCTGTGGACTGAGATTCTTCAGCTGTATGCTCCTCTCCTGTGGACTGAGATTCTTCAGCTGTATGCTCCTCTCCTGTGGACTGAGATTCTTCAGCTGTATGCTCTTCTCCTGTAGACTGAGATTCTTCTCCTGTGGACTGAGATTCTTCAGCTGTATGCTCTTCTCCTGTAGACTGAGATTCTTCTCCTGTGGACTGAGATTCTTCAGCTGTATGCTCTTCTCCTGTAGACTGAGATTCTTCTCCTGTGGACTGAGATTCTTCAGCTGTATGCTCTTCTCCTGTAGACTGAGATTCTTCTCCTGTGGACTGAGATTCTTCAGCTGTATGCTCTTCTCCTGTAGACTGAGATTCTTCTCCTGTGGACTGAGATTCTTCGGCTGTATGCTCTTCTCCTGTAGACTGAGATTCTTCTCCTGTGGACTGAGATTCTTCAGCTGTATGCTCCTCTCCTGTGGACTGAGATTCTTCAGCTGTATGCTCTTCTCCTGTAGACTGAGATTCTTCTCCTGTGGACTGAGATTCTTCAGCTGTATGCTCTTCTCCTGTAGACTGAGATTCTTCTCCTGTGGACTGAGATTCTTCAGCTGTATGCTCTTCTCCTGTAGACTGAGATTCTTCTCCTGTGGACTGAGATTCTTCAGCTGTATGCTCTTCTCCTGTAGACTGAGATTCTTCTCCTGTGGACTGAGATTCTTCAGCTGTATGCTCTTCTCCTGTAGACTGAGATTCTTCTCCTGTGGACTGAGATTCTTCAGCTGTATGCTCCTCTCCTGTGGACTGAGATTCTTCTCCTGTGGACTGAGATTCTTCAGCTGTATGCTCTTCTCCTGTAGACTGAGATTCTTCTCCTGTGGACTGAGATTCTTCAGCTGTATGCTCCTCTCCTGTAGACTGAGATTCTTCTCCTGTGGACTGAGATTCTTCAGCTGTATGCTCTTCTCCTGTAGACTGAGATTCTTCTCCTGTGGACTGAGATTCTTCAGCTGTATGCTCCTCTCCTGTGGACTGAGATTCTTCTGCTGTATGCTCCTCTCCTGTGGACTGAGATTCTTCGGCTGTATGCTCCTCTCCTGTGGACTGAGATTCTTCGGCTGTATGCTCCTCTCCTGTGGACTGAGATTCTTCTCCTGTGGACTGAGATTCTTCTGCTGTATGCTCCTCTCCTGTGGACTGAGATTCTTCAGCTGTATGCTCCTCTCCTGTGGACTGAGATTCTTCAGCTGTATGCTCCTCTCCTGTAGACTGAGATTCTTCAGCTGTATGCTCCTCTCCTGTGGACTGAGATTCTTCGGCTGTATGCTCCTCTCCTGTAGACTGAGATTCTTCAGCTGTATGCTCCTCTCCTGTAGACTGAGATTCTTCGGCTGTATGCTCCTCTCCTGTGGACTGAGATTCTTCAGCTGTATGCTCCTCTCCTGTAGACTGAGATTCTTCGGCTGTATGCTCCTCTCCTGTGGACTGAGATTCTTCAGCTGTATGCTCCTCTCCTGTGGACTGAGATTCTTCGGCTGTATGCTCCTCTCCTGTAGACTGAGATTCTTCTCCTGTGGACTGAGATTCTTCAGCTGTATGCTCCTCTCCTGTGGACTGAGATTCTTCGGCTGTATGCTCCTCTCCTGTAGACTGAGATTCTTCAGCTGTATGCTCCTCTCCTGTAGACTGAGATTCTTCGGCTGTATGCTCCTCTCCTGTAGACTGAGATTCTTCAGCTGTATGCTCCTCTCCTGTGGACTGAGATTCTTCTCCTGTGGACTGAGATTCTTCTGCTGTATGCTCCTCTCCTGTAGACTGAGATTCTTCAGCTGTATGCTCCTCTCCTGTGGACTGAGATTCTTCGGCTGTATGCTCCTCTCCTGTAGACTGAGATTCTTCGGCTGTATGCTCCTCTCCTGTGGACTGAGATTCTTCAGCTGTATGCTCCTCTCCTGTGGACTGAGATTCTTCAGCTGTATGCTCCTCTCCTGTGGACTGAGATTCTTCAGCTGTATGCTCCTCTCCTGTGGACTGAGATTCTTCAGCTGTATGCTCCTCTCCTGTGGACTGAGATTCTTCGGCTGTATGCTCCTCTCCTGTGGACTGAGATTCTTCAGCTGTATGCTCCTCTCCTGTGGACTGAGATTCTTCAGCTGTGTGCTCCTCTCCTGTAGACTGAGATTCTTCAGCTGTATGCTCCTCTCCTGTGGACTGAGATTCTTCGGCTGTATGCTCCTCTCCTGTAGACTGAGATTCTTCGGCTGTATGCTCCTCTCCTGTAGACTGAGATTCTTCGGCTGTATGCTCCTCTCCTGTGGACTGAGATTCTTCAGCTGTATGCTCCTCTCCTGTAGACTGAGATTCTTCAGCTGTATGCTCCTCTCCTGTAGACTGAGATTCTTCTGCTGTATGCTCCTCTCCTGTAGACTGAGATTCTTCTTGTTGAGAAGGATGTTCCTCGTCTGAAGAGGATACTTCTGTTTCTTTTTCTTTCCCATCATTCTCAACAGAATCAGGTAGAGCAACATCTTCATTGCTACTGTCACCTACTATATTTGACCCCTCTCCTAATTTGCCATTAAAATTGATGATTGTTTGGATGACCTTTGGACCAGGGAAGTCCATAGCAATTATACCTACACAGTGTGGTCTGTTGGTGTCCCCCTTAAGATCAAGGAGATAATCATCAACTTGCTTATTCAGTGTTTTTGCAATTTCTAGCGGTTCCTCGTTTTCTCCTTTGGCCCCAGTGTATGTGAGCATCATCTCATGATCACACTTTTCTGAAGCTAACTTGATATTTTGTCTCATTTGTTTTTCTTTTGTATCCATGTCTGCATCCAATTCTGTTATATGAACAGGAAGTCCTAATTGTAATGTTGGACTCTGAATCAAGACTATCTTCCCTCTCACCTGTCCCATTGTTGGAATCTCTTTGTCTCTCCACAGAGGAAATTCATCTTTACTTAAATATGTTGTGACTTGAGCAACAGCACCCTCATCTGGAGTCACTCTAAGCAACAGTGTCTCTTTCTTCTGTTTCACAAGAAATGTCAGCAGAGTTTTCAGAACATAACGAAGGGTCTCTGATTCCTGGACGCTTCCAGTCTTATCATACTTGATGCTGTCGGAAGACACGTGCAATTCAAAAAAGCGTATGCCTGCATCCAGTTGGTTGTGCAGTCCCCATGCTTGAAACATTGGTGTGGATGTTTTCAAGCCTTTGTTGCTTTGGTGTGTTCCAGGGATTGATATAGCTGATAGAAGCTTGTTATTTTCTATTTTCTTCATCCACTTGTGATTGACATACTTGTAACTGAGGGTTTCAGAGATGCTGACATGTTTCATACCCTCACACGTACAGATAGCCACCCTGCAGGTAAAAAAAAAAAATCGATTATAATACGCACAATGTGTCACTTATGTGTTTTACTCACTTTAGATTCAATCAGTCTAAATGTTTTCATGTTTGTCATATGCATATTACTCATCACAGTGGAACTTACACTATAAACACAGAGAGGTACTGAAAGTGTCCCATTATTCTTAGCTTCCTTCAGCAGGAATGTCTGTAAAAAATAAATTATACATTGATATAGATGAAAATAATGATATAGTTATATAAAGATTATAGGCTTGAACATTAGTCTGAATATTTCAAGAGAGCTCACTCGTCACATTATTGAACATTGCTATTGTAAAACAAGTTTCGCCCTTTTGACAGCAAACACCTGTAAAACCCACACTTCAACAGTTCCACATGTTAAAAGTGCAAGAGTTTACCCTGTTAAAAGTAATTTGCATTTAGTCATCATGCCATCCTAACCACATGGAATTCATATTTAGGAATGTGTTACATAATGATTTTCAAACAACAACAAATAATATTTATAGGCTACTTACAAAGTCATGTGTAGAAATAAAGAATGTTTTTAGAATAGGTTTACATTGAATTCGAACCCTGGCATCAGACAGTTCGGTGATGTTTGCCGTCTCTCCTTTTCCCATGTACTTTACATCTTTAACTGATGCAGTTTTATGGCATTTGACTACATTTGCCTAAACGGTCAATGTAAAATGAGCCCTGAAATAGTTTGCATTCATTCTCCATACACAGACGGCGTATGAAAATCATCAAAAACTTTATAACTGACAGATGAATTTAAGAAGAAGAATGAATGAAGCATTTTCCATGAGCAGCTTTTATGATATCTTTAAAATAAGGGCACAGAATTGTTCTATGAGGAAAGTAGATCTGAACTTAAAGGTTACACTTTTACAGTTAGGGCAAGTTGTCACATGTTTTAAGTCTTATACATATATGATTCAGTAAATAAACAATACAGTGGAATATGCATCCATCCACCGCGCGCGTCTGTGAGGTGTGTGTGAGCGCGCGCGCAAGAGCAGCGGGTCAGCGTGGCATTACGTGACGTCATAATGCCCCACTAAAAGCCCTCGTCTTTGATGGGACTGTCTCTGCGGCGTGTTTTAAACCAGAAGAAAATGAACTTGACAAACTGCAGTAATAAGTTCGTGAAAGTGAGCAGCTAATACAATAACTCATTTCAGCATGTCTCAAAGAACTCTTCCTTTGCTCATCATAAACCTCGGCGGAGAAATGATCTACATTCTGGATCAGCGCCTCCGAGCGCAGGATGAAAACGATGATAAAACTCAGAGAGGTAACAAACCAACCAACCAACCAACCAACCCCATAGCCCATGATAACTGCTTATTGCACATCTTCATGTGTAGGCAGTATTTGTATTTTTATGAATGTATTATGAGAAAAAAACAACTAAAGTAGCCTACAGACAATAAAGATGTGTGATTCTTGGTGTAAAACGGGGGGAAATCGTTAAATGCAAATAATAATACAAATATATAAAAAGAAAGCAAATAATAGGGTAAAACTTATTTGACCATCGAAGCCACATCCACAGGTGTTCCACTGATCGCTAATCTTCCTATTCAGTCTATTCAGATGTCAGTCATTCTGCACATTATTGGACTTATGCAATAGTAATAAATAACAATGTTTGTTTTGTACCTTTACACAATAAACCTGTGCCCTGAAGCAAAACCAGTTAAGAACACAATTGAGAAATATTTTTATTCTGACTAGTAAATATAATTAAAGTTTTTATAGAAATATCAGGAATTAGCCCTGTAGTAGGCCTATGTTAACATGCATGATCATGCAATCTCAGCTGGTGTCAAAGGGTAATTTGTGTAACAGACAGATTAATGAACCATGTCTAATCTTCAATTACACGTCCTGTAGAAATGCATGCCATGCGAGCCATGGAGAATTGCATGGACTCGCTCAAATGTAACAGGATTTTCGTCTGAACGCAGTTTCATTTCTTTTTTTTGCAGGTGGTTGGACAGAAGATGACAGGAAAAGAGGTACAACAAGTTTGAAGTTTGTTACAAATATTTGATATGTCGTACATGTGCCATGCAGCGTGATCATGTGTGAAAGAATCTGATGTGGGAAAAAAGGCATATTGAGCACACCATATAATAATATATATAAAAAATTAAAGATTCCCAACCACTGATTCTAAGGTAGGCTAAGTGACATACCAAAATAAGTCATTTAAAAATAAGATCCACTATATATAATCTCTATCATTCATAATCAAAACCATAATTACTACCATAAAAAAAAAAAAAACCGAACAAAAATGATTTTATGATGCAAATTTCAGCAGCTTCTTTTTTTTTTTTTTTTTATGTTGCAGTTATGAATGATATAGTGGGCACTATGTTCAATAAGGCTTTTCTAGAGGAGCTCTTGCGGCCGCAGGATCTGTATTCCCACCGAGCTCTGCGGACAGTTTTGACACGGATAGCGCACACCTCCATTATGCGTCTTAACCCGGCCAGCATGGACAAGGTATGAACTCACCCTCTCCCCACGCAGAAACAAATAAATGTCTCGACTGAACTTAAAATGTCAATTTGCCATGACTTAAAAATATGCCATCATCAACATGTTACTAAATGTGACAAAGTAAAAAAAGCAACTAAAGTCCACATAAACTGAAGTTGCGATAGTCTTTTCTTCTTTATTGTGACGATCACTCACCAGGAAAAGGGGGTCCAACTCGGCACTAACAAGGTGTACCTAATAAAGTGGCCAGTGAGTGTGTATCCGAGTGAAACGGCTTCTCGAACAAGAAAAAATGTAGGGTGGGACTTAATTTTGTCCATGGAGAATTGATTGGAAGTTTGGGGTTTGCTATTGGTCGATCTCATTTGAGTGACAGGTTGCCCGGCCCTTCAGCCAGTAAAATGACATCAGAGAAGAGAAGCAGAGGTGGACAAAGTACACAACTTCCTTACTTGAGTGAAAGTCAGGGCCGTGCACAGACATTTTGAGGGGCACTGGCCTAAACCAAAAAAAGGGGCACTAAGGGGGTGGTTGCTTGTTAACATAAATTATCCAGTTATTACAAAATATACAATTAAAAGAGAAGACTGCTCAAATACATTTTAGACTTTATTGTAGATGTTTTGATAGAACATCACAATTACACATTGCTGATAATAACAAACTATTTGCTGATAACCTCATTTTTTATGATTCACAATTACACATTGGTGATAATAACATAAACTATTTATCGTTTTACATTTTGGTATTTATCTTTTCCTTTTACAGCAAAACCTTTCTATTTGGTACCATGTCCTAAAAGATCTTAAAGGTCCCATTGCATGGATGATTTTATTATTTTAGAATGTTTCCTGGGGTGCCCTTATAATGTTAGTATGTTTTTTAGATCAAAAGTGGTTATAATTTAGAAATAAAAGTCATATTTCCTAGCCTGATTTTAGCCTCTGATTTGAACGCTCTGTTTGAAGGGGCGTGTCTGCTGTGAGACTTCAGTGTAAACGCCCACTGCTGTGATTGGCTGTGAGACTTCAGTGTAAGACTTCAGTGTAAACGTCCACTGCTGTGATTGGCTGTGAGACTTCAGTGTAAACGCCCACTGCTGTGATTGGCTGTGAGACTTCAGTGTAAATGCCCACTGCTGTGATTGGCTGCTGTGAGACTTCAGTGTAAATGCCCACTGCTGTGATTGGCTGCTGTGAGGCTTCAGTGTAAACACCCACTGCTGTGATTGGCTGCTGTGAGACTTCAGTGTAAACGCCCACTGCTGTGATTGGCTGTGAGACTTCAGTGTAAACGCCCACTGCTGTGATTGGCTGTGATACTTCAGTGTAAACACCCACTGTTGTGATTGGCTGTGAGACTTCAGTGTAAACGCCCACTGCTGTGATTGGCTGTGAGACTTCAGTGTAAACGTCCACTGCTGTGATTGGCTGTGAGACTTCAGTGTAAACGCCCACTGCTGTGATTGGCTGTGAGACTTCAGTGTAAATGCCCACTGCTGTGATTGGCTGCTGTGAGACTTCAGTGTAAACGCCCACTGCTGTGATTGGCTGCTGTGAGGCTTCAGTGTAAACACCCACTGCTGTGATTGGCTGCTGTGAGACTTCAGTGTAAACGCCCACTGCTGTGATTGGCTGTGAGACTTCAGTGTAAACGCCCACTGCTGTGATTGGCTGCTGTGAGACTTCAGTGTAAACGCCCACTGCTGTGATTGGCTGACATGCTTGCATATGAAATAGCTAGCATTACATGTGGAACTCTCTCGAATACTTTTACTATTACAGCTATTATACGTTTTTACTATTACAGCTATCAAGATTAACGAATCATGAGAAGTATTTAGATCTATTCCCATCACATAAAAAGTTGCAGTGATGATTGAGCAGATGACAGTCTGTTGATCGCGTGAATGAAGATCTTATCATTGCAACGCAGTTTCTGCACTCTCGCTAATGATTTCACCAATGCAAACATGAGGTAAGTACAGTAAGAGCTTCGTTGAGCAGCCTAACAGTGTCATTGATTTCATAACGAGTTTTGGCAAGTGTCCAGATAAACTTGCGCTGTGTGATTGACAGCTTGGGCGATTGGAAAGGGATTGTTCTTTGATCACTTTCTGTATTAATCACAGTTTAAGTAAGATTATTTTCATTCTACTAAGAGAAACGACGTGAAGTTGATCGTTTAGTCACTGGCTTGATTTACTGATGCATAAACAGTATTGAACGACTTTGAGAGAAAGATTATCTGTCTGAACTTGAACAATTACACATCAGAAATCCACATAACCCACTAGTTCTTGAGGCTTGGATGAAGGAACAAAAAAAATACTTTTGTGTTCATTTGTACATCCAAACACTGAGCAACTGCCATGCTTCGCTCGTTTGCAAGCCATGATGTCTCTCGGGGAAAAAACAATATCGCGCTCACGCAGCTCATTTTCTCATGGGCGGGCCAGCAGAGAAAGGGGAGGTGACCTTTGCCCTTATGACGACATAAGGGGAAGTTTTCTAGATTCGCCCGTCTGAGCTTTCATTTTCTCAAAAATACCCAGGGCTTGGTTTACCCAGTTTACCTTGTCTACAAAGTGAGCCAACAACAGAAAATGTAGTTATTAGTATTAGATCTGATCGAGAGTACAATAATTTGATTAGACAAGCAGCTAATTCTAAGAACGTGGATATGTTGTACAAGTTGTTAACACTAGTAGAAGACGAAGAGCAAAACATTACCGACATAAATACAACAAAAAATTAAAATACCAAATGACTAATTTCGCAGATTCAACCGTCTTGCATAGCCTACCTTTTAATGCGTAAAAGGTATAGCATACCTTCCTATACTGTGAGTGATGCTGCGGAGCGAGCGGGAAAACCTGGAGCGGGTTAGTGGAATCAGCGGAATGCTTTGAGTGGAGTGGAGTGGAGTGGAGCGGAGCGGTGGGGGTGGGGAAGAGGGGCACCTCAGTCGATTAGGGCAGATGGGCAGTGGCTCTAGCCACCGGGCCACCCCCCTGTGCACGGCCCTGGTGAAAGTACAGATACTACTGGTCAAATATTACTCCGTTACAAGTAAAAGTTGTAAAGACCGAGACTTACTTAAGTAAAAGTACAGAAGTACTTGTTTTTAAAAGTACTTAAGTATCAAAAGTAAATGTCAATGCATTGTTTTATTATTGTTGCATTGTTGTGTGTAATACTTACAGTACCTTATGCCTCTGAATCTATGCCTGCCCTCATATCAATATCACATTTATTTCTAGAACACAGTTCCAGTAGTGTGGGATTGAATGTGAGATTGAATAAGTGCACTCAATAAAACGTCCACAATGGTTTTGGACACCCAAATGGCTCTTCCCTCAAAGAGTGCTCTATTTAAAGTTTTTTGGCTTTGAATATGTTAGCCTTACTGTTATCTATAAGCTAGTGTGCACCAAAACAATGACAAAATTCGCATTTAGAAGACCAAAGCCAACGTTGAAAATGAAAATCAGGTTGACATCAGAATCCAACGTCAGATTGACGTCAATCTCCAACGTTGGATAGACGTTGTATTGTGGTTGAAAATGAAAATCGTGTTGACGTCAGACACCAACTTCAGCCGTGTTCTCACGTCAACCACGTGTTTCATTTCCAACCAAAATCATTCCCTGACTGACATTACTACTTTCTACTCAAGGACCTTGACAGAAATGTAGTGGAGTAAAAAGTACGATATTCGTCTTTCAGATGTAGTGAGGTTAAAGTAAAAAGTTTCCAGAAATAATAATACTCAAGTAAAGTACAGATACTCAAAAAGTGTACTTAAGTACAGTACTCAAGTAAATGTACTTTGTTACTGTCCACCTCTGAAGAGAAGAGATGTCACTGCAAGAGGGAGGGAATTAATTTGAAAGAAATAATGGTGCACGGATAAATTATTTATGATAAACGCTGCAATATTCCATCAAAAATTAGAACTGTCCACTTTAATGAATTAAACACAAACAAAAAAACATGCAGTGTTCGACTCCACTGCTTAACTTAAAAAAGTAGACAAAATGCATTATTTTGGCTTTACTTGTGTTCCTGAACACTGTACTTCTGAATATTAAGTAAACCAAAAAAAAAAAAATGTTTTTAGCATTATTTAAATGATCTATGAATCATTAACAGTTTACACTGTTCTGTAACTGTAGAATGGTGTTATTTCTTCTTATTCCAACCCAGAAAAATTACTTAAATGTAGTCAGGCACATTCAATAATATTTCTAAATTGAATAAAACCAAATAATTTGAAGCACATTTTATAGCACAGTTTATATTTAATACTGATGACCTGTTTAAATGTGTGTTGTTGTCTTTATTGTAGCTGTATGATTTGATGACTATGGCCTTTAAGTATCAGATCGTTCTGTGTCCACGTCCACAAGATTTACTGCTCATCACCTTCAACCACACGGACGCCATCAAGGAACTGGTTAAGGATAATCCCAGCCTCGTTAACCAGATCAACGAAGCCCAGCGGCAGCTTATTGAGGTAAATGTGCTCTGCTGTCCGCCGACAACTAGTTTGCTTTGCACTTAGTTTCTAAATGTGGCGTAAACTATGGACGCTTGTTTCTCTGCCGGGAAATACAATAAAATAAAAAAGGCGACTTTTTATCTGACAATTATGATCTTTTGTACGATTATATCTCACAATTCTGAGAGAAAAAAGTCATAATTGGAAGATATAGTCGCAATTACTTTTTTTTTATTCTGTGTTGGAAACCAGCTTCCAGAGTTAACATCTAGTTTCATTATGTAAAAAAATATAGAAATGGATCTCTTTAAAATCTGTTGTTGTTGTGAAGTAATTCTATCTACAATCTATCGCACATCAAGTTGCTTTTCTGTGCCAAGATTATTGTTATTTCTAGAGTGTACTTGGAAATTCAAAAGCACCTCTTTCTAAGGTATACACACCCTTATCCGATGGTGAGTTTCAACTCATCCGACGTACGCTGCTGGTTCTCTTTCAAGATATGCAAATCAGGGTGAGCTATTTACCTATGTGAAAGCTTATTGTTATAAGTGTTTGAAATGGATTGCTGCCAGATCATACAGCTGTATGCAAATCATAAAAAAGTCATGCCATTTTTTGTAAGAGCATTCAAGCGTAGTTATTTTGTCACGTAGTTGTAGTCACGCATACAGATTTAATGAAATTTGTGACATTTGTCATTCACAGATCTCCATTTTCTTGAAAGAAAAAATCCAGAACCCTGACGGGCATTTTGTGATGCAGACCTCAGGGCCGGTGCCTCACGGATTTGAGGTTCCTGGTTTAATCAGGTAAAGCAGGTGAAGGTCAGAGGTCGCAGGCAGGCTCCTTATATTCTTTACTTTAGTTCTTCATCAGTATAGCTTTTGGCTGGAAAACACAGAGGTTTCATGGGAATATGATCACATCCTTACAGTCATACACTCGTTTTGTTCCTTCAGAATTCCAGTAAGCATTCTTGTCATGCAGGTGGTTTAACGCTAAAGGGCGCGAGGTGAGGAGATCAAGGTTCCCCAGTGGAGGAAGCTACACAAGTGCTGTACGCCCGGGCTCCATTGACCTCTCTGGAGACAGGGTCACGCTTCTGGGCACCAACATGTAAATGTGAAAATGAATAATTATGCTTTTTAAAATTTCAATATTAAATATTATTATTTGTAAACGTATGTAAATAATAATATAATAAATATATATAATAAATGTAATTACAATAAAATATAATAAATATATGTTATTATATATTGTAGACATTTAAATACATTTAAAAAATAATTATTTAATAGAGATAATTGTTTAATACTTATTATATTTATTACAAATAAACAGCAATAAGTAATATTTTTCAAATAATCTAATTTATATAAAAAAAGTATGTTTATATACCAAATATATGTGAGTATAATATACAATGTTTTTTATTTTTTATTATATATACACACTACTGTTTTAATGCATACTTATACATACTACGTTTTTTTTTTTTTTTATAAATTAATACTATTATTCAGCAAGGATGCATTAAATTAATCAAAAGTGACCGTGAAGACTTTTACATTGTCACAAAAAAATATATATTTCAAATAAATGTTGTTCTTTTGAACTTTCTATTCATCAAAGAACCCTGGAAAAAAACAAAAAAACAATTAAGCAGCACAACTGTTTTCAACATTGATATTAATAATGATAATAATAAATGTTTCTAAAGCAGCAAATCAGCATATTAAATGATTTCTGAATGAATCATGTGACACGGAAGACTGGAGTAATGATGCTGAAAATTCAGCTTTGCATCACAGGAATAAATAACACTTTAAAATGTATTCAAATAGAAAACAGCTATTTTAAAATGTAATAATATTTCACAATATTACATGTTTACTGTATTTTTGACCAATACACGTTATTTTAAGTGGGTGACACTTCAAATAACCTCTTATGTTTGTGGTTCTATCGTCCTAAAACATATTTCTTAATTCACGCTCATGTGAATCTCTGATGACATCTGCACAGGTACAGCACACCCTCACCTGAAGACATGGATCCATCAAGCACCTCTAACAGCAGAGGGAAACTAAAGCAGGTGCACACCCTCACTGCAGGCATCATGGGACATTCCAACAGACTGCTCATGTTGAGGGGAAAAAGCACAAAACTAAATTAGGCTTATGTTTCATACTAAAGTTATATTAATATGAAGAGTTATCTTTGCAACACAAGGCTCTCTGGATGTCATTGTATTTTTGTGTGAATATCTGGACAGGCAGACACAACCCCCAATCCTCTGGCCACAGAGGAACTCAATCTACTCGCTAAACTGATGGGTGGAATGGAGGTGCAGAAACTCTTGAATGTGGACGCTGGTTTCAGGGTCAACCTGTGGACCTTAGATCAGGAGGAGGAGGAGGAGGAGGAGGGCATGTAAGCATTACTAATCCAGACATAATCCTGCCACGTCCACACACCACCTCAGAGGCATGGTTGATACTTTGTCCTTTATAAATACTGTATATATATATATATGTGTGTGTGTGTGTGGATAAAAGCATTTTCAACATCTAATTCTGTGTTGCAAAGAATAATAAAGGTGAACTGTTGTTTTAAAATATAATTTTACAGAAGGACTGATTAAAAATAACAGGTTAAAATGTTTGTTACTCTAACCTTTTCTCAAACTTTTTCAGTGGAATTTCTGAAGGAACAGAGCACCAGTCATCTAGAGTCATTAACATACAAGTCACACAGGTGATGTGTCATGCACTGCACAAAACGGCTCATGTCCTCGTTTTGCTTTATTTTGTTGCCAAGGGCTGGCAATGATATGCTTCTAGTAAATGAGACTCACGCAACTGACACTTTTCAGTCGCTCTCATGCCACACATCCATTTTCTCATGCGAGGAAAAATCGCGAAGAAGAGGACACTGCGTCACTGACAGACAAGAGAAAGCAGGATACTTTTCATATTAAACAAATATGAACCTGTCAAAATCGGTCAATTTTTTTATTCTGTCAATTCAAACAATAAATACCGTTTTGCCGCTTGTAAATGTGACGTGACAGATCGCCTCAGTTCAAGCGGCACGGCACGTGAACCGACCATCTCTTACTCTTACTACTACTAGAGTTAATAGTAAATAAACACGAATGAACAATAGGTATGTTGAAAGTTACAGTACAACTTACCGAAATGTATATGCCTCAAACACAATATCGATCAATCAGTGTTTTTCACCCGTGGAAATGGTCAATAAAACAGCTGGAGAACATATGTCGCATAACGTTTCATTTAGGCCTACCTCAGGAAAGCCATTTAATGACCATAGCACATTAGCTGGCTAGAAAATATGGCTATAGAGAGGAGTATTTTGCTAAATTTTGCACTAGTGCTAAATTTTCTAAATGTCATAATCTTTTGTTAACAAAAGTATTCGAATTCAATGAGCTCATTGTTTCTGTATTAAATTATTACATTGTGTAAATTAATACATTTTTAGCTAACTGTGACTTTGTATATGTAGCCTACATTTCTGAAATACTTAACTTACAAATACTTATACTTACCTCTGATAACAGATCACTCTAAATTGTAATATGGACTCATGCACTTTCTGTAAAGCTGCTTTGAAAAGAAATGGATTGTGAAAAGCGCTATACGTGAATTGAATTTAATTAAATATCATGTGCAATATAGTAACATATTATATTTTTACTTATATCATTAAAATATTATTACGTTGTTATTATAATAAAAAACGCATTATTTATATTTGAGTTGTTATTTTTAACCTTAATCTTTTAACGTATCTACTGTACCTAATATTTATCTAAATGAATCGATATTGAATCAAGATTGGAATCAAATCACACGGAATTGAAATCAAGCAATAATAAAAACAGTGGCCTACCAGTTGTTGCACCATGTTAAAACATGTTGTCACTAAAATGGAGCTTCTGTTTAGTTACCAAATATTTTGACAATCATAATACACTTATCCATAATTTTCCATAATTCTCACTCCAAGCTAAACTTAAAAGTTGGCAGCCAAACACCAGTTTTGCTCCAGGGTAAGCTTACATTGGAGAGCTTTTTGACATTTGATTTTAATTCCATTCAAATGGAAGTTACAAGGAAGTTAACACCAAAACAAGTAACCACACATTTGCTACTGTTAAAGGGGTCATATAATGCCATTTTTGTACAAGCTAATATGATTCTTTAGGGTCTAAATTAAAAGTTTGTAATATACTTTAATAAAAAATTCTCATTAGTATTGTAAGAAAATACAAATTTTACCTGGTCAAAAACAACTGTTTTCAGCATTAAGTGCATGCGTCTTTAAATGATAATGAGCTTTGCTCACCCCGCCCCTCTGTTCTGTGCGTACACCGTTTTTAATAATAACACAATAACCATAACGCGTTGTTCATTATAAACGTGGGATTATGAATTATATTGAGAACGTCGTACATAGAAAACATGCCGTAATGTACCCTGAGTGTAAACAGCCGCATTCATCGTGAAGCGTGCAGCTAGCGATTTGCAAAGATTAATATAAATATTAATATAAAGGTTAATAAAACATTACACTCACTTCTTCTTCTGGAGGTGCAGCAGGAACACGAATAGTTGGTACCGATCCTTTTTTCAGGAGCAGCTTCTTAGCAAAACCAGCTTTATAACGTTACTGACCCTCGTTTGTAAAGCAGTCTGGTGTGTGAAATGATTCGCGCAAACATGAAAGCATTGACGTTGATCGTGGGGAATATTCCCTTCGAAAACAAACTCAGCCACTGCGTCTTCAGCGGTTCGGATTTAGGAACATCAAAATGACTGCTGTGTTCCTTATTACACCCAAGAACAGGACACCACAATCGCTTAGACCCCATTCTGCTCATAGACAATGCTCCAGCGTATCAACAATGGCCGCGCTGGTCCTCGCGGACTATGATGACAGCTCGCTCACAAGCGAGGGCGGGTCTGTGTTGAAACGCTGCTGTCAATCAACAATCGTGGGAGGGGCGTCGATTTTGTGACGTCATAAAATCGAACGGCTTGATTTGAGATGGGGGAAAACATATAAGAAGATTAAAAAAAAAACACTGGATGGATTTTTATCATTTTATGATGGTTGTGTACAGGCACTGCCAACACACATTTCAGTACAATCAACTTGTAAAAGTGCATGTACCATTATATGACCCCTTTAATTCAGGAATGTTTTATGAGTTTGCAATAATGTTTTAGTAGACAATAACTTTATTCCATTCCATTCCATGTTTATTTATATAGCACATTTAAAAAACCAAGGTTTACAAAGTGCTGAACAAGGGATAACAACATAAAAGCACATATAAAACACATAAATCAACATACAATCACACAGTTCTCATGCTGGGGTAAAAACCTGGGAATACAAGTGAGTTTTAAGACGAGATTTAAAAGATTCGAGGGTTGGGGCCAATTTGACCCGTGGAGGAAGCTCATTCCACAGTTTAGGGGCTGCAGCTGAAAAAGCGCAGCAGGTTTTTAACCTGGTTTTTGGAGCGACCAGCCGAAGTTGATGAATAGACCTAAGTTCCCGTGAGGGGGTATAAACTTGTACGAGGTCTGAGATGCAGCGAGGAGCCAAACCATTTAGTGATTTCAAAACAAACAATAAGATCTTAAAGTGTATTCTAAAATGGATCGGGAGCCAATGCAGCGAGGCCAGGACTGGTGTTACGTGTTCATGCTTGCGAGTTCTGGTTAACAGGCGTGCGGCCGAGTTTTGTACTAACTGTAAGCGTGAAAGAGAGGTTTGGTTTACGCCAATGTAAAGTGCATTACAGTAGTCTAAACGAGTTGAAATAAAAGCATGAATCACATACTCAAAGTGCTTAAGAGATAAGATAAGTGATAGAAACTGGTTTTAACAACGTTATTTATCTGTTTATCAAGTTTAAAACCATTGTCCAAATTATAAGTACATGCCAACATTTTATATTCACCTCATTCAAATTCCACGCTGGGTTTGTTGTAATCTTGAGCCACATCAATACTACTGTAAAGAGACCACATTTTTTGTTTGTTTTTACATTAGTGACACATCTATACGATTATTTTATTATTACTGAACTTCAGTAAATGGCACAATAGAAATTTAAAAAAATATCAGTTCTTACTTATTCCTGAGTTTTTACCTTTGTATTCCAGGATCGGCTGGCCAGTACTGAGCTGGCACGCATAGCAGGAGAATTTGACGAAGAGGGAAGCCAGACAGAGGGACCCGGGAACAAGGGAGACGACTTGCTGGCCATGATGGATGAGCTCTGAAGGGCAGTCGCTGAAGGCCATGAGTCAGGAAGCATGAGGTAGGTCTGATAGGTCACAAAAATAAATGGGAGATTTGAAAATGCCTGGAATAGATACATTCAGAATCATAATTAAGAACAATCTGGAAGCAAAATTGTACTGTTGATGATTTTATTTATGCTTAAATAAAATAGAATAAAATACGTAATGCAATGTGTTTGCAACTTTTTGCAAATGTTTTTAGGCTATATTAAGGGAATTTTTTTTGAAAAATGTCTCCTGAAACTGGCAGATCTGACAAAATCTCTTCTGGGGACGTCTTCAACGGGGAAATTACTCGTCTAAAATGTCAGTTCAGTTGATTGATGTTCGCTTTCTGTTGGACCTCTAATTTACGCCCACAATAACTGATTCATCTGTCAACTATTTTTTTTACAGCAAAACGAAAGTCAATAATTATTAAGTTCGCTGGAACAAAACATGTTTCATTCTGATGACTAAAAAAACTATGGCTTCCTGCTGTTCATCATTCAAATCTCATTGTAACCTGTTTTTCTGGCACTGCCACTGCTTTTTAATTAGTGTTTATGATATGTCCATCACAAAATCTATACAGACATGATTAAAATAACAGAAAAAAACATATAGCTTTTGGGTAAACTAAAGGACACAATAAAACCACACGTGCATAAATTTAGACAACTGTCAAGGATGTAAAAAATGTGATTTAATTGTTGAACTGTGTTCTCAGTATAAGATTTTAGTTCGCAGCAATTTGTCACAGTTTTAAATGTTGTGTTTTAAGTAATTAGCTACTTGTCATAATTGCTGTAGTCAAATGTAGCGAACACAGCAATTAATACAAGTATGTTGTGGGTGCTTTTTAACTTTAGACAGTATTTTAACTTTTAAAAACAAAGCTATTCTCAGCAGATGTCCATTGTGACAACATGCCCCGCCACATCAGTCAATGTGTTAATGAATTGTATTTTTTTCTTGAACAACAGAGAAATCAACCGATTTAACTTTAAGAATTATAGTCCAGTCATTTTATGAAAAAGGTTGAACAAATTGCAACAGAAGCAAACTCAACTGATTTTGTATCCTCAATATATCCTGAATAAGGAAAAAAAAGCCCCGAAGAATCCCATTAGGGGAAAGTTACGAAAAAGACCCAAATATACCCCATTCATACGCCTATTCATTCTTTTTCTAGACAAATGGTGCATAATCTACTTACGTATGTACTAATTTGCATAAATACCACAGCAGATCTAAACATTGGGTATAGCCAGGTGAAAATGTCTTGTTGAATCTTGTTGACACTTAACAGTAAAATACTTAATGTTAAGGTCTGAATGGAACCCATTTAGGCTATATGAGCATTAATACATAGAGGCAGGAAGAAGTACTTTAGAAACCAGCCTTTATTCATTTTTAAGAGATGGGGTTTGGGGCTGGGTCCGTGAGACTGTTTCTGGGGGACGAGTCTGAGGGAAGAACAGGAGACAATGGTAAGGAGAATGCAGAAGACGAAAGGTAGGCAAAATAAAAAGCGAATCCCCAGAAACAGTCCCACGGACCCAGCCCCAAACCCCATCTCTGCAATAATAATTAATAAAGGCTGGTTTAAAGTAGGCCTACTTCTTCCTGCCTCTATGTATTAATGCTCATATAGCCTAAATGGGTTCCATTCAGACCTTAACATTAAGTATTTTACTGTTAAGTGTCAACAAGATTCAACAAGACATTTTCACCTGGCTATACCCAATGTTTAGATCTGTTGTGGTATTTATGCAAATTAGCACAATTAGATTATGCACCGTTTGTCTAATTCAAACAATAAAAAAAAAAACTTGTTATACATTTTTTGTTTGTCTTGATGTAATCAACTCATAATTTTCATGGTGATATCTAAATGTTAAAATGTTTACCCTATTCATGTGAGAAAAGAATGAATAGGCGTATGAATAGGCTATATTTGGGTCTTTTTAGAAACTTTCCCCTGGCTGATGGGATTCTTCGGGGCTTTTTTTCCTTGCTCAGGACATATTGAGGATACAAAATCAGATGAGTTTGCTTCTGTTGCAATTTGTTCAAGGTTGACCCCCATTTTGGCTTAAAATGACTGGACTATAAGACTATAAACCGAGATAAATATTCACTGAAAAAAGTATAATGCGTGACGCTATGATGTCTATCCAAGCAACTCGCTAGAGGGAGCGCGCGAACGATTTCAACCGGTACGTCTTGATGACGTCACTCTCCTCTGCGACGAAGCGCGGAGCTCGAAACCTTTTAGGATGTAAACATGATGTTTTGAGCATGTTAGACAACACAAAGTAAGGTAATCAAACGAATATTTTTACTTCAAGAGACATTTATGAGTGAGCCTGGATTATGTGAGAGTTAAATGATCATAGTAGATATTTCCTCTCTGATCGCATGCTATATCTTTAGTTAAATAACGTTACAGTTGCAGGAAAGTTTAATATTTGTTGACGTCTTTTCATGATTAGCGACTAGGATCGTTTTCAATTTCACTTCAACCTATTCGTGAAATGGTACTTATTTAGATACTTATATTAGTAAGTTATCTGGGTGAATGACAGTTAAAACTTGCAACAACAAAAAAATCTAATTTTAGGACTTTCTATACTTATTAGAGTGTTGTGTATTAAATGCAATGGTATGTACATATTTCAAGAATGTAATTAACCTTTTTTTGGGGGTGAATCAGATCTTTTTCCCCCCATGAAAATGTCATTCCTGGGTAACGTAATGAATTTTTAAATTTCTACCATTGTTGGCATATATACAAATGTACTGATATCCATAATTGGAGCTCAACAAACAATTAGTGCTCGGAAAACTACATTTTAATCACAATTAATATAATAAATTTGGGATTTCGGGCTCATTTTTGGCAGCTGATAACTCAAAATTCAGAACCAAATTTAAAATAAAGCTGGAAAATGTATAAAAATGTTTTCCAATAAAGTAAATTAGACTAGTTTTATCACTAAATCAACAAAAAAACTGAATTGTGTAATCTAACACACAAATATGGGTTAAATGAATTGCCTGTGTGTGAATGAATGAATGACATACTGTTAGACAGAAGGACATTCTGCAATATTTTTCAGGATTACCATAAAAACCATCCTCAGTATCATTTCTCTTTCCAGCACTCAAACTTGAAACAAAGTAAGAGACACTGACAAGTTTTTAATCATTTAAAAATCTGTAAAATTACAGTAAATCTGTAAAATGATAATGCTTCATAAACAATGGCCAAGGGTATAGTCCAACACATTATACAGCTAAAACATTTAGGCTTATTGCAAATGACTCAAGTCAAGTCACCTTAATTTATACAGCGCTTTTAACAATAGAGATTGTTTCAAAGCAGCTTTACAGTTATAATAGGAAATTAAAGTAACAGAGATTGTTTTGGCTTTATAGCAGCTCTAGAATAAAGTTATTGTCCAGCTAAAGTTAGTTTTGATTGATTGATTCACTTCCACTGCAACGATCATTAGTTATTAACGTAGGGGCCGCTAACACGACACCGTTAACCCTTAAGTTCTCTCTGCGCAAACTCTAAAAACGCGAACCTGTGAGAACGCTGACGGCGTGCACATGCGTATTACGTGTTTAGTTTATAGGAGTGTGAACCTATTTCGATTAATATTTCAAGTTTGCTTGTTACTGATACATTATCACTCCACAGAGTCATCACTATAATACCTTGCTCTCTTTTTTCCAAGATACTCAGCCCTAGCTTCTGCATCTGCGTTTATCCTGGCTCTGAACCGTCTCTGCCTCTCTTCATAAGACAGAGGCACCTGGAAGGACAGAATTGACCTTAAAACACCAGAAGCTATACTAAAGCTTTAATAAAATGTTGATAAATATGAATGATTTGACCATTAACATTACAAAATTAAATTCAATGATAATGACCCATGTGACTCATTGAATCATATGAAATCAAGATTCATGACAGCAAAAAACATACAATTATGTAAATAATGTTAATAATATAACTATAATAACTATGCTTATACTACAGGGCCGTTGAATGCTTGAATCTGATTGGTTGACGAACGTTCTAAGGTGTGCATTATTTTCAGGGAAACGCACGGCTGAAGTAGTTCCAGGTCTTGACCGCATTACAGTTCCATATCACTCCGCGTAGTCAACTGTAATAACGGAAAATAGGATACAATTCATAACAAGAAAAAGCATTTAGCTTGATCTGCAATTTTCAATGTCTAGCTTCACAATCGATAGAAACATGCAGTTTAATTTTAATAAAGTGTACAGTCCTATCTATAATCAATAGAAAATTAAACTGAATATAGGCTAAATAAATGGATAGTCCTGCAGCACGGATTTTTATTGCAGATAATATAACAAATAAATAATTATTGATAGGCCTACTTGTTAAAAGGGCTTTGTGTTTCATTTATTTGGCTATAGTCTACTGTCATCTGTCAATAATAAAAAATAAAAAAAAAGAATGAACGAATTAATTAAAACGAATTGAATTAATAAATAAATAATAATATTGACGCACATGCTTTTCTGTCTCATTATTGCAACATCTCTCTCTAATAACTGCATTAATAACTGCATAATGAATGTAATTTGATACTTATGACTGATCATGCCCAAACGCGTGTTCAGCGCGTTCAGTCTGTGACAGCATTAGTCTGCTATCAGTGGGGATCAAATGGGGATCTTATAGTTGCTAGTGAAATTGAAAAGATACTAATCACTACAGAGGAAAAAAAAGATCAACCGTTGTATACATATAAATACTAGTTAAAGTAATAAATGTTAAAACTGGTGGTAAAATATATAGTGATATATTGTAACTGATATATCTGGAAGAAGTGAGACCCATATTGGAAATGTGTAACCTCAAAATGAAAATTCAACAAGATTTTGTGTATATACAAACAACAAAAAGTTAATTAATTTAAATTTCTACAGAAATTGACTATTACTTTTTCATGCTGCATTTTGTCAAATTAGCTTGACAAAGCTAATTAGCAGATTTTAATAAGGTGCTATATGTGGTTTGTCAGAGCATCTCAGAAACCTGTAATTAAAAACATTAAATAGAAATGTTGAGTGTGTGGCTGGAGGTGTAATAATACAAATCGTTCGTTTATTTGGGGCTGCGGTTTCACAGTTCATTGGCAGAGAATCACCAGTGTTTATCTGCTTATACTTGTCATGAACAGTACAAAAGAAGTAAAATACAAAGAAAGTTTTAAAACTGCTAGACAAATGGCATTGTCTGACTGTTAATGATTTCTCTGTGCAGAGGTGAACATGGAAGTGAGCCATTCGATTCGTGAGCGCACCATCGCCGAGAACAGCCTGGTGATTCTCCTGCAGGGTCTGCACGGTCAGGTGACCACCGTTGACCTGCGAGACGAGAGCACGGCCAGGGGACGCATTGTTAACGTGGACGCTTTCATGAACATCCGGCTGGAGAAGGTTCTGTACAGGGACAGACGTGGACGTGTGTCCAGTATGGACGACCTGTTTGTCACTGGCCGAAACGTGCGCTATGTCCACATCCCGGACCACATGAACATCAGAGAGACAATAGAGTCCCAGCTGGCCAAAATACACCGCGTGCGAAACTTTGGAGCAGGTGGTGGACGGAAAGAATACTCGAAGAAAAAATAGTTTATGTGTGAGATTAATGTTTGTCTTGCAAATGTATGGTTTTTGGAACGCGCACTATTATTTGTAATGCAGTCATGAAGCTAAATGTTCTGTGTACACTGTTGCTAGTAAGTAACTGAAAGAGTTCTGTATGCGTTCTCAAGGAACAGTGTGGGAAAAGTGATTTCTGTTTACTTTGTACTGCTCTAGTGGTTTGAAAATTCAATAAACGGATGAATGTGGTGAAATAACCATTGATTGATGAGTTCTTGTTGTGTTTGATTAGACAACGCCTCTCATTACTGTGTTCTTATTCTTAATGCTGATGTTAATATCTCGTTACAAGTACACTTATGATTAAGTTTATGTATGCAAATATTGGTACTTTAAAGCCCAACTCAACACACTGTTTGCAGTGGACTTTTTTTTAATTTGTGGTCAAATATTAGGATTTTAATAAGATAAAAAGTAGAACTAATAGAACTAGTCATTGATTAGACTTGAGAGGAATCATCTAACTTGGCAAGCTATTGGAAAAGTAAACGTACTTATACGCAAAGTTGTGTAAAATGAGCAATCAAATCAATTTGAGCCTTTAGATCAGACTGAAAACAAGGAATGCTTTTGTCTCCTAAGTTTCCTCATTCTTCTGTTTTTGTCTCAGCTTGTGGTCAATGTGGTCAAGAGGTTTTAAATCTTATTTTGGAACAATATTATTTTGCTTCCAGAATGCTTCATACATTTTGCCATCGCGTATGCAGGAATTTTTCGGTGACCACATAATCATCATCTCTGAAATGACTCATAAACCTCATTCCTGTTCGGACACAAGCCACAGTTACAGGAAACCAGGAGTATTCTGGTAAACAAAAACATTACGCAACATAAAAAATTACATGTTGCCCATTGTGACATTTGAATTCAATTAGGGAAATATTATTTTTAAGGTGTTGATTTTTACTACATGCGTTGTTTGACTATCAAATAGAGCTTGTTTGCAGTATTTTAAACAGGAAAAGGTGATCCTTTGTCCTTTATGATGGGAAAAGTGGCTCAAACGTGCTGCGTAACACGAGAATGAACCTCATTGGTTCTTGCTGAAGCTCAAACGTGCTGCGTAACACGAGAATGAACCTCATTGGTTCTTGCTGAAGCTCAAACGTGCTGCGTAACAGGAGAATGAACCTCATTGGTTCTTGCTGAAGCTCAAACGTGCTGCGTAACACGAGAATGAACCTCATTGGTTCTTGCTGAAGCTCAAACGTGCTGCGTAACACGAGAATGAACCTCATTGGTTCTTGCAGAAGCTCAAAAGTGCTGCGTAACACGAGAATGAACCTCATTGGTTCTTGCTGAAGCTCAAACGTGCTGCGTAACAGGAGAATGAACCTCATTGGTTCTTGCTGAAGCTCAAACGTGCTGCGTAACACGAGAATGAACCTCATTGGTTCTTGCTGAAGCTCAAACGTGCTGCGTAACACGAGAATGAACCTCATTGGTTCTTGCTGAAGCTCAAACGTGCTGCGTAACACGAGAATGAACCTCATTGGTTCTTGCTGAAGCTCAAACGTGCTGCGTAACACGAGAATGAACCTCATTGGTTCTTGCTGAAGCTCAAACATGATCCGTAACACGAGAATGAACCTCATTGGTTCTTGCTGAAGCTCAAACATGATCCGTAACACGAGAATGAACCTCATTGGTTCTTGCTGAAGCTCAAACATGATCCGTAACATGAGAATGAACCTCATTGGTTCTTGCTGAAGCTCAAACATGATCCGTAACACGAGAATGAACCTCATTGGTTCTTGCTGAAGCTCAAACGTGCTGCGTAACACCAGAATGAACCTCATTGGTTCTTGCTGAAGCACAAACGTGCTGCGTAACACCAGAATGAACCTCATTGGTTCTCACACGTCAAGTGAACATGCTTGAGCTTCCTTTTACCACAACTGATGTGTGAATTGATGAATGTTTATGTGAATAAAAGCCTAAATTTTATCTGTTCATCGTGTCTCTTCAGACAGAAAATTTGGACTATACCACTCAATTCACATGGATTAGTTTTACGATCTCTTTATGAACTTTTTGAAGCATTAAAGTGGTAGTTGTGTAGCTGTGAACAGAGGGACAGAAAGGTTATATAATTTCATATCTGTCAGATTCAACAAACACTTATCTGAAGAGCATGGCTCATTGTACCGTCAAAGATCGAAGGTTTTCATTGGTTGTTGCTAGGCTTGGGACGACGCACGGTTCAGAGTGGCTTCTCGGTGGACGGGAGGGAACACAAAGAGCTCTTTTAATCCTGCGTTAGCCTGAAGCTGAGGCGCTGTGCCCACTGCATTTCCCTACATTTCCTGCTCTGTTCCACCCCACAGGGTTAACCCTCAACAGACAGATCTCTCTCTCTCTCGCGCATGTTAGACGTGGCCCGTCCCAGAGGCTGGGCGGTCGGCCTTATTCAAGCCTGCACACGCTGGCTGAAAGAGACATAATTTAGGTGCCCGCGCCTGAGTGTTTGAATGTTGAAAGACAAACAGAAACATAAAGAGGCTGGTTTGCGGTTTACATTTGCTATTTATCATTACTTTTGAGCTCTGCATGTTGCATATGTAGGAAAACATTTTGACTACTATTACTACTAGTAGTTTTGACTACTACCTGTCAAAAGTTCGAGGTCCTTTTTTTAAAAAATGTTTCTAATGTTACAATAGATTTCTATTTCAAATAAATTATGTTTTTGAATTTTCTTTTCAAAGAATCCTGAAAAAAGTGACAGTTTCCACAAAAAATAACTGTTTTCAATATCGATAATAAAAATAAATGTTTCCTGAGCAGCAAATCATCATATTAGAATGATTTCTGAAGGATCATGTGACACTGAAGACTGGAGTAATGATGCTGAAAATTCAGCTTTGATCACAGGAATAAATTACACTTTACAATATTTAAAACAAAAAAAACAGCTATTTTAAAATGTAATAATGTTTCACACTATTACTGTCTTTAATGTATGTATATATAAATATAAAAGTATAAAATCATGCATACCATATATACTGTATAGTATGGTATGCATGATTTTATGGTATTTGTGTAAAACTGATTTGGACCAATATTTATTGTGAAAAGCATCTAAATATTTAAATAAATTTTGGCTTTAATATAACATAAGCACTTTTTTTAAATGTTGTCTTTATAATTTCATACTAACTATTTTCTATTAGGGCCTTTCCTTATATAACTGCCGTTCACGAGCGGATTGTCATATTTTAGGGCCTTGGCATCAAACCGTTTCTTATTTGAAGCCGCTGTTTAGTGTATACACGACAATACTAGACCATACATTTAAACTACGCTTACTTCATTCAGATAAGCATCGATAGTCTGTCTGAGATTAAAGAAAACAAGTTGTGTGTTTCACTGTGGTTTGCACACCTACACACACTCAAATATACATGTGTGGACGTGAAGAAGAGGTTTACAATGATGTGTGGACCAGCGGGTGTGAAATGTGGCCTGGATCTCACTGCCATCCTGAGGGTGTAAACTCTCCTGTCGCGCGCCCCTCCCTGACTCTATTTTCCCCTCTGACAGGAAACACCTCCCTTCACCCAAACTGCTTTTCTATGGTCTGGTCCCAGTGAGAGAGACGCTGTGTGTGTGTGTGACCACAGAGGGCTGCTTCTGCTGATGTCAGGCACAGACGTGTGTGTAAACGGGAACTTAAGCACCTCTCAGTGTTTCGTGTGTTCCCGCTTTATCTTCCAGCGTGCTGAGGTCACACCGCCTCTGGATACGGGACTCATCTTTCCTCCGCCGGGACATTCTGGATAGAAATTATGGTTCGTTAGATAAGGTAAGAAATGAAATACTTCATTTCTGTTAAAGGGATTAAACATCAAAACTAGTTGACTTTAAATTAAGATAAAATGTGACGTTGTGGGTAGATTAGTATACTTTAAAAGTGCTTGCTATTACTTTTAAACTATTTTTGTCTGCTGAAAAATCCCACAGTCTGAAGGAGAGACTAGTCATATCAGACCAGAGTATCACAGGGACGTAAGGGCTGACTCTTCTGACTTCAACAGCACAGCAACCACAACACTCATAGAAGCACAACAACCTAGCAATTGCATTGCAATGCCCTAGCAACTACCCAGAACACCCTGCATTAAAATACAATAGGTACTAGGCACAACATCCTAGCAACACCTTAGCAACTGCATAGCAATGCCCAAGCAACCATTCACAACACCCTAGAAATTGCATAGTAACACATTAGCAACTGCATAGTAACCACCCACAGCACCTTGTATACAACATGTATAGCAATGCCCTAGCAACTGCATAGATAAAACATGGCAACCATCCACAACACCCTAGCAACTGCATAACAACACCCTAGCACCCTGGCTGTGAGAAAGGACCACTCGCATTTTGTTCAGAAAATATACAAATCTAGTTTGTTTGTTTGCTTTGTTTTGATTACATATAAATCATGTGAGGAATATGGATGCTTGTTTACGCCATTAAATAAAAAAATGAAAAAACGGAATTGCGACTTTTTATCTCACAGTCTTGACTTTTTTTTTTCTCTGAATTCGTACTTTTGGAATAAAAGTCGCAATTGCGTGATATAAAGTCGCAATTGCGAGTTATGAAGTCCAGTTCTTAGGAAAAAAAAGACTGACTTTATTTCTCAGAATTCAGAGATTATGATTCGCAGTTGTGACTTTATATCACGCAATTCCTAAAAAAAAAAAAAGTAAGAATTGCGAGAAAAAAGTCGCAATTACCTTTTTCATTTTTCTATTCCGTGGCAGAAACAGGCTTCCATAGAGGCATGAGTTTAGAACAAAAAGATTGTTGAATTTTTTTTTTCTTCTAAATTTCTTATGTTTTTCAACTTTCAATTATAAATAAACTTTTTGAACACACTAGTTTTTGTCTGATTGCTAATGTTTTTAAAATGGGACTGTGAAAAACATATTTCTTGTGACATTGAAAAGACAAAGCAAAAGATGCTGTATCAGTTTGCTGATTGGAGAACAGAGAAAAGCATGAGCTCAGCAGCCTCAGACATCTGCTGCTACATGCCCCTCTGCAGGTTTGCTCTTCGGGGAACAGATCTGACAGCTGTGAGATGGTATGTGTGTTCGAGAGCTGTTTCGTCCTGTGCTGATGATTCACTCAGGCCAGTGAGCCTCTGTCTGGAATGCTGTGTCGCTGACGGGAGTATTTTTGGAGCTTGTGGCATGATACGTCCCACGCTAATTGGCACTTGGAGCAGAACTTGACAATGTTTACAAGTTTTTAGTGTAATCTTAAATTTCTGGTATCATGGTTCCTGTTTGTCATTTGTTTATGTGTGGGGATGCAGTTAGTGTTTCTGGGCTTTACAGGATTGCAGAGCGACTCAAAGACAAGAATCCCTGCGTTTAAATATTTCACTACTGGAAGTTTAGTCTCTCAGACATCCTAGATGAACAGTTTATTGTTAAAAATGGCTTTTTCAGTGCTCAATAGAATTTTTGTTCCTTATGTTTATATAAAGTATTAGAACGAATTATTACCATTATTATACCAATAATGTTTAAAAAATATATATATATTGTTATTGTTTTTCTTGTATTATTATTATTAATAATAATGATGTAATATTCAATATAATACTACTATGACTGTTACTTACTACTACTAATATGAATAATTATATTGAATATTGTGTAATTAAAATAAACAATAATAAATATATATAATTAATAATATTATATTATTACAAGAATCATTAACATTATTATTATTATTATTGTATAATTATGATAAAATTAATATTATATATATATATATATATTATTTTATTATAATGATTATAACAAGCATATATATATATATATATATAGACTGTTATAATTATATTAAATGTATTATAATAATAGTGTTGTTATTATTATCCTTATGTTTTATTTATTTAATATAATTATGTAATATTCAATATACTTTCACTACTATTTATTATTATTACTATTATATAAATATTATTAAAAAATATTATCATTAGTATTATACTGTATATAATATATTAATATTATTGTATTAATAATAAAATATAAATAATACATATATTACATAATATATTACATAATTTTAAGAATCATTAACAACATTATCATTATTGTTATCATTGTAGAATTATATATATATATAAAATATTATATAATTAACGGTATACGAATCATAATCATTTATAAATATATTATAATATAGTAAAATTATATTAAATGTATTAATAATAATAAAAACAATAATACTGTAGTTATTCTTCTTATTTTTATTAATTTAATATAATTATGTAATATGCAATATACTACTAATTATTATTTCTATTATATTCAATAATATTGTATAATTATAATAAACATTCATTATAAATATAATTATCATCATCATTATATTGAATAATATTGTATAACAACAATAACAATTATTATATTCAATAATATTTATATAATCATATCATATTTAATAAAAAATAGAATTTTAAAAACAATTATCATGATAATTTGATCATTATTATAATTTGGTCTTGGAAAAATAGAATGAGAAAAGTGAGTTCATGTTGTGATCATATTTTGATATTTAGTCTGTGATTTCTTAAGCACAAAGATGTTCTTATTTGTGTCTGTTTATTATTATTAACATCTGAGATAATAATTGATTACACAAACATGAGATCTTCATTAAATCTCATAAGCTATTGGAAAGCAAATAAAACATTTCTTTAGGCATCTGTGAGGAGAAAAGTAGAGCGTTTTGACTCATAAAAAAGCAAAAGGACAAACAATCTGAGTCAACATAATGTGCTTCGCTCTAGTGGACTTTGTGCCCTTGTTCTGCCAAGAGCGCTGCAGATAGGGATCGGGGCGGCTGAGACTTTGGGCCTTGATGGCGTAGATTACAGTTTGCTGTAATTACAGACCCAAGAGGAAACAAACAGGAAGACAACAACATGGCACCTCTTCCGTGATCTCGGCATGGTCTCAGCGACTGCGGGTTTTATGGTGTGGACGCACACAGGGAGCCGCCGCATTTATAGTCTGATGCTTTTTATCGCTTCCTCGCTTGGGCCGGAGGAGTTTCTTGCCAAGCACACATCCAGGACTCGTGTGGCTCCAGATGTTCAGCTTTAAGACTCCCCCTCCTCCTCTTTTCCTTCTTGGAGAGAGTGACACAAGCTGGATCCATCCCAGTTTCCCAGGGAAGAGTCCCACGCAGACCCCGAGCAGCATGTGAACGTCTTCATAAAATCTCGGTTCCTGTGGGAAAAAAATTGAAAAGTCTGCCTGGGAGCAAACAGTGAGTCCTGGGTCAATGCAAGGACAACAGCAATAACAATTGGCCTGTGTGGAAAGAAATGATATAATGATCCTTAATAGCACTCCTTAATGTGCAATTTCAGCCTCAGGGGCCAAAATAAACAAGTTAGGGAGTTTTCTAATTAAGCATGGCCGGCCATGTTGTTTCAGTTGTCCTTGGGATACTAAAGCATGCAAGTATAAGTATTCAAAAACAATAACCAAAAGTAAACTTTTGCACGCAACTCAACACTGTTTGGGCTACTAACCCGAATGATAGGCTACCTAAAATCATCATAGCAACCACCCAAAACACGCTGGAAACAACTCAGAAAACCCTAGAAACAGAATAGCAACATGTAGGCAAACCAGCCACAACACCCAGAAGTTTGAAAAGGGTTCTTTCTTCAATTGGTAGGCAATTTCGGAGAGGCTAGCAATAGCAAGCTAGCTTTAAAAGCATGAGATCCCACCCTCCCTTCAGAGCAGCCGGCAGAGTCTGCAGCGAGTCATGACTCATGAGAGACGCTGTTATATTACCTCATGTTTCAAAGCACATCCCATTGCGATAATAATGATCATAAACAACTTAAAGAGCACTCACCTGTACCACCTGACCACTGCAGATTCATTTCGCCGTTGATAGTGCTGACATTGAAACGCATAAATCTGAGTTTGAGGGCGCGAACCGCTGCGAGTTGAACTTCACAGGTTGCCATCTCATAATTACGGTTATGACATGGCGTGAACACAGCATAAGCTTGTTGTTTTGGTTCAGGAGGAACTGTAAAAGGTGGCTGTTGTGTGGTGTGTGAGTGTGACTGTCTGTCTACAACTCTTTATATCATGACTTATCCTGAGTGCATGGAGGTATGGAAATACGTTGACAGGCAATTAGGGACATCGTATCATTGCATTTGGACTGAATGCAATGATTGGTCCAAAATGTTTTGGTCCTGAGACTTCCACAGGAGATAAATGTACATACTTTATTATTTAGACCACTTCTGTTATTGATTGCTATCAGGATGTGAAGAGAGTTTTAACCAGTATAACAAAAAGTGTTTATAAAGAAAAATTGCCTACCCAACATTTAAACGTATATGTCCGCTCTCTCTTAAACATATCTATTTTTTCCCCCACCACAGTGGCTGAAGGTCGAGGTGCGATAAAGTAGAGAAGAAAGCACAAAAGAAAAGAAAAAGAAGCCATCATGAACCCCATAAGGAAAGACATGGAGCTGCTGAGTAACAGCATGGCCACTTACGCACATATAAAAGGTAAAAGAGCAACACAAATGGTTCATTAATGCCCAGGTTCAGAACCCAAGTGCTGAAAGGCACCTGGCTAAACAAAGATTTGGGTCGGTTTTACTGAACTGACTTTATGCCCCGTCGCACTTCTGGCCTCAAGGACAAAATAACAAGCCATTCCACGGACTTTAGTGTTCTGTTTGATTTGGCTTCACACCTCTGACTTCATGAGACACGGCTTACATGTTCCTAAAGACTTATTTCTCTTTTTCTCAGGGGTTTAAGATTTTTCTTTAGAGTCAAATCAGTCTAGTAAATTAAGAAACCACATTGTAAAAAAAAAAAAAAAAAATCTGAAGAAATTTACTCTTAATCAGATGCATGTTAGAATTATTTCTGATATATTAAAAGAGAATACATTTTAAAATGACATATTTCATTTTACTGTTATTTTATATAATATTTCTTACTGTTTTTACTGTTTGATAAAAAAAAAATGCAGCCTTGATTATGAGACTTCTTTCAAAAATTGTATGTAAATTAATACATTCATATTTTTATATGAATCTTTATTTTGAGTTTGGTCTCAAATATCACTCAATCATGCTCTTGACCATTTCCCTCCCGTGTTTAATACAGTGAACATGGAGAGCTTCGCGCTGTACTTCCTGTTGGGTGTGTGTTCAGGTCTTCTGCTGGCTCTGGTCCTCCTCTTGCTGGGCATCACCTGCCGATCGCACTCAAAGACAAAGAAGCCCTCCACACCGGACAAGACACGACTAAAAGAGTCCAGCGAGGATGAGGACGAGGAGGAAAGTGAGGCAGGAGACGACGAGGATCTAGAAGTCCCAGTGCTCACCGTGAGTCCCTTGAGCGATCAGACCCAGCTGAACGGAACCATTAAGAGCGTGAATGTGTTCGCTTCGGCAGAAGAGCTGGAGAGAGCCAGAAGACTGGAGGAGAGAGAACGAATCGTCAGGGAGATCTGGAGGAACGGACAGCCGGATATACTAGTCACCGGAACAGGCACACTGGGTCGAGTTCACTATCACTAGTAGTGTGTTTTACCTTCAGGACGCAGTTGTTTCATGCATACAGAGAACCCTACATAGTGGTGTTACAAAAAAAATGAGATGGGAGGAAAAAATTATATTTCAATGCTTTTTCTTTGGCAAAAGATTTATATTCTCTTGAGAAACTTTGCGTTCTGTTGCAAAACTTGTGATGGATATAATATGAGGTGAGAAGAAAAACTATTTTTCAGTGGTTTTGTAAGCAAACTCAAAGTTTCTCAGGGGAACACCATACCTTTGCTTGAGAACGCATTGAATTTGAAACATAATTTTTCCTCCCATCTCATATTTTTTTTCCTATCACCACATGCAAATATGAAATGCCACAGGACATTTATCTGTGCAACAGATTTAGGTGTAATATACCTTTAAAAAGGGAAGGATTGAGAGTTTGATTTGCATACGTCTGTTTTGAGGTTGGTTTCACAAGCCTTTGTCTTCTGAATGATCATTCGGAAGTTTTGATGGATCAATTTTCTTTTGCATTTTTTTATATATCTTTAAATACATTTTATATCTATAAATACATATTAAAATTTAAATGTTTGTGTATATAAACTATGTATTTTTTAAATAAAAACAAATATTTTCACCCAATCTTCACACATGGTGGAAGATGCACCCTTCACCTTCCATAACGCTAAATTTATGGGAAAATGTATGTTTTCATTTTTCCATATCCCTACTCACCCATCTTAAAGGATACAATAAATAATCAGAAGGTAATACACCTAGAACAGTAGTCGCACAACTAAATGCATTAGACAAATATAAATTTTATGTGGAAGATATAATAGGAAGCACTTATTAAAACATATATGCTTTTAAATCACCTGGAAGGTTTTTTAGAAATTGAGCATTGAACAGTTCCATTCATTCAGTTGCAGTAAATTATTTAGCACCATAATAAAATTAATGTTCTTTGCAAAAGTGAATATGAAAAAAAAAAAAAACTAATTAAGATTCTTAAAGGGATAGTTCACCCAAAAATGAACATTCTGTCATTAAATTACTCTCATGTCGTTCCAAACCCGTAAGACTCAAAAGGTTCATTCTCGTGTTACGCAGCACGTTTGAGCTTCAGCAAGAACCAATGAGGTTCATTCTCGTGTTACGCAGCACGTTTGAGCTTCAGCAAGAACCAATGGGGTTAATTTTCCTGTTACGCAGCACGTTTGAGCTTTAGCAAGAACCAACGGGGTTCATTTTCCTGTTACGCAGCACGTTTGAGTTTCAGCAAGAACCAATGAGGTTCATTCTCGTGTTACGCAGCACGTTTGAGCTTCAGCAAGAACCAATGGGGTTCATTTTCCTGTTACGCAGCACGTTTGAGTTTCAGCAAGAACCAATGAGGTTCATTCTCGTGTTACGCAGCACGTTTGAGTTTCAGCAAGAACCAATGAGGTTCATTCTCGTGTTAAGGCCTCATTATACTTCTGCGTCGGACCTACGCCGGAGCCTATACGCCGTAGGCAACGTGTTGGTTTTAATTTATACTTCTGTGTCGTTGTCCGCGTTGACGCGTACCTAGGGAGCGTGTGAAACCCCGAGGAAGGGGTTCTGGCAGACCAATCACAGCGCTTGTGTCCGCGTAGAATTGACGCGTTGTTACATTTTTGGAGAGGTGCACGTCAGGGTACGCCGTAGGGTACGCGCGCTACACACAGCCTACGACGTAGCTACGGCGGCAGTTCGACGCAGAAGCATAAAACAGGCTTTACGCAGCACGTTTGAGCTTCTGCAAGAACCAATGAGGTTCATTCTCGTGTTACGCAGCACTTTTGAGCTTCAGCAAGAACCAATGAGGTTCATTCTCGTGTAACGCAGCACATTTAAGCTTCAGCAAGAACCAATGAGGTTCATTCTCCTGTTACGCAGCACGTTTGAGCTTCAGCAAGAACCAATGAGGTTCATTCTCCTGTTACGCAGCACGTTTGAGCTTCAGCAAGAACCAATGAGGTTCATCCTCGTGTTACGCAGCACGTTTGAGCTTCAGCAAGAACCAATGAGGTTTTTTCCTCACACAAACTCTTTGAAGCGTCAAAGTGTCAGTTGCGTTGCTGTCAGTTGCGTTGCTGTCAATGGAGGGACAGAAATCTTTCAGATTTCATCAAAAAGATCTTCATTTGCGTCCCGAAGATGATCAAAAGTCTTACGGGTTTGGAACGACTTGAGGGTGAGTAAATGACAGAATTTTCATTTTTGGGTGAACTATCCCTTTAAATGCAATATACTTGCTGTAAACCAGGGGTGTCCGATCCTGCAACTGGAGGGCAAACTTCCAGAGTTTAGCTCCAAACCTAATCAAACACACCTGAATCAGCGAATTAACTTCCAGGCAGATGTGTTCGAGCAGGTTAGAGCGAATCTCTGCAGGAGCATGAATGGACACCCTAACACTTAAAATGTTTAAAAAAAACTGAAACAAAACAGTAACTGTATTGCACTGCAACATGAGATTTTAATCACCAAACGCTCACATGACATTGTATAACTAGTACTACAGCTGAACCTCGTCATAAAGGCTCTTCTCTAAAAGGCACCAGCTGTTGAGAGCAGCTGTTATAACCGATGTGTCTTACAAGACCAAGGCAACTCGAAAGAAAAGATTACGTGTAAAACAGAGGACGGGCTTTATTTCAAATTCACCATGGAGACTGAAAGCACTGAATTAGTTTGTAAATGTTAACAGAACGTCACAGCGTTACAGCATAATGTCATCACAAAGCAGGATTAAAGAAAGCAGTCAGTCCCCCAGAGTATCCTTACAACACAACTGAACAGTGCAGCATACAGTGATCAATGGAAGAAAAACCACATGATCTAAACACATGCAGCATGAACTATTTTACATTTTGGTTGATAGTTTAAACACAATGCAATAATTGCTTCATTACAAGCTTCGTCTTGCATGTTTCTATTATTATCTACACTTTAAAATCAGATGAATGATCTAAAACTGACAAGATTTTTTTGCTCAAAATAGAAAAAAAGATTATTTTTTTTTCCCACAAAGTAATTAGACTATTTTAAGTCATTAGTGGCATCATTTAAGGGAAGAAAATTAACAAAATTGGACGTTAAATATAGTCGAGAACCCATTCGTTAGCACAAGGACAATCTTAATCTGTACATTTTTAACAGACACTTTTCTGGAGAAAATCGGCCCAGTACACAGTGTATTGGTCCGCAAGGGATATGCTCCAATAAGACTGAACCGTACACCAATGACATTGTAAAATAAAATGGGAAGAAATATAAATGAATGAATTTACATGCAATTCCAAACATATAAAGGGGAAAATCTACTGGCAGAAATTATCACAAAAAAAAAAAAAAAAAAAGGGAATCATAAAACTACAGTTAAATCTAAGGCACAAGTGCACCGATTTTTTATTGCACTTTTTAAATGAAAATCAATTATGAATGACTGAATTTTTTCCTTCAAATCATCACCCCCCACAACCTCGAAAACAAGCGAAAACAACGTCAAAAACTGAAAAAGTAGCAGATTGTGTGATGCTATAAACGACATGGCTCTACCGTATGGGGCTTCACAGTCCAACACCTGAACACACGAGGATGCGTTTCTCACGAGGGCTCTTGTTGAGTTAGAGACGGTAGAGGAGAACAGACACAAATGGTTGCTGATCCGTCTATGGCTTGGAAGCAGTGCTTTCCCCAGACTTTTCGTCATCTTTGTGCTCTGAGCTGCCATCTCCCAATTCTCCCTCTTCAGCGTTGCCCTGGAACATGTCGTGGGTCCACTTGGGGCTGCCGCTGCTTTTGCGAATAATGAAGGTGCCCCTGCTGCGGGGGAAATTGCCTCTGCCGCGCCCCCGAGTGTCCACCCACTTCATCTCCCCTTCCTTGTCCCGGTCGTCATGCTGCAGTTAGACGAGAGAGAAGTAAATTGAAACTCTCCTATTGGCCACCATGCAGCTTTTATTCTGTCCCAAAATTGCGCACTTATACAGGAAGAGACTGTCTGAGTGACATGTGAAGCAACCAACCACCAGTTTTTGCTTTTAGCGTAAAGTTTAGGGGGGGGGCGCGTGTATCTGAGATCAAAGCTAGTAATCACACCTGGAAGTACTTCCGACTCTTGGGGGTGTATTCGGGGTCCCACTCTTCCTCCGGGGGGCGTGAAGGGCCGCCCATAATTGGAGGGTTGTTATTGGTGTTGTTGCCAGGGTAATTTCCTCGGTTCCATCCTCTTCCTCTCATTCTGGGCTGCAAATACAAGAGAAGCACAGATCAACTGATATGTGAGACAGCAACTTCAGGATCATCGTGCCACAAATACAAAAGCAGGCGGAATTACAGAATCCAGTTGTAAAAATGGAATTTACTGTATAACGCGGAAAGTCTCGGAATTTGGCACATTTTGGATTAATAAACCAAAAGTAGTTCTACATACAATTAGTCAAATTGTGCTATGGAGTAAGTAAGGGATAATGTCCATCCAGCCGGTTATCTCAGAATAAAGTTGTTAGCGCGCCAAGTTCAAACTAGACGGACATTTAAGGGATAAAGTACAGTCTTATTACACTTATTACACATACATAATTATTTGGATAAAAGATGTTGGTTTCAGATTGAACTGTTTTAAAATCATACCAGTTTGTAATCTTATAATCCAACAGTGTACAAAACAATAGTCGCAAAAAGAAAAACCGTTCCTAGCAAGCGTATAGTGCCGCTGACTTCAGTAACCCGGATGAGCCTGTTTTATGTTTTCAGCAGGTTTTGTCAGGGAATAACATGGATGGCAGGATTGACCAATCAGAATCAAGTATTCCACAGAGCCGTGTAATAATAATAATAATCTGATTTAAACCAGCAAAAAGACTGCTATGGAAGTCTGCATTCCACATGAAAGTTTTACTCAAAACATTATTATTGTACAGTAGATCATACTTCTCAAAGTAATGATAAAATGTATTAAAACAATTTTTTATATAAATGTTTCATCTATGATTTAATTTAAACAGTAAACTTTACACTTTAAAAGATTATATAATTTAAGCATTCATTTGATTACCACAATTTTTGATAATATATTTGTATTAAATCATGAAACACAGAATCCCAAAAAAAATTAAAGGGAAAAAAACAAAAAATCTGAAAAAATTACGTTAAATTTCATTGGTCACTATTATTGATAGTTTTAATAAAATATTAAATGGTTATGAATTCAATTAATTAGACATGCTTTTTATTAAAAACTTGATTAAAACATATAAAAACCAAATTAACAAAAGAGAATTTGGGGAAAATTGTATTGATCCTAAACTATAGTGAGCTGCCTACCAAGACGACATTTCAGATTAGGCTTATTTATGATAGCTTAGCAACATGCTAGCATCAGACTCTTTCTCTGAAAACTAAAACACTCAGGATTGGGAATGAAGCCAGCGAGGAACAAAGCTCGACATTAAGCAGTGATAACTGCATAAACAAATTCCATCTGTACCTCATCAATGATCAATAATTCCTATCAATGTCACGAGAACTGTAGGATACTCACAAATCCCCGATCGTAACCCCCACGACCCCTGTCATATCCTCCTCGGTCGTATCCTCCTCTGCCTCTCTCATAACCCCTGTCCATGTGGCCCTCGTAGTCCCGAGGGCCGCGCTCCATGGGCCCGGGAAACTCCCGTGACCCCAGGCGGGCCTTGTTAAAACCCCCTCCTCCTTCCATGTGCTCCTCCGGATGGTACTCTTTTCCTCTGTATGGATGAGGAGAGGGAGAGGAGGAGGAAGATGAGGAGGAGGAGGGTGAGCGCTCACGCTTCTTCTTGCTTTTCCTTTAGAATGAGGGAGAACAGAGTAAAAAAATACTCTATTGAGTGACTGCGAAATGATTCTGTGATTAATGCATGTTTTGAAATGACAGAATAGCCGAAAGCCTAAGCAAACGCTGTAATAGAAGCGATTCTACAACAGTGATGATCAGTAGGTTCACTGAGGTGAATATGAGGATAAAGATGACATGAGTGTATATATTTGCATTTCCCAAAAGAGATAGTAGTGCTTGAAAGGCAGCAAAGGAACGAGTGTTAAACTTAGACTAAGGTTTTAGGCTATGATTCAATGGAAACTGAACAAATATTAGAATAGACACACAACATGACACCATCTTTGCACTATAAAGTTAAAAAGAAAACAAATTGCAATTAAATATGCAAGTAAATGCAATAAAATGTCAAATCCCAATTCGGTAAGCCAAAACATTCACAATTTAAGAAAAATGACTTACATTGTTCATACATACACCATACATACATAGGTATATCAGGGATGGGCACAAGTACTCGAACGTGACAGCGACGATTGATCATGAAAACAATGATTGCCCTGACTAAAAGAATATATTTGTATTTTTTTCTGATTGGTTAATCACAGCATTTTGGGCGGTACCAGAGGTCTGATTGGTTAGCGTTAGACCGCAGCAAACGAGCCCCGGTGTGAAAGCACCCTTAGCTGCCCGTGTATCAGCGTTAAGGGAAGAGCGAATCCACAATGGGATCGAGTTACCCTTTCAAACTAGCACGGTGCAAACCTCACGTGTGCATTCGTGTCCTTTTGTGCAGATGTAAGTTGTAATAGGTGGTAGTCTATATATCAGATCAATCTAATATAGGATGCGTTTGGTTAAGTTTATTAACTCTCTAGCAAATCGCTGCAGGGTGGTGTTTATTCAGAGTTTCAGCTCAAATGCAGAGACGGTCAGTTTCTTTTTCAAAAACATTGATGCATCATAATCTAGCAGTGTGACTGAACATAAGACTAGGAAAAAATAACACTGCAAGATTATGATGCATCAATTTGTCAAGATTAATTTTCGCAACAGTCTTAAAATATATTCATTATCTTTATTTGTCAAGATTAATTTTCGTGTTTTTATTTGTCAACATACATTTTTGTAACAGTCTTAAAATATTTTCATTATCTCCATGATGGACTCCGAGTACTCGTTTTTTGAGACCTATCAGTGATCGAAATGAGAAATTGACAAAAATGCCCATCCCTAATAAAATTATATATATATATATATATATATATATATATATATATATATACACACACACACACACACACACACACACACACACATACGTAATGCTGAAACTATCTACAAAATTTAAAGTGAGTCTGTACATTCAGCCGAATTAGAACATTAGAACTAGAGAATTACAGGAATTACAATATAGAACATTAAAAATAGAATGTTTGAAGAATAATACAGCGCTGCCTTCCAAACATGGTTTTAGATATGAATAAAGTGCTCCACTGTAAATAAAACTGACAAGTTAAATCAACATTCAGCCACAAATCATCACAGTCCAGTAAACGAGCACAAGACAATAAGACCCAGGCTCAGAAATCAAGTTCTATGCAAATATTTTTCATCAGAAAGAATAGGACATCTTTAACATACTTTGATTTCTTGTGTTTGGAGGATCTGTCAGGGGAGAGTTCATGACTGGGCGTGCGTGAGCCAGCTGAACTCTTTCCCCCCTCTCGTTTAGGATCCTTTTTACGGCGCTCAATCGCCAAACGAAGGTCCAAAGATTCGCCCTCATGTTTTTTACCATGATCCTGTGGAGACACAATAATGTCCATAATAATTAACACATTTGATTTCTGAATCAACACAGTGTAAACAACTAAATGTACAAGCTTCTTTATTTTGTGTTGAAATATATGATTTCAACTGAACTTAAGTTTAAAAGGATAGTTCAGTCCAAAAATAAAATTGTATTAATTTATTTAAGTCATGGCAAACCCATAACTTCCTTTTTCACAGATGATGATGTTTAGCAGAATCTCCAGCATGCTCAATGAAAGTGAAGGCTGACTACTTTGTTTGGACTATTTTCATGCGATTGCTGCAACTTGACACAGCATTCATCCCTGTTCACTTTCATTGCAGAGAAAGAGCATGTGGGAGAATCTGATACAGATTTGAAAGATAAAATCATTTTTGTGTGAACTAACCCTTTAACATTATTTTAATTAACATGTTATTCGTTTTGGATAAACCTAAACACAAAAAGAAGAGACTGAGAACATTTGTCTCACACTGAAATGGCAGATGCTTATGACACTGACAGTCAAAACCCAGCTGAAATACTCCATCTATTGGTCATTTTTAGGAATAACCTCAAATTCAATCCTCATTTTTAGTCACCCTCTATGACTTTACAGTTCTGGCTGATTTTGGCCAAGTTGTGATGGAACCAATGAAATATGTGCAATTTTAATAAATAATGTGAACATAATATATTCGACACCCACTGAAAATGTGACAGACGTCTATCAAGACATGTGACAAAAAAACGAACCAAAACAAAAACGCACAGATCTCATGGGAAAGCAGCATGCTCCATGCTTTCCCAATACTGATTAGTACTGAGCCTCACTTTTTTTTTTTTTCATAAACACATTTTTGAGGAGATATACTTACTATTGCATTGGTTAGCGGTCCAGTGAAAGGCTTGGACACAGGATCAATTTTCACTTCCTTTTGTTTAGCCATTTTGTTTGGGCAAGTATGTACCCACGATTAATCATACGACAAACTCTGGAGGGTGAGAGCGTAACGCTCAGTAATACAAGATTGAGATTGGGGCTCTTGTGCATTAGCATTTTACACCACATAGCACATTTCTGCAGTTTCAGTTGGTACACATTTGGGCAGGAATTTCAGATTTGAAAACGCTGTGTCACCTTGTAGCTGCTCTCTTCGAAATCCTCAAACAGGTGAGAGTGCTTCTTAAAAGCACTGGGAGACACATCGATTCGCCTGTGAAAGAACATGCAAAAAAATATATATTAAGAAAGGACGAGAGGAACAAGGCATCTAAACCAATAAGATACATGAATGAGTGCAAATACACCTACCTGTGGATCTCAGGACTCTTTCTCGGCTTCATCATTTCCATCTCTGCAGCTTTTCTTTGGTATATTCCAAATCGCTCATTCAGAGTCATCCCGGATGACTTGAAATGTTGAGCTACAAGAGAGTAGAGAAAGAAAATTTCTTACATGCCACCATTTTAATAAATAAAAAAATTCTCCATATTTTGCAAAGAAAAATGGCACCTCAAAGCACAGAATTAAAATGTGAAATTGCACATAACCACTAGATTGGACTGGTATTACCTTTAATATGATGTACTATGGTGACTATGTGTTGAGCAAATAGCTCTGAAGGGCTCCTGCGAAGCTGAGCAGACTGAATATGCTGGAAGATCGAGCGAAACTCCTCATGATCTTTTTTACCAGGGTGCACAAGATCCCGTGACAAATGTCTTTCTTTAGCTAATGGACCTGATGAGCTGAGGGAAAGCAGTGGAGTCATACACATGTATCCAGTTGTCATACATTTAAAAAAATTATTATATAAATCATGATTTTTTAAATGTATACCTTTCTCCACCATCAGTGAATGCCTTTATACTGAAATTAAAATGTGGGTCTTTCTTCCCTGAGGATTTAGCCGGGGGCGAGGCCTCTCTTCCAGCTGGAAACAGTGGCCTGCCTCTATTCTCTGACACACTAGATGGAGATGGAGCGGATGGACTGATCCTGCTTTTTTTCTTTTCTTTCTTCTTGGAGGCCTTCTCTTCTTTTCTAGAAGCATGCTTCCGACTGCGATAAAGTTCCTCATCCAGATCCTCTTCAACATCTTTGTTGGACAGATAGTCGTCCCATTTCCCGAAACGCTCTTCGGTTAAGCCCCGCATCGTGACAATGGTTTTTTCTTTATACTTGGATTCTTCCTCGGTCTTCCTTTCTTTCATTTCCTGGCGATACTCCTCTTCCTCGGCATCCAGAAAAGGAAGTCCTTTGTCAGTCTTTGGGCCGTCGTAGCCAGACTCGGACGCTTCGAACATGCTCCTCGACTTACTGCCGCTCTTTTCGCTGTCAGCGTCGCCCAAGCTTAAAGACTCACCCCTTCCATTATCCCTGTCTGATAAGGGCTTTTTCTTTTCTGCCAAAAACCTGAGGTGTACGATCACGTGTTAATTATTATTAAGGAGCAGACTGTATTAGAAAACATGTACATTTTCAAACCAGTTGGCACTAACCTTTAACAGCAAAACAAGAAAGCCTACTTACAACAACAATTAAGACATGCGCACAATTATGGATCAACTTTTCAGCAATGCAGACACGACTAACCAAGATGGAGGTTTTTTTTTCCATACTTACATCAATAAAACTTTATCTCCTAAATTATGGGATTGCAAACAACCTCATAGCACAGGTAAAGGCCCATTTGTGACATTTGACTTTGAAATTAGCTGGTTTCCATTATAAGCTCTATTCTTCCAAGGATCTTTGTTGCTGTACAAGGACTAAACACATTTGAGAGAATGATGATTGATTAAAAACTGCCTGGAGGACAAAAGAAAGAGGGAAAACATCCAAAAGCCAAAATCAAAAACATACTTTTTGAAAGCAGTTGAGATGGAGGCCGATTTGTCTTCTGTCTTCGGGTCGTCTTTTGTGAAGAACCCAAAGCCAGTTGGTGTTGACGAACTTGACGTCTTTGCCGGTGGACTTTTACTGGCAGGGCCGATGCTTCGCCACAGTGGACCACCATTGCCGGAACCTCCAGAAAGGGACACTTTAACCTCTGACTGACTCCCAGTAGATGCAGCATTGCGTTTGGGACTGCCATCATAGTCAGATAGGCCTTCCCACTTACTACCGGGTTCCTCTGGGCTGTTTCCCGTAGGCTTGGATGCTTCTTTGCTGGCTCCCTTGTTCTCACCCGGTGAAGCCCTCCCTTTGGCTTCTTTGGCATGAGGTCGTCCCGCACTTGAGTTGCGTCGTCGTGGGGATGAGGAGCGGGAGGAGGAGCTGGAACGTCTGGAACGCCCCGAGGAAGATTTACCGGAATGACGTGAATGGCTTCGGCTTGGTGATCTTTTCCGCGGCGTGTGGGAACGCGAGCGCCCCCTCCTAGGGCTGTACGCGTGGTCGTATGGCTGTTGCTGATCTCTATGGCCGTGCCAGTTAGAACCATGGTTGGAACGGTAACCATAGTTGCTCCCACCTCGATAATAGTTCCCTCGTGGGAAGTAGCCACGTCCTCTGCCCCGGTTGTACTGAAAGGGCCTCCGGTAGCCACGGTTATAACCACGGTTGTAACCACGATTGCCCTGGAAATCTCTAGAAGGATAGTTCCTCTCCCTGCTGTGCGAACGGGATCTTGATCTAGAACTAAAAGAAAAGAGGAAGATGCAAAGCACAGAAAGAGGATTAGAGCAAGATTAGAAAAAAAAGAGAAAGATGCAGTTATGATTCATGACCACATGATGGCGCTACAGAATCAAAATTCACACAAATGGAACAATTCACTTTTTGGGTTTTTGCAACGAGCAAAATGTTTAAAAAGTGTTAAATCACTTCCTGTTGAATTTCACAACTGATGCAATTCTTACAACACCTTTTACCACAGAAGAAAAGATTATGCCTTCATCACATCTTCTAAAGTTGCATATGGAAATTTCCTATAAATGGAACTGCAACTTGAATTCATTACCTAAACCTGGTGGCAATACATTAAGTTAAGAATTTTTTCAAGCTTTACTATAGGCACCATGGTCCAAATTTACCAGTGACTAGACCAAGCATTCACTAACAGGAAAATGCCTTTTTGATTATTAAGAATAATGTTAATCGACCAGCATAGCAGGATTGTGGAAGAGACATGCTAATCCACATGCAGTGGAAAGAGGTAGACACACCAGACAAAAGGAAACCGTTTTTAAACTAACTCTTACTGGACACGTAAAAAACAACAAAAAAGGGAGGGCTGTTAGAGGAGAAACACTTAGAAAAGGAGAAGCAACCTTCAGGAAAAATATGATCTCTCATCTCAGTGCTATTTTAATATTAAATGACTATTTCAAGAGCAGGATAAAGCACTCTAATGCAGCTGTTTTTAAACTGAGTTATGTCAGTCTTGAAATCAGACTTCTCATTTAAAATGCCATTCAATCATCAATTTGTTGCAAAGGAAGTGGCTGAAATCTATTAAATTTGCCTACCTGTAGCGACGCTTTCTGGATCTAGAGCGGGAGCGAGTCCTCGAGTGAGACCGCGAGTAGGACCGTGATCTAGTCCTAGACCTAGAACGGGACCGAGAAGCAGAATTCGGGGGCTTGGACATCTCTGTGCTCACAGTATCTTTAGACCTGAGAAGGGAATCACATGAACACAAGGCTATCACACTCGCACAGTATGCCATTATAAACACAAATGTAGGACTATGGAGAAAAGTCCCCTAAAAAGGAAAAAAACGATTAAAAGGTACGTAGTTGAACAAAGGCATTACAACATCTCAATTATCTTTTTGTTGTGCAAAACAGAGACTGATGGATACAGGCTATTTTTATGCTTAAAGGGATACTCCACTTTTTTCGGAAATAAGCTCATTTTACATCTCCCCCAGAGTTAAACAGTTGAGTTTTACCGTTTTAGAATCCATTCAGCCGAACTCCGGGTCTGACGGTACCACTTTTAGCATAGCTTAGCACAGATCATTGATTCTGATTAGTCCAGTAGCATTTCTTTCAAAATGACCAAAGAGTTTCAATATTTTTCCTATTTAAAACTTGACTCTTCTGTAGTTAAACCGTGTACTAAGATCGACGGAAAATGAAAAGTTGCGATTTTCTAAGCCTATATGACTAGGAACTACTCTCATTCCGGCGTAATAATCAAGGAACTGTGCGGCTGTACCATGAGTGCAGCAGGCGTAGTGATATGACGCAGCGCCTGAAAATAGGTCTAATAGGTTAGACAAACTTAGTCCCGGTCACGTTGGAAGAAGTTACCGAGCTGGGGACTATTTTCAGGCGCTGCGTCATATCATTACGCCTGCTGCACCCATGGTACAGACACACAGTTCCTTGATTATTACGCTGGAATGAGAGTAGTTCCTAGCCATATCAGCCTAGAAAATCGCAACTTTTCATTTTCCGTCGATCTTAGTACACGGTTTAACTACAGAAGAGTCAAGTTTTAAATAGGAAAAATATTGAAACGTTTTGGTCATTTTGAAAGAAATGCTACTGGACTAATCAGAATCAATGATCTGTGCTAAGCTATGCTAAAAGTGGTACCGTCAGACCCGGAGTTCGGCTGAATGGATTCTAAAACGGTAAAACTCAACTGTTTAACTCTGGGGGAGATGTAAAATGAGCTTATTTCCGAAAAAAGTGGAGTATCCCTTTAAGAGCCGATAAATGATAGAGGCTATAGAACTTTAAATTTTTTATATTTTTTGCTTTTTTGACACAAACTAAATCATATTTATGCCATTATATGCAATAGGGCTGCAATCAACAGAATCTTCTTTTTTTTATTGATGAGTGACTTTGCAGTAGCAAAAAATATATATTTGAAACATTTACTAAATACATTTCTGAAAATCCTTCAGGTCATACATTTATGAGAAAGATTACTATCCTTATATTATAGGCTATATATATATACACTAAGGAAAGTACTGACAGCGGATTCTTATCAAAATCATTAGTAGCCCTAATATAAATGCTTTATATAAGCCGTTCTGAGATCTATATGGTTGTAAATTTATTTACATCTTTGTTTTGGGCATTTTCTAATGGTTTTTTTTCAACACTGTAATATTTATAGGCCTTGCTGACAATGATAACCGTTATCTCTCCAGTACACTACATTAGTATTGAACACGGGCACCTGCCAAAACAAATTCCAGTTTACGGTAACTGATGCAACTAAAACACACTATTTATCTTCAAACATCTGCACCTGATTTCCTAACTGATCAACATTTACGATCAGGGTTTCTTTTACCTTGACCCACTACGAATTTACTTTATAAATCAAATATTAACAACAACAACAACAAAAAACCTGAAACTATGCAGCAGATAAGGACAAAGATGAGGGCCATACAGATTCAACAAGCTGGAAGGTATGGGTGAAAGAGTTTCAGATCCTTAAACATTCAAAACAACCACACTTCCTTTTAATATTATGCAAAGTATGCAGAAGTCATTTGCAATAAAAGAGTGACCATACAGCCAGTACATCTGCAAAACATACAAAGGACTGAACAGTGTCTGAAAAGAATATATAGCAAAAATTACTTGCATAAGCTGGTCAAACAATTAGGCCTACTCTACGAGTGGTTAACATCACAAAGCCTGGTTTTCCAGTGCATTTATCTTGTAACATGAGTAGCCTAAGTGAATTGATACGCAACATTCTTCAGTGTGGGATACACAAGGTGTGTCTTCTAGTATGAAAGACTTGTGTGCGTATGTCTATATATTTGCATCGGGGGCCAAAGCAGAACAGGAAAAGCTGCTGCCAAACAATTATCACCCAGTCATTTAGTGTAAGAGGCAGTCCAGCTCAACCAGTGTAGCTAGATACTAATCTATTCAGGAAATACTTGGGAAAAAAACATTTGCATTGATGCAATCATCAGTACAGAGCACATTCCCTGGCTGAGTCTCAAAACATATTGAGTTGTCTACCTAGCCAGCCACTTGAGACTCCATAAGCACCATAAGGGAAGTTCAATAGACATTTTACTAGGTTTTGAGACATTTTGAGATCCTAAAATTATATATAGGTCCCTAAATGCTTAAAAACCTCCAAACAAGTGACTACAGACTAGGTATTGGTCTTGCTGTCTAGATAGGCAGCTCACTAGATAGAGAAATTGTGTCCATTTTATAAGACGTATTTCAAAACACTTTCATTTTCACTTCTTTCGTGTTAAGGGTGAAAAGAAATGAGATTAGGATAATACAATCACAATAGAAATGCAACTCCGACTTGACACGATCATCATCTGCAGCCATCCTCGCTCAGGTGTGTTTTAATAACAAAATAAAGGATATTAACAGAAATAAAATTCATCACCCTCAACGTGTTCAGAATAACAAAAACATAATCTGGATGAGCAATAAAAGGCATTGTATTGGTTTTTAACAGTTAAATAACTCAATCACATTGTGTCGCCCTTTTATGCTCCAAAATACGGAATATTACAAGTCATATTACATTTCTACTGTTAGCCGCTATGCTAACATTAGCCCCTTTGCTAATCTGAAACGGCATAAATCGCGCAAAACCAGACACAATATCAACAAAATAACACGAAACAACATTTTAAGGAGAAACACCAGCAGAGAATATTGAGAAAATAGTGATATAGTGTTAAAATGTGTATAAAGAGACTCACCTGAGAGGCTAGTCAGATGTGATTAGCGCGAGCTCACGAGCAGAGGCGCTGCGAGCACGCGACGGAGGAATAACGTGTATTATGCGTCGTATGCGGCTCAACGTACGTCTGATTTTATTTATTCTGCTCTATTTCGCCCTTCTAACCTAAAAGGGTTCAGTTGTGAAATGTTTCGTAGTAATGAAAATGAGAAGTGCCCATTTGGTCGCCTCAGGAAACGCAAAAGGCTTCGTTCCGAGACAGTTCAGCTTCCTGATCATTCAACGCAGTAAACGCGCGCGCACGCGCACGCAGAGGATTATTCACGCCCCTTTTTTGGTATTATTTTTTATTTAATAAGTATGTTCTCCTTTTCTTAAAAAACCTATGGATGTTGAATCGAAAAAAATTCAAATTAAAGTATGAAGGTTTTTATGGGCCTGATAGAGATAGTCTACGTTTACACATTCTTCAGTCAATTTCGAATTACACAGAATTCCTTAGGCCTACATTTTAACACAACTACTTTTTTCTCTCTTTAATTAATTTTCAAACAAGACCTGCATGTTAATATAATATATGGCTATTTTCTTTCCTCTGCTGCACCACTGCAGCATCTACACATGGTAAAACAGACACAGCGCCTCTATTTCAGACACCTGTTGAAAGCTTCTCATACTGACAGCTGAAATCACAGGCCGCTGAGCCAGTTCAGAGAAATCTGTCCAGCACCAGGCAGTATTTCACCGAGAGAGAAAACACAACGGAGAGTGAGCCAATTTGTCTGCAGAATCTGTCTAACAACACATGTCTGCTAAAATACCATTGTTACTGATGCATATGTTTCTGTAAGACAAGATACTGGCCTTTTCTAGGGGTTCCTTAAAAAATATATTGGCTATATATATATATATTGTTAGAAAATATATATGAATGGATGTATTGTATAGGTCTTGCCCTCCAACGTGTGCACGTGTTTCCTGAATCTGTTTCAGGAAGTTGGATACAGTTTTAAAGTTGTTAGCTATATGCTAATCTCACTTTCCTTTTTTAGATGGTTCATTTGTTTTATTCTTTATAGGAGATTCAGGTTGATAATTATTATATAGCCTATCCTAATTGTAATTTTGGGATCATAAAGCTGAGAGCCATAGGCTATATATACTTGGAGCCAATTTCAGCTCTGTATTTAAATCACCAGAGGTCTTACCCAAGGGGTGTATGATATCAATTATGTCAAAAAAATATATAAATAAATAAAAATTTACCAATTTGAACTCTATTCTGTCATTCATATGGCCTGAACACTGGAGTCCTGTAATGTTATCAGTGAGTGTCACGTTATAAATAAATGAAAGATCGCTGAGCTGCACGACTGCAATCCTGCCTGTCATTTTGGCAAACTGTTTACATTCCCAAACTGATCTAGGGGGGTAACTGCATCCAGACAGTTTGATGTTAGCTTAATTCATCTCCAATAAAGTCTTTATTTTTGATGTAGATGAACTCAAAGAAAAACTGAATGCGCCTGGATGCTCAAACCTGAACACATGCAAAGCAGAACTAGTGTGTGATGAAACAAAGCATGAGCTAGAAAAGCTTTTCGATGTGAAAAACCACAATTAAATATCTATATGTGCACCACAACCAAATTTAGAGTGAGTTCCTGTGCTATTTATTTCAAAAGAGTGTAGCACACGTTTAGTGGAAACTTCGTCTTGTGGTTTTGTGTTCGGTTAAGAACTATTTTTCCATTCTAAAACCATGTGCTGTTTCTCCCCACTCTCTGTTCAGAAGCAATGTCTTTTAAAGCCATATTTCTCTTTCAGGTTTCTACATCCACTGAACATGATTTAGGACAAGCTAGCAAAAAATAAAACCTTTTGAGACATTTTCTTAATGTTCTGCTTAACTTGCAAGGTGTTTAGTTTGTGAATTTCCAGGCCTTTACAATTTTAGTGAAGCCGCATGAGTGCATACATTTTCATCTCAACAATTATCACAGTCAATTATTCTTAAAAACATGTTCAAACATGCACAAGAGAAATATGAACAAAACAAAGAGAGCAGCCTCACCTCTAGTGTTCAGGAGTGGAAGGAATATGAAAGAAAGCAAAAGTAAATGCAGCGTATATGCAGTGAACAAAGAACTTCCTGTATTTGATGGACGAAGCTATGCTAAGTTATTGCTTGTATGCCAGATGCATTCAGCCTGCTATATGAAGTTTATTAAAAGAACCAACTACACAAAGTGTTTATTATTGGTCCTTCCATGAGTAGAACATTATTATTAGAGCTTCTGACTGTCACCAAGCTCGTGAGGGATAAGCAGAAATATATTGTATATTTAGAACAGTGTTGTCATAACCTAAAACAACAACAACAAAAGTATTTGAATAAAATATAAATATTAGATGAAAAACTTGGAAACTTATTAAAAATAAGTTTAAGTTGATGTACTAAAATTTCTAAAATGGAAATAAATAAAATGAAAGCTAAATAGAAATATTTCAAAAACTAATAAAAATGGCAAATGCAAATAACAAATAAAATTACAATGGAAAGAAATATAAAAAAGCGAAGCTAAAAATATGAATAAATACTTTAGTATATAAAACAATACTAAAATAACACTGATATGTAAACAATTCAGCTGCAGGCACACAAAAAAAAGGCAATTCAATTTAATTCGACTTTCAGCCAAATCAAACAGTTTTTTTTTTTTTTTTTTTTATAAAACACATATTGTCTTGATTGAACACACTGTGTAAACATTTACAGTGCAAAGTGGGAAAATGTGAATCCCTAGGCTAATGACTCAAAGTGAACTGGATTTGATTCATGCTGGTAAATAAAATAAAATCATATCAAATATTATTTCAACCTATTTTTTATGAATGACAAATTGTAGAGTTTGCTGTTTTTCTTTAGTTAAGTTTTCAATAATATTTCACTGTTCCATATTCTGTTTCATACAGTTTGTCCGATACGTTGGTTTTGCTCTGCACAAAGTTTTCTCAAGCGTGGCTCACATTACTACTATCTATGACATCAGCCCAATAATCAAAATACAGTCCACAATAGTAACCAAACTGGCCACAGAACTGTGTATTTAGGAAGCTCTATCCTAAAACCCAAAGGAAGAGATACACTGGACACTTAGAATATTTCACAGTGCAGCTGGTATATAGAGGCATAAAACAAGGCAACTTCGTTTGTTTGAAGCAAATGTGTGGTTGACGGAAACATGCTGCAAGACCACATTTAAATAGAGAGGTTGATAATATGACACGTAGAGTGTGTTTAGATGCAAATGCATGCAGCGCGCACACACATGTACCCACATTTACACACTCATTCACACACTTATCAACAGCAACCAAAACAAACAGACAGTGAATTCTCAGTTGTCTTCACACCTTGCAGTGACTCCAGTGAGGCTTTATGTCGTCCATCTTGTGCGCCAAGATTTTGTGGCACAACATACTGTTTAACAGCCCTTTAAAGGTCAAAGGTTAGAGACAAATATGACCTTTGGATTCAGAGCTCTGTCAGCCATCTTGGTCAATTTGCAATGCAAAATTGTGTTGTAAGATTAGTAATTTATATACTATTTTAGTATTTATCACTATTTTGATTTAGCTTTTATTTTTATATTTTCAGGTTTCATTTTTGTTTTTTATATTTTAGTATTTAGTGTAAATTTCAGTTACTTGCCAAGGCTGCATTTCAAGTTTTTTTAATTGTAAGTTTTTCATCTAATATTTATTTCAATGAACGAAAACTATTTTTAATAGTAAAAGTTTGGAATTTAGATAAAAATAACTTTGTGCTTTACAACGTTGAAGTTTAACCCTCTTAAAATTAAAATGTATGGGAAACAAATAGGAACATAGGATTTAATGTTCTCAACCCATGTTCTCAAGTGTCTCATCTAGATATTCAAAAGTCTCAAACTTTGCTCAGATATTCCAACATACCCAAATCTGCTTTAAAAGTCATAGATTTCAGCATGAACTCGAACATTTCTCATCTTCCAAGAGATTTTAAAGCTGTATTTGTGTCTATTTTAACTTCCCCCAACAGTTTTAGGAGAAACATCTACGACAAAGTTGATGCATGAACTGAAAAGTCTCCCAAACTCTAAAACAGCAACAGAATTTTCCTAAGGGTTATTCAAATCAAATGCAAACCTGAGAGCAGTTTTCTGTGGACTCAGATGGCGTGTTCTGTCACTCATTAAGATCCTGGTCATTCCTGTCATGCCAAATGAATTAATATCCAGCTGACAGTGCCATCCTTAGTCATAACTCACTTTGTATCTGTTATCATCCATCTAAAAATACAGTGCTTGAGATGACCATCGGACCATCAGCGCCAACACCATGTCAGTTGGTGTGTGGTGGTGAAACTTCGGGTGGTTGCTGCCAGAGTTGGGAAAATGTGATTTAAGGATAACCACAATGTTTCCCCACCCTGTAAATAATACACTTAGCTTTCTGTCACTGTGTTTTCTTCATATGTGCATTCATTTCGCACTGAAGTACCAGAACTGGGTGTCAACACATGCACAGACTCTCACTGGAGAACGAGAAGACACAGCCTAATTTGTAAACAGCCCAAATAAAACATACATAGGTATGGGGCAAGATGAATGCAAGTGTACTGTACACTAGTAAGTGCACGACATCATAAACTGGATATTGTTCAGAATCAGCATACATAAGTGACTTTGCTGGAGTTTAGATTCAGAGCTGCAGGATTGTGTTGCCCTCCACTGGCTGAAGTTATTCACTGCACAAGGAATTATATGAGTATGTCTACACTGTCAAAAAATTATTCAATTTAAAGTTGACGTGTAAACATGCTTGATTGAAAGTAAAAAGGTTCCCACATTTAATTGTACTTAAAAAAGTATAAACTGTAACATTTTGTCCTGTTTCGAAACAAAGCAAACCTCCAGGTTAATGTAGTAGGCTACTACTCAAAATGTAAAAAGTGCAAGTTCCCCAAATCATGACCAGGTGCAGGTGAAGCAAATATTATTGATCATCTCCTAACAAAGCCATATATTAAGGTCTGGGTAGATTAGATGGTAAGCAAGCCCTCAGTTCTCGTAATCAGTGTGTTGGATGCAGGAGAAATGGGCAGGAATAAAGATCTGAGTGAGTTTGACAAGGGCCAGATTGTTGTGGCAAGGCGACTGGATCAGAGTATCTCTGAAAGGCTTGTGTGTGTCGCTCCCGGTCAGCAGGGCTGAGAATATGCCAACAGTGATCTGAGGAGGAACAAACCACAAACCGGTGACAGGGTGTTGGATGCCCAAGGCTCATCGATGCACGAGGGCAACGAAGGCCATCCCGTCTGGTCCGAGCCAGCAGAAAACAAGCTTCCATAATATAACATTTTACAATATTTCTTATTACCTTAAATTGTCTGTTACTGTCTGGATTTTCTGACTCTCAGTAACACTCGTGTGGAGTCGCTGCACAAACATATTTCATGCCACAACACAAACTGTGGAAACAAAAAACATTTTTACTTAACACACGGTCCCTTTTATAAAGATTTATTCCACAGGTCTGTCATAATCAGGCAAATATACATTAACATACAGAATATTGCCCTCTTCTGATGCTCCACACGTTAAATAACGCAATAATTCAAGACACACACGGTTTTCTATTTAAAAGAACAATAACAATACATCATAACAACAACAACAACAACAACAACAACAACAATTAATATCATAATGATAGCCAAACATCGTGTATTTCCAAGTTGTATTTTCTAAAACTCATTATATAGTGACTCTTTTAAGGTGCACCACACAATCGGCAGGTGACTTTTTAAAGAAACTTTGCACCATGACACACAGTGAAATAGACAGAGACTTTTTGCAAACGTTGTATATGTATATAAGTGTCTTTTTAAGGTTCTCCTCCACTTTCTCAAAGTGCTTGCACAGAAATCGGCGGTTTCTGTCTTGCTGTGTTTCTAAAGTTAAAGCAGTCTTTTTGTTGGTTTGGCACACGTCAGGGGTGAAAGCAGTGGTAGCGTAAGGCTTCTCTTCTCTCACCGAAGGCTCTGCTCTCTCACAGGACCTCTGCAGAGAGAATAAAAGACACAAAAGTTTAAAGTTTAATTAAGACTTTAAAGGTTGGTTCACCCAGAACCCTCATGTTGTACCATGAAACTAGAGATCAATAGAGATGTTTCGCAAAATGTCCAGGCTGTTTTTTTTTTTTTTTCAATTTAATGAAAATAAAAAAGTGATTCACACTGTCAAGCTCCAAAAATCTTCTTTTATGTTCAGTGGAAGAAAGTCAATAATGACAGAATTGTTTTTAGGTGAACTATATCATTCACATAAATAATCATTCAATAATATAGATGAAACTGTAACTGCAGTAAATTTCAGTTTTATGCTTTGAATGCTTGTAACAGGCATGTTTTATATGGTGTTAACAAGCTTATTTTTTTCATAATAGCAGTATCAGGATATATTCCAGGATTCCAGGATGACAATGTCAAGACTTATTAGGCTCAAATTGTGAAAGAATGGTTGAGAGGGAGCATGAAAAATAAATGTTGTGATGTTATTTGCTTCAAGATGTGCATACATTTCTGGTCAAGATCTTGTATTGCCAATGCAAGAGTCCAGCACTCTGTAAAGTCTCCTCCAGCACATCCCAAAGACTTTCAATGAATTAAACCATTCTTTCACAGTTTGAGCCTGATGAATCATGACATTGTCATCCTGGTCCTGGTCCATCCATGGTCATGATGTGTCTTCCTGCACGGTTGTTTAAGAAATGAAAAGCTACACACTCATCAATTAGGGTTAGAAGAACTGTTGCCAAACATATAACATGCTAGAAATATAATAATCACTGCAATAGTGATCCAATCATAGACTCATAAGCATTTTCCTATTTAATTCCAAACAGTGACTTTTTTTTGGCCGGGCAGTGTATAATATTTAATACATGAGTGTACATCCAGAGTATTTTGTGTAAATCCCTGTAGCATTCGTTATAAGAATACAACAGTATTTTACTTTTTTTTACAGTATTATGGTAATTAGTCATGAGATTAATTAAATAAAATGTCTTGTCTAATCTAAAAATGTCCAATCTTACCTGCCACATGTTGAGGTTTCATAGGTCCCGCCTTCATCATGAACGGTTCCCCTCCCTCAAAGGCCATGATTGGGTCAGCAGGTTGACCCTGCCCACTGTTTCCACTGCCACTGTGATTGGACAGCTTGATGATCTCCTCAAAGTCTGCTGCCTCTCCATTGGAGGACAGTCCATTCTGATGTTTGGTGGGCTGGACACCATTAATGACGGGTGCCGCGTCCCAGGACACAGAGCTGAGAAAGAAACATGGGTGTAATTCTCGTATTTCTATTAGATATGATCTCAAAATACAGTATTTAGTACAATCAAATGATGCAATTAATCGTGCAGCTTCTTGTTTACCTCATTTTCACGTCTCCTTGTGATTGGTTGAAATTTGTCGCACCACTATGGAGAGTTTCTGAAGGATTTTTCTGGATTACTGCAAGACAAGAGAATTAACAGCTTTTATTTTTCCTTTAAACTCATTTAAAATATTTTTAATAGAGAAAATTGTTATTTTTTCAAGGGTTACGTCACATGTACAATACTACAAACTGATTTTTACCGTTGTCAGAGACTCTGCCATTCACTTGAGCTGGAGTCTTAACATCTTTCTGCGAAGAAACAAATAAAGCAGGTTCATTCTCCTTTTACTCGGGTGTGTGAGATTAATTCAGACTTAATGAAACAGACGTGTCCCACCTGTACCCCTGCGTCACTCTTACGAGTCCTTTTCATGATTTCTTCCAGACGCTAGAAAGGTGAACATGGATGTTAGTCGAATCCACAGAAAAGGGAAACCACTCAATTGTTTCTCCTAGAGAGTAATGAGATTAATTTTCTTTCAATAAAAGCATTTGAGGAGTCTCTCATTTTACCTTCTTTCTCTCCAGGCGCTCCTGTTCCTCCTTCTGGAAGTGTTTCTCTCTTTCTATCCTCTGTTTCTCCGCTTCCTCTCGGGCTTTGGATTCGGCTTCCTCTCGCTGGCAAAGACACGAATAAAACTTCATTACCCATAAAGCCATTACACATATCTAAATTTCCCATAAGCCCTATGACATGACTCAAGGTTTGGCTGGTTTGTATAGTTCAGTTTGTTCCTTAAAAATGAAATTGAAAATATGAATAAAATCTATATTAGTATCTCAATAAAACTAAAATAACAGTGTTAAGAAGGAAGACCTATGGATTGTTTATGGGCCGTCTGATTATTTATTATTAATCAAATTGGTAAGTAACGGAAATGAGTAAAATCTTTTACAAAACCATGTGAATCACAGTCTGATAAATTATTAAATCTAAATGTAAATTTATATTAATACACAATTTATGCGGTTATGATCTGCTCTAAAATATTTCTGACTTTGCTCTTTGTGAATGCAATCTCTATAAATTTATTTTAAAAACATATAGCTTAAAACTAAAATAACTAAAATAAAATAAATTATATAACAACTTAACAAAAACTAGTATAAAAATACAGGTGAAGCTCGAAAAATTTGAATATCGTGCAAAAGTTCATTTATTTCAGTAATTCAACTTAAAAGGTGGAACTAATATATTACAAAGGCTCATTACATATGAAAACCTCAAATTCAAAATCTCAGAAATTTTTTAAATGTTCATAAGCTGTAAGCCATAATCATCAAAATTATAACAAATAAAGGCTTGAAATATCTACTTTTTTTCATGTGATTTTCTATGTAATATATTAGTTTCACCTTTTAAGTTGAATTACTGAAATAAATGAACTTTTGCACGATATTCTAATATTTCGAGTTTCACCTGTAATACTACAATAACACTGACCTAGACACAGTACCTTACAACTGCATTTAAGAAAATGGATTAGATACAATTTAAAGACATAAATGCATTAAAGTACACTGCCAAAAACTATTTAGCTTAATCTTATTGCCAATAAATCCAGATGTGGCATCAAGTTTAATCTGCTTATGTATATCTGCACCCTTGTCACAGTTTAGATCTTGAAAAAAATCATTTTTGATGCTGCTCAGACACCACAGCTGTCCTTTGTACATCCAGAGAGCCACAAACAGAGCCATTAGGCCTGTCCTGCATGATCAGATCAAACCAGAACACACACAGGCTTCATGTCAGAGGGGCTCTGCGCGACCTGATGGCGAGTGTGAAGGGCAGCAGATGAGAGTCGCCCGGAGGCTTGCGTACTCTCTTCTCGTGTGTGTACGGGTCTGAACGGCTGCTAATGCACTGCGGGAGACTCGAGCTGAGGCCGTCGTATGAAAGCACTCACGTTAATGCCCTTCTGTCTGCCTGTGCCTCAGTCACCTTGATGCCTTCAAGGTCTTTTGTATTCAAATTATTTTACAGAAGACTGCAGATGGATTTTAAAAGATTTTGGAATTAATGTATGAAAAGAAGAAATAAAGCTGATTTGAGCAAATTTGAAGATTCTGATTCAGCAACACATTGTCCATCTGCTTTCGAAATTTCATTATTGCCATTGGCCATATAAAAGCCCACAATGCACATTATTTGGATTTGACTTGAAGTTTGTCATAAATGTTAGCCATTACCCATGATGCACTGCTCACCTGTCTCTGCAGACGCAGGTTTTCCTCGTGCTCGGCTCTTGCTCTCTCCTGCTCCTCCTTCTCCTCCTGCAGACGCTGCTGCTCTGCCATGAAGCGCGCCTCCTCTTCCCTGCGCCTCCTCTCCTCCTCCTCACGTCTGGCGTGCTCCTCGCGCAGCGCTCTGGATGAAGATGAGGCAGGGTTAGCGTCTAGAGACTTATGCTCGATACTCTTAGACAACACCTCAGATGCAGGGTCATTATAGTTAACTAAAACTGAACCCATACAAAAAAACACTGTGATTACTTGAAATAAAATAATTAATCATTAAAATAATCATTAACTGAAAATAATATAAAATGTAAAAAAATCTGCTATAACTTCAGTTCTCATTTTCATTTATTTGAACATAATGTACTAAAATAACTAACTAAAATAAAAATAATTAAAACTATAGACATACTAAAAAAAACTAATACAAATAAGAAACATCAAAATGACTAAAGTATGAAATGGAAAATAAAAAATGGAAAATATGAATTGACTAAATATGAATAGTATCTCAATAAGCCTAATATAACAGTGTTAAGAAGACTTTAGACCATAGGAACACCTATGGATTGTTTATGGGCCGTCTGATTATTTATAGATAAATCAAATGTGTAAGTAACTGAAATTAATTAAATCTTTTACAAAATCATGTAAATCACAGTCTGATAAATTATTCAATCTAAATGTAAATATATATATAATACACAGTTTATTCGGTTATGATCAGCTCAAAAATATTTCTGAATTTGTTCTTTGTGAATGCAATCTAAAAATAAAAAAAAATCGACTTTTTTTCTAATAATCACAAACAACTTTAAAAGTCTTGGAAATTCACCATTGAAAGCAACAGAAACTCTGTCAACCAGGGTTATTTTAGTATACATATAAAGTATAAAATAATTCTGCTGTGATCACAGTAAATGTCAGTCAATCTAAATGAGTGGTTCTTTGAAAAGTGGGTGTTTGATATGCAAGACTGACACTCTCCAATCAACTAACCTGCTCTTCTGTTCCTGTTCTCGTCTCTCTTGCTCCTCCTTCTCTCTCTGCTCACGTGCCTGACGTCTCTTTTCCGCCAAAACCCTGGCCGCCTCCTCAGGATCATTGGTCCCAGCTGTGGGCTTGGCGGTCGGAGGGCCGGGCTCAGGAGAGAGCGATCGAGAAGGAGTGGCGGCCACATGGGCCACCTCTGGTGTCTGAGGAGCTATTGTGATTGGTGCAGAGGTAGTGACGGGCGTGGCCGGAGCAGACGAGACAGTGATGTCAGGAACACTAGGAGCAGCTAAATAGAAAAAACAACAGTCCATCAAGAAGAGTAAAATCCTTAAAAGCACTTGCGTTTCGTTCATACATATTAAAGCTATAAAAGTCGCCCTGGGCTCCTTGAAGACCATTGAGCCGTCATGCAGATTTATCTAAGAGCTTCGGTCGTCATGATGATCACACTCACTCTTTGTGTCCTTGGGAGGGTCAGCCTGACGGGGCTCCTTGGTTTCCACGGCGACAGCGGCGACGGCGGGGGCCTGTATGCGGGCGGGAGTCTGAGCCCGTTTAGGCCGGGTCTTGGTGCCAGGAGGAGTCCGGCCTGAAGATGAGGGTGGTTTGGGGGACACCGCTGGATTGGGGGAGAGGGGGCGACTCCTGGGCGTCGCAGGTGATGAAGCTCTGTTTTTAGCTTTGATATTTGGGCTAAAAAAAAAGAAGAGAATTAAGAACACATCCCAACATACATCAAAACAACCACAATAAAAAATTATTTTCTTACTTTGTATTTTGATTCTGATTTCCATTACATTCTTTTGATATTTTACATTTTCATTCAATTAAAAATGGTTTATTTTTTAAGTTTTAGATTTATTTATTATTTATTTCCAGTTAGTAATTTCAGCGAATTAACTCGTTTAGTTTACTCTCGTTGTTTATTTAGGTGATGAAGCTCTGTCTTCATAACCTAAACGAGAATAGAATTAAGAACCTTCCAATATAGACCAAAACATATTATTTCCAGTTAGTAATGTAAGTGCTTCAAAAATTATAATATAATACACACACACACACACACACACACACACACACACACACACACACACACACACTCTAACCCTGATTATTGCACACACACACACACACACACACACACACACACACACACACACACACACACACACACACACACACACACACACACACACACACACACACACCTATATACACTAACCCTAAGTGTGAACAATAATTATAGTGACGCCTGCCTTAGCAAGTATCACTAATAATGTGGATTTTGTCACTTTCAGTGAGGAAACAAATTACACTGAGACCTTGGCGTCTGGTTTGGACTCAGTGTAAATAATCAGGCAGGACATGGACAGCCATAATAAGAGTACAACTTTAATCCTTTAATGGCTAATTTATCACTTTTCCACAAAGCAACTGAACACAAAGGCCTGAATAAAAACGAACAGCCTGCCAGACGCCTCGCTGGGCTGCATCACATCAGAGCCTCTCTTCGGCTCGCGAGCGCACAGTATTTAACCTGCAGCAGCTTAGAGCTCAGAGAGAGTGTGTGTGTGTGTGTGTGTGTGTGTGAGAGAGAGAGAGAGAGAGAGAGAGAGAGAGAGAGAGTCACCTGGCTTCTGTTTTTGTTCTGGTTATGGATTGGGATTTTCTCTTCTTCTCCACTTTTTCTTTAGACAGAGCGCTCTTCTCCTTTTCGTTCTCTCGTTCCTTGTCTTTCTTTTCTTTCTTCTTCTTCTCAAACTAGAGGAAAACATTGATGAATCATTTTAAAGGAGTCAAATCATTAAAACCAGGACTTTTTCTTGAGAAATATTATAATATTATTAATATCATTAAGTTATTTTAAAAGGTAAATTAATAAGTAAAGATATATCAAGTTAATCAAAAGTCAAATAATCCTGAAAAACACGTTTTTCTATGAAAATATTAAGCAGCACAACTGTTTTCAACACTTGTTTAATAATCATAAATGTTTCTTGAGCATCAAATCATCATATTATAATGTGACACTGAAAACTGGAGTAATGATGCTAAAAATTACACAGGAATCACAGGAATAAATGACTTTTCAAAATATATAAATTTAATACATTAAAATATAATCAGTTATTTTAAATTGTAATAACATTTTACAATATTAATGTATTTTAAATCAAATAAATGCAACTTTGGTGAGAATTAGAGACTTAAGTCAAAAACATAAAAAAATCTTACAAAGATACAGTCGGGAGTGTATATTATCATTTATATCTGAATATTTTCTGCATTGTTTGTGTTACTGTGTTTTACCGGTGTGGAGTTGCGTCTGTTCGCGCGCTGTGTGATGTCGGGAGTGCTGGCCGAGACCCTCCAGCGTTCAGCGCTGTGCTGGTGAGGATGATGATGGGAGCAGGGCGTCAGAGGAGACACGGACGCAGAGCGGGAACACTGATCTGAGAACAGACACAGAGATGTTTACAGACAGTCACTTAATAATGCTCAAAACATTACATACTTAATTGAGATAATACACACTACTGTTTAAACGTTTAGGGTTGGTAAGATTCCTAAATATGCAGTATATAAACAAAGCACAGGGTTTTATATCCCACAATGCAATGCACTCAACTTGACTTTGCATTCCAATCTAAAAAATAAACTATGATGTTTAAATGGACAGACATTTTGACACAAAACTGGATGAAAAAAAAGAAAAATAACCATTTTTATTTCTGCAGTGACAACTGGACATTACTTGTTGAGTTAAACACGCAGGTAATAAGGAACTTCTGTGCAAAATGTATACTCAACGTAAAAGTGCGTAATGTTTTATTTAAATTCAACAAAATGTACAATAGGTTAAACTGTGCACTGCAGTATGCAGTAAGCCAAAACTCCAAACATCAAAGAGAAAATCAGCAGATGAAATAGTAATTGGCTGATATGGTCTGAAATTTATGAACTTTCATTTGAAATCTTAAAGAAAAAAAACACGCAATTCTATCAGATGCAAACATTTAAACGTTCATGTATGCATTAGACAAACACATACTAAGCTCAAACACAAGAAAACAGGTAGAAGGTTTGAAATGAAAACTGCTTTACATTGAACTAAGGTTAATAATATTTACTATGGAAGCAGGTGAAAGTGCATACTCTTGTTCACACTTTCACCTGCAGATCTCTTGTTTGATTTCAGCAAATGAGAACAATCGCTTGTTTGCACTCAATGAGGCCTGTTTATGATGTGTGTTTTACTCATTACATGGGTGTGTGCCCGAATGTGGTGAGTATAACCATTACCTTAAGCTCCTGACATGTCAAGTGCATGTGTGTTGTGTAACTCACGAGGGTCGCTGCTGTTCTGGAGGGTGGCGACGCTCCGGCTGCGAGCCAGAAAGGAAAGAGTGGGCGTCATCAAGCGCTCCACGATGCGGCTCTCCCACGGGCTCAGACGCAAGCTGCGGGCTGACACAAGAGGGAGCTGTTAGCATCGGCACATGTGGACAACATACCGCAGGTCACTCGACAAAGGGCCGAAGCAAGCGTTCAGCCAATCGGCTGCCTGTCACATCCAGTAACGAGGAGCCTGACCAATCAGAGAGGCTGTTACTGGAAGTGGAATTCTCAAGCCCTTCGTTGAGTGAACACTGACAGTGATGTCTTGATCTGGACTCCTGCAAGACACAGAATCTACACTACTGTGAATATTGTGTTTGCTGTACTTCTTTACAAACACATTCACAAACTTTATTTGCTTATCGGCTCATTGTAACTTCACGGGACTTGAAGTTTCAACTTAATTAGTGAATTTAACCAGCAATCTTACTCATGCTGGTTAAATCAATGATACAGTAACTAAAGTTTAAGTGTGTTAGACTTTAATGCTTTATTGCTCAAAGTTTTCTCTTTCATAAATCAGGAGACAAAATGGAGCTCTAATACACGTTTCATTTAAGATTTTTCTCTTAAAATGTCTAGTAAAAACTAAAAGCAGACACAAATGAGCCAATCGTTGACATATTAAAAGTAAAGAGCGATAATTTATTTAATACCATTGAAAAGTTAATGTTCATTAAGATTTTTTCTAAAGAAATTATTAATTTTATTCAGCAAGGATGCATAAATTTGATCAAAAGAGACAGAAAAAGCATTTATAATGTTAAAAAATATTTCCATTTCAAATAAATTCGAACACTTTCTAGTCTTCAAAGAATCCTTGTAAATGTATAATGTAAAAATATATATTTTTAAATCAACATTGATAATAATAAATGTTTCTTAAGCAGCAAATCATGATATTAGAATGATATCTGAAGGATCATGTGACACTGAAGACTGGAGTAATGATGCTGAAAATTCAGCTTCGATTTGATCACAGGAATAAATTACATTTTAATAATATTACTGTCATTTTGATTGAATAAATGCAGCCTTGATGTGTATAAGAGACTACTTTCAAAAACATAAAAAAAACACCTTACCGACTTTGAACCTTTGAAAGGTTGTGTTAATCATTTAGATTATTTAGTCTTCCAAAAATATGATGAGACAAGTTTGTGTTCATATTGAGATCTTTTGATCGCAAACTTTAGTATCCTCTGCAAGTCTGAGCACAGTTTAAGACATCATTGAGATCTTTTCTCAACTTCTAGAAGAGACAAATATGAGTCTTTTTCTCAGGAGAAATTTCTCAGGAGTAAAATTTTGCTCCCAATTTAATCTCATTATTCTCTAGGAGAAACATTTGCAATATTTAAGAGATTTCATTTGTGAATTTTCTGCATGGTTTAACTGCATGTCTAGACGAACAGCACTCTAAAAGCAGAACAATTAGAGTATTCACATGTTCAAAGTCGGGTTAAAACTGGTTTTATTCTGGGAATTATGGGATGCGGTGTTAATACTCTGAGAGCACAATAAAATGAGATGACTGAATGACAGTTCTCTACAGACATGAGAAAAACAAGTGAAGTGACGAAGAAATGAATCTGTGGTCTCGATGACACTCGTTTTCTCCCATGCTCCTTTGCTACAAACACACACACACACACTTGGGCACCAACAGGCAGAAACAGACTCCGAATGTAGCAATAAATAGCATTAAAACAATACTGTGTCTCAAAACAGACCCTTGTTCTCAATGTAGCAACGAGGTGGTGTTCCGATCTGACACTTTAGCAACACGAGAAAATTTACAACACTTCGTGACGGCTGGTCACTGGCCGTTGCTAGGCAACAGCTGCTTTTTTTTCTCCCCCACTGCGGCAAACCGTGCTGTTGCCTGAACTACTGTAACAGAAGGTTTGATCACGATCTAGGATATAAACTCCTGCTTCTAAACTATATTCATTCTATAAGTTATGAAAACAATATTTAGCCGTATTTCCAGGAAGCTTGTTGCAAAAAAAAAAAAACCTCAATGGTCAGAAAGTCGCACAAGACTGCAGCTAAATATAACATAACCTAAATATTACATATTATATCGCAGCAAAAAGTGCAGTTTGAGTGGTCATCTCTAATGACAGGGAAATAAGAGCAGACCACGAGCTACACAGTTGCCATGCGGTGCACAATGCTGTTATTATGTTGATTTATACACATCTGCATAGCTACAGTTTTGCTGACTTATCACCGGTACTTCCTGCTGCATGTGGATGTCAGCATTCTAGAAAACCCATTATTTCCTTAGAGAGAAACTTAAAATAAGGGTATGTTCAGAATAACTACAATACTACTACTGTCTCTGCAGGTTCTAGCATTTATCCATTTGCATGGAATATCGAGATGGCATACTACTTTTGCTGTGTACATAATGCAATGTGCTTAAACTGACCTTTCATTTGCAGAATGATGAGTGTTATGATTTTTAACCTCTTGTCTTTAATTTGATTGGATCAACAAGAGTGGACTGAAAATGCGGACAATAACTGTTATTTACACATAGTGATATGTAGCATACTACTGTTTGCGAGTGCTTAGCATTGCATAATGCTATACTGTTTCACATAATATTTTTTTAAAATAGCGTGCAGTATACAGTAGGGATGGGAAATGAGAAACCGTTCTTAACCAGAATCATAAATATATAAATAAATAAGTATATAACTGAATGATGTTTTCAAATGTTGATTGCACTAACTTGATTAGTGTTTTTTTCATACTAAACACTATACTAAACATATTTCTTTAGTATATATGCATACCATTCAAAAGTTTGGGATTTGTTATATTCAGCAAGGATGCATTAAATTGATCAAAAGTATCAGTAAAAACATTTATAGTGTTACAAAGACAAATGTTTTCAAATAAATGCTGTTCTTTTGAACTTTCTATTCATCAAAGTATCCTGAAAAAATGTATCACAGTTTCCACAAAAATATTAAGCAGCAAAGTATTAATGGCTGCTTAAAATTCAGCTTTGCAATCACAGGATTTAATCATTTAAAAGTATATTCAAATAGAAAACATTTTAAATTGTAGCAATATTTTACAACATTGTTTTTACTGTATTTTTGATCAAATAAATGCAGCCTTGGAGAGCCTATTACATGTGGACAAATATATATATATATCGTGGCCACAAATTAAGATTTTATTCCCACAACTTATTCATTTGTTCCCTCCTCTTAGTAAATCGTGTCCATGTTGAATTAATTATTTTCCTCGCTTTAACGAAATATTACAGCGTGGACATGATTTAGCAAAACGAGGGAACGAATTAGTAAAACGTTCTTACGTATTAGTGAGTTGTGGAAACAAATTGTTAATTTGTTAAATAATTTTCCCCCCCGCATGTCGTGTGTGGCTCCATACATAAGAGACTTCTTTCAAAAATGTTAAAATCTTACTGACCCCAAACTTTGAACAGCAATGTAGTAATTTTTGGAACTCACCCCAATTATCTCACACACAAACACACAAAAAAAAAAAACATAAGCCAGAAGCGTTAAGTGGATTTGGAATGAGCAATAAATTCTGTTACATTCCCATCCTTAGTATACAGTGTAAATGAGCAGTACACAGTAAGCAGTATGCAAGTATTCCAATCTGAACACAGCCAGATACATTTTACAAATACTTAACTATTGCACAGCATCTCTTATTTATATGAATCGATCAATCCATTGAACTGATTAAGATCAGATTAGACAATTAAAGTGGCACATACTATATTATGTATCCTAACTTAGTTACCAGACCACTGTTTTATGAACACTGATAAATAATCAGCCATTCAAATCACACACTCAGGTTAAAAAACCCACCACCAGCACCACGACCCACACCACAGACTGAAAATGATGACCGGAACACAAAAATAAGAAAGAAATGAAATATTTCCACCACTTACTGGACCACAGATAAATAACCATCACAGACTATGATGCAACAATGTGAGCGCTGATCAAAAAGTGCACGGAAGTAGAGATTACCCACGATGCAACACAAGAACGGGGGGTTGTGGGGTGGGGAAGTGAATAAGAGAGGTGTGAGAATGACCATCGATCACCGGGCACAGGCACAGGCAAGCAGGCCACCAGAAATGAGCAAATCAAAAGTAGTTCATGAGAAAAACACAACTGAAGAACCAAAAAAAAAAAAAACAGACGGAGGGTTGGGAGGGAGGTGAAACGCGGGAGCCGCTCCGTTCTTACTTCTGCAGGGCGAGTTCCAGAGCGTGGCCGAGGACTTGGACAGCCTGTTGTTAATCACAGGCTCCGTCTGCCGCGGCAGGTTGACCGTGGAGGCCGAGCATCTGCCTGCAGAACGCAACACAGAGAGCAGAGCGTTCATACTGACCCCGTGAGTGACGGCGGGACGGGGCGCACAGCTGGAGCGCTTGGAGGGACATGCAGACTGCAGGAGGGAGAGCTGGAGGAGGCGGGCCACTCTTGCATCAACTTGTGATCATGTAAGATGATCGTACATTTAAGATGTACATTAAATTCCATACAATGCTAACAACCATTTTTAGGGCACATGAATGCTGACCAAAGTAGGTAAATATTTAGATAAACTACTGATCAAAAGTTTGGGTCTGTAAGATTTTTTAATTGTTTTTGTAAGAAGTCTGTTATGCTCGCCAAGGCTGCAACTATTTGATGGTAAATACAGTTAAAACAGTAATTTTGTAAAAAGTTAAATAACTGAATATATTTTATTTTTTTATTATTTTATTTTGTAATTTTGTGATGCAAAGCTGAATTTTCTCCAGTCTTCAGTGTCACATGATCCAGAAATCATTCTAATATGATGATTTGCTGCTCAAGAAACATTTCTGATTATTATCAATCTTGAAAACAGTTGTGCTGATTAATATTTTTGTGGAAACCTTGATACATTTTTTTTTTCATAATTTTGTGTTGAATAGAAAAGTCAATAAACAGCATTTATTTGAAATAGAATCTTGTGTAACATTGTCACTTTTTATCAATTTAATGCAACCTTGCTGAATAAAAGTAATACATTTAAAATTCTTACTGACCCCAAACTCTTTAACAGCAGTGTATACTAGACTATCCAGGTAAATCAGCACTATCCTACTGATAAGACCAGCATTATCACCAGCATGTGTTTTTTTTTATGGACGATGTTTTCTAGCATGGCATCCTGGTGTCCACAACCAGCTTAACCGTAAAAAACATGTTGGTCATCCATCATTACCAACTCCAACCAGCATACTTGAAATTTATAAGTCTGATCTGGTCTTTTCAACAGGGTAGAACTGTACAAAGTGATCCAACATGGCATCACTTCCTGTTACACACTGGTCACTGAAGACACATCAGCATTAAATTAGAGGAAAAAGAATAGACTTCTTATCATTTGTGTTATAATTACACTGTCATACATACAGTAGACACATCAACGCCCATCTCTTTTAACTTCTTTGGTCTAATAATATGGAGAAAATCACATCTTAGCAAGAGAAAGAGATGATATCACAGTCCTTTGCCTACATACATCCATCACAGCTACTACAACACCAGAAATAATGTTTTTAAAGAATAAAAACCATACAAAAACCACAGTAAAACATAAAATTAAACCATAGAAATGATGTTGATGCCAATGATTAGCAAGTTTTTGTTGGTGAAACCACCATACGATGATTTTCCTCCCTCACTTTTTGATGTCTTTTTGAAAATTAAAATGGATCAACAAAATCATAACCAGATGGTGACGCCTATTAACCATCTACCGCAGTAAAATCTCAGCACTCAAACTGACTGACACAGAACAAACACTGCTGGAGTCAAAAACAATATTGTGTCAACATAAGAAGTTTCCAAATTCATATCAGTATTGTTTCAGATGGATATAATGACTCTAGTTTGTCTGCTAAAGTGGTATGAGACTGTAAAGTTTGACTAGCAACACTTACTCTCTCTGCGGGAGGTCTGGTTCAAGCCGCCGGCCCATGACCACCTCTGCTGACGGATCTCAGCCCACGTTTTTTTGGTTGACCTCTTTATGGCGGATTCATACCTCTCCTGTGGAGAAAAAGACAATCACAAGGATGAACCCTATTTTGGTTACTTTTTTCACCGAATAAGAATCTGAAATTTGGTAGTTCATCAAATTTGAACTATCGACTTTTGAATTTGAGACCTAACAAGCTTTGCATTGCAATACTAACCCTAACCCTAACCCTAACTGTATGTCACTTGCTCAATGAACATTATGTTTGCAGCTGGTTTGTCCTCCCACAGCCCCCCGTTCCTGAGCACATGGCGTCTCCACACCTTATTCTTCTCCAGTTTCTGCCTCTGTTTCTCCTCCAGCAGAGCTCTTCGTTTCTCTGTCTTCAGTCGTTGTTCCTCCAACTTCCTCCTGCGCTCTTCCAACTGGCTCTCGCGCAAACGCCGTGCCTTCTCCTCCTTCTCCAGCCACTGAGCTTTCTTCGCCGCTGAGAAAGAGAAGAGAGAGAGAGTTTTTGCGTGATGCTGTCTACTGCTTCTTATGTCAGTTTCTGTCAGAGTTAACAATTACAGAGAATCAGTTCTCAGATCTTTGGCTAACGTTCTGGTGAGGTTCTCTCAAAAATATGAACAAACACTAAGTAACGTAAACAGAACGTTCGTTCAATGTTATCTGGTCTTTAAATAATGTTCTCAAAACATTAGCAAAAAACATTGTTTATGTTGATGAACCTTTTTCCTGAAACGTTTTAGTTGGATGTTCGTTTCTACATGAACATTTACGTGTAACATTCCCATAATTTTTGTGAAATAATCAAATGTTTTTTTAATGTTCGTATAACCGATAAAAAACATCTTTTAACTTAATGGGAACATTAGCAATTGTTCTTAGAACATACTTTTGTTAGCTGGGGTCTTCAGCAAAGGTCTTAATTTATCAAAACTCTCATTAGTGTCTACCAGAAATGAATTGTGAATATCTTATCTATGGTTGTTTGGAAATCAGAACTGATTGTTTTACGCTCATTTAACATTAATAATCATTCACAATTGTGCAATCTCACCCATAGCTGTTGATTTAATCACCACTGAATACTTTTTATAGTTATATATTTATAAATCAGTGCTTGGGGAAAACCTAAGCTGCTAATAAAACAGCCTTTTTCTCTGTGTGTTCAGTGCAGTTTGACTTCAAAAACAATTAAAAACCAATCAAAGCTCTTTATTTAAAACCCCAAGCACGCTGAGCGGCAGCTGGATGCATTCTGCTCACAGGCCCGATTTAAGGAACACTCGAGACATCACACAGTGGAATTTCCTGTTTTTCAGTCCCTCAACCATAACTAAGTCTACACACACACAGCAGTCCAGATGGGATTTGAGTTGAGGAATACAGACACAGGGGAACTGCTTCCATTCACAACATTGCTTTAGATCCATGTGGGGCGACCCACTGTATTTACTTTACCCTGTTTCAGTTCAGAAGCACATCGGCTTTATAACACAGGAAATGCAGTGACTCAGTAATGAGATGAGCTGTGATTCACACAAAAGCTATATGTGAATGAGAAGCACTGAAGAACACAATTTGATTGAGCACAAACATGACAAAAATCTGAACACATAGAAAATGCGTCTGTATTTTGTTGATTAACATCTTTTTAGACAAGTAAAGTAAAAGGAAAAGTACTTTTACCATAGTGGTAATGTGTCAGTAAGCTGTTTGGATAGGGTACTTTGGTAATGCCATTTTTTACAGACAGACAGAGAGACAGACAGATAGATAGGTAGATAGATAGATAGATAGATAGATAGATATTGCTTTTATATTGCTTTTTTTACTACATAAAAATATTGTACCACAAATTTCAGATTCACACATTTCTTTTAACATTAACTTAAAAAGTATATTATACAGACTATTTAAAACTGTGTGGCAGAGATGTGGTTTGTGCTCCGAATAAGTAGACTTACTCTAAATCCAATTACATAAAACTCTTCAGTCCTTTATAAATGATATAACAATTCTGTTTTATATCCTTCGAAAGAAGATGATCTCAGCCTTCACGTTAAACCACTGGTCTCAGCTGCAGTGAACCGCTAGCGAGCTAAACACGCTCACTAATCCTATTAGTTTCATGCAATATGACAGTGCGACTGCACTGAAAAATAGATTTTATTCTCAGTGCAATTCAATGTAGCAGCAATCCGGCATTACAACGCTTGCTTCGTTCTAACAGCTAAGCTAGGTTTATATCTTTGTATACACAGCATATGTCAAGCTAAGATGTTTCGTCCCAAACTACAATAAACCCTTTATGTAAAGCCTACAGCTGTGGTGCATGACTGGACTTGTCGACCTGATAAACAGCTGGCTAGACATTGAGGTTTATCTGCGTTTCTCCAGCTGAAAGTGAGCTGATAGCCAAGCAGGCTAATCATGCTAATGGCAAAAGTAATTACAGCTAATCTGAGAGAGAGGGGCATGGCTAAATGAACTGTAATGATGGCACATTTTTCACCCTGTGCCTGCAGGGATCTATCAGATAGTTAGAAGTGGAGAATACGAGACACATGCATGGATTTATGAAAGCTGCTGCACATGGGAATGATGAAATATGCATGTATTCATAATCATTTGTAGCATGGGATTGCATATGTTCTTGAGCTACTGCTATAGATGTTAAAAATGATAGGTAGTTTATTGTAACTGAGCATGAACTCTGTTAAAATACATAATCACAGGAAACAGGGGAAACACAACAATAGGAAAACAATAGGAAAAACATAACAACAGGAAAAAAAGATATGCAAAGTATTATTGTGCATATGAGGTATATTTAATATACTATTCCTTAACCATAATGATTTATGAAATTGTGGACAAAGAAAATTGGACACAACCAAATGAGAAAAACAAAGAGCACAGGACATGAACACAATGGAAACGATCCACTTAATCAAATGATTGATCCTGTGACGTATCTTACCTTGCTCCTGGGTTCGCTGGTCTGCAGCAGTAAACACAAATCACAGGACATCTGTCAGTCACATCAGTTTCTACTTTACATGATGCTGCTGACTTCACCGAACATCATTAGAAACCAGTTGGCTTTGTATTGGCAGTTAAAGTTGTATTAATTACAAACTGTTTCACATGGTAATAGTGTATAATTGAGTTAACTATTATTTGGCTTCACTTTGTAGTCTCAGTAGTCCCTAATTCTATATATTTTGATGTACTTCAATCGCTACTAGATAGATGTTTTGTGTTGTATAACCACATCATTAGATCTACAGGGCAGGACAGAAGTTGTGTTTATAAAGCCTCACCCAGATATTTGGCCCGTTCCTCTCGCCGCTTTTTGGCCTGTTTCTGTCGTTGCTCCGAACTCATCCCATCTGTTGAGAACAAAGCAGAGTAACCTTTAAAATGTACTTTTCATAGCTTTCGAATTACATTAAAGTTGACAATGACATATGAAAGTCGTTTGCAAATAGTTTTCAAGTGTCAGTACCCATGAAGTTTGGGGTAAAAAAAACTTAAAATGTTAAATATTGTACATATTATAAATGTATATTAAACATACAATATTCTTATATTATTATAAATATCAAAAAGTAATAACATAAAACATATATTTAAAAAAATTATAAACGATAGAACAAATACAATTTAGGTAAATAGTGCATCAATTATTCAAGTAAACATTCATATACCGGTATAATATGTGAAATATCGTTATCGATATAATATCGATATAATATATGAATGCTGACACATTGCTGTCACATTTTGACAGAAAGCAGGCCTGTCATTTAAATTAGCTGAATTTTATTTTATTGATAAATGGCCACATTTTGGCAGTCAATCGCTATCATTTACTGTATAAAGGTACAGTAACAAAAACAAAAGGTACAGTATCAAAAACCTGTGTGATTCTAAGGATTAGAAGATTAAAAAGGCAGCATAAATGACGACATTCTAAGTCAACTTTAAATGTAAAATGCTTCAAAAAGTGTAGAGTATGGCGCTTTTAATCTGATGAGAGCTGGTCGACATGATACCTAAGACATATGCTGAGTAATTTGTCTCTCAAGCGCCCCCTCTTCTTCATTTCTCTTTCCTGGTAAATTAGAGGCTTGTAACTGACATTTTCCATTTTCTTCCTGGCCTCAGGAGTGAGCTGATTCAATCAAGATAAGAGTGACTCCGGCTCTTTAACTGCAGAGATGGTTTAACCCACGGCATTGAAGAGAAATGTGGCGAGTCACACAGTCACAGGTAAAGGATGCTCAATTCAATTAAGACGCATACAACAGTGTTTCATCTATGCAATCTTCTTGTTAAGCACGTCCTCCTTGTAATGAAATATATATGCAACTCTTTCCCAGTGAATCAAACTGTTGCTATGGCAACCGGTCTGCCCCGCGCCCACCATCAAAAGGACTTGACTAAGCCTTATACACTCGAGACTGTTCGAGAACACTCAGCGAACGTTCCCCAAACACACACACCCCAAGGTTCGCTCCCCGCTTTGATGCACGGCCATGCCGGGTTTCCACGTCTCGCCCTCTTCACAAACAATGACTTGGCTTGATGCCGCGACCGTCTGATTAGGACGAATTTAGAAGGGTCAGTCTGGTGCATGTTCACATGCATGAGGTCTACAATCCCGAGAGCGTATAGATGGATTCCTCGTATACGTTTACTCTTTTATTCTTCTGTTCATCCTTCTACTACATTAATTTTATAAATAAATGAGTCAAAGTGGTAGTTGCGTAAACTGTCAATGGAGGGACAGAAATCTCTCTGATTTCATCAAAAAGATCTTCATTTGTGTTTCGAATATGAAGGGAAGTCTTATGGGTTTGGAACGACATGAGGGTAATTAATGACAAGAGTTTTCATTTTTGGGTGAACTGTCCCTTTCACAATCATGTGCATGTGGCGGCCATTGTAAGTCCACAAGACCGTAATGCATATGAATGGATATATCCAATTAACCAATACCAGAAAGCTAATGAAACACAGTTTTTGAGACACAGTCTTCTCAGTACCTTTTTTTGCCGGTGGGTTGGGACTGGATCCGGCTGTGCTGACTCTTGCGTCAGATCTGATTGGTTCTGTTTTTGAGGGAGGGTCTGTTATGAAGGATGAGTCTGTGACCGTTGTGTCGTCGGCTTTCAGGATCTCACTGTCCAGCTCGTTCTCGTTCTGAAGAGTGCCACTCGTCTCTGGAGGAGACGTGAGAACTGAGAGAAAGAGAAAAAAAAAGAAAATGATTTACAGTGAAGAGATAAAACTGAAAAGAAACTGGAAACAATGCACTTTCAGCTAATCTAAGCCTGATATCATACAGTCTGAGTACAAGAACTTTAGCAAGAACTTCAAAGGGAATTAAAGGAATTAATTCTGAAAGGAATTAAAACTACAGTCATGCTTTAAAAATGAACTAAAGATTTACCAGGGTAACAATAGTTTCCAGCAAAATACTATTCTCATCATTGGACTAGCCATTATTATTATAATTGATGCACTTTTCAACATTGACACTGTTATTGAATTGAATTGAATTTCATAATATCACTTTTTTTAAATGTAGACAAAAAACGATTGCGAAATGACAGCGTTTCCATTGACCGATCTTATGCGACTAAAACTTCATTTTTTCCTCTCGCGATAAGTAAAATCATTCCAAAAACCATGGCAACGGACGTCTAATCGAAGGAGATGTATGTGTGTTTTCCAAGCATTAATGGTAAGGAACGACCCTTATTATACTTGTGAGCGGCACATATGAGGTGTTTCTGGGTGTTTCTCCCTCATATCTGCTTCGAGGTCTTGATTGTGGCATTTATTTGAGGTTTAGAATCCATTATTCCTGTAATTCTTTCGTCTTATATGAATTTAATAAAGAACTCTGTCTCGTATTCTGTCCAAACACACCGCGTCATCTACGTCAGGTGACTGTAAATGCGCAAAAACTGTTTCCATTGCAGTTTTGCGAAATATTTCTTTTTCGAATTGCCTGGAAAACCTCCTCATGCGAGCGTAAAAACTTTTTTGCGATAAATGGGAGTTTTTGCGAAATTGACGTGTTTCCATTGGGCGTATTTTCAATTCGCAATTTCAATTTGTGCAATTTGAAGGGTAATGGAAACACAGCTATTGTTGTCTTCTAGCTGCTTTAACTGAACTTAATTTGTTTCATAATTGATGAACCTTAAAACATTGACACTGTTAATGAACTGAACTAAACCAACTAAATTGAGCTGAATAATGACACTATTGTCTTGTGTAGAGCCGCATTACAGCTGAATCTAGTCGTTTTTATAATCAAATTTTGCAATATTAACAGTTATTTTCCTGTTTATTACAGTGAATCTGCTTTGAAACATCAGTATTGCATAAAGCGCAAAATAAATGTGACTCGACTATCATCATTATCATAAAAATAATTATATATATATATTTATTTATGTATAATTATTATTACATTATTTTATTATTGTTATGAACATTTGTATGTACCATATATTTAATTTTTTTTCAATTTCTTTATGATGGAAATGGTTCATTTTTTTTTTGTGCAAATTTACTAAGCTTTTTGTATTTGCTTTTAGAATAAAAGAAACAAACAAATGAATTATTATTTTTGTGTGTTGCTAGGGTATTCTGGGTGTTTGATAGAATTAACGGACGGTAGGTGCTCGGTGGTTTCTTACTAGCCAAGTCAAAAAAGTCCTCCCTGATATTTTTGTCTCTTGTGTCCCTCCTTAAATCTCTATGGGATGTTGTTACATGTTACATCATCTGCAAACTGTGCAAAGCAGTAATCATATGCAGATACTGAAACTATGGTTACCATCATCAGGATATATATTAAACAACATCATGATTTTCAGCATAATGCCCTGACGACTACAGAACAATGTTAACTTGTGTGTATCAACAAAGAATGTGCAGGAATGTTAATACAGTATTTTGCACGTGTCCAGCATGCAGACAGTATCAGATTTTCACCTAGATTCACTGTGCAGAAATGATCTCTGCTTTCTCACTAGCAAAACACTTCAACCCCATTAATAGGGCATTAGCATCCTGTTCACACTTTACTCATACGTAAAATATGCTGTGATCTCCACTCCCGCAGGATTTTCACAGGAGAAACACAGCAGAGAATCATTAGCCTCTTGTGTATCTCTTTTCTCTGAATATAAAGGTGTGGATGAGGCCAGGGGAATCACTCGCTACACTAATGTCAATATCAGCAGTATCAACATGCACTAGCCAAGCCACTTCATCGGGTCTTTAACCACAAGGCTACACCTTTCAACACAGTGCTTTCATTAGTTAAATGCAAGTCTTAAACCCTCCCCCATCAGCACCATAATGGATTTAGTGGCTTCTGGAGGATTAAACCGAATGCTATACTGTAGAAATCCATGACTGCAGCCCCTCAGATGAGTTTGGATAATCGTGGCGTGAATGTAATTAAATAACAGGATCAGTAGTGACCGCTCATTTAACAGCTGACTAAATATGTTTATTGTCTTAATATCAGATGTAGGGAAGAGCTTCAGACACTTTGAAGGTCCGCTGGCGCATTGAGACCCGCTGGAGAGGATATATGAAGGGCAATTAAAGAGCTGGTGGTCTCTAGTCAACAGCTTCATCTCGGTTTCAAACAGACAGTATATGTAGCAAAAAAGTCATTGCTAAAAAGTCATTTTCATTTGTAACATGGCTGAATGATGGGTACATGAAGAAACCATTTGAAAAAGCATCAAACGCTTCTATATCATGATCAGTATTGGGGGAAGCGCATTATAAGTAATGTGAGTTACATAATCAGATTACTTTTTTCAAATAACTATTAAAGTAACGCATTACTTATAAATTTACAACAAAATATCAGTTACTTTTTCAAATAAGTAACAAAAGTTACTTTGTCTTCCAATTTATTGACTGACACCTCTCCTTTCCCCATGTTGAGAGAAATCGGGAGTAAATGCAGAGGTGTTGTGTGCACATATTGGATCTAGACTAAGTGTGAGCATGCATTTACTCATCTCACTCGTACAAAAACAACTGCTGTGTCGTATTCTTCTGCCACCCAGGGGTGCGTTTCCCGTACAACTATATAGCTCGCTGCTTAACTACCATAGTACGATGCATCGTTGGAGAAATCAACTAGCTAGTCACGACTGTTTCCCGAAACCGTATGTCGCAAAGTATCGTTCAACCACGTTGGTTTATGACGTCTCGCACATGGTGGACTAATAACTTATTTTAATTAATCTGTTTGAGATCGAATTAACGCTAGATTTTGTCATATAAGTTACAGACATGGCATCTGAAGACCATTTCTAATTGTGCTTTATTTACCAGACTCAATATTTGGCTTGTTCTTACATAGTAGAGCACGTTCGCACATGCGCAGTCTTCAAAAACGGTGATTTAAATCTCTTGACAAACTAAAAGACGTAAATTACATTTGTATGTATTATAAATAAATAACACGGGTTGTACTGAATGTCAGCTTGCTTATTTTGCTAAAGATAAGGATTTATTCAGTCTACATCTCATGTAAACTAGAAACTATGCTTCTAACCACAGCTCGAGAGCTGTCGTTCCAACCACACAAGTTTGCGATGGTGTTTGCGAACGTTCGTTGGAACGATGGTTTCGGGAAACACCAAATCGTTGAACTATGCTGATAACGACGGAACTTGCGACCATAGTTGGCTAACGATGCTTTCAGGAAACGCACCCCAGAGTGGCAGCACAGCTGAATGGTTTGTTCGAGCTGCGCCCTCTACTGTACAGGTGTGAATTTGCACAAGCCCAGTCCAGGGGAGAACGCAACGCATTCACGTTACGTAACGCATCCATAAAAGTAACTAAGTAACACAGTAAGTTACTTTTTAAGGTAGTAATGGAATATTGTAATGCATTACTTTACTTTTAAAAGTAGCTTTCCCCAATACTAATCACGTTCAATGCCTAGTTTTAGTGCCACACCAAAATGATAGCTTATATCAGGGTTTTCCATGAGGGAGGTCTGCAAGTAACAAGTAGAACCATTTTTTGTGACATATTTCCAAGTGAAAATGGATATTCAACAAGAAAAAATGTTGGATCATAAAAAGTAAACATTGAATACCAGAACTGATCAGGAATCGTTCACAAAAATGTATTAATAAAATAACTTTAAAGATATGCAAGATTAATTATGCAAATAAAATGAATGATTAAGAAATGCAAATTAAAATGTACTACATGAAAAAATGCATTGTAGTCGATAGCCTCGTGGGCAGCACTCAGACAAGCTTCAGGCGTCCCAAGTTCGAGTACCGGCTCGTGGGCCTTTCCTGATCCCATTCCCGTTTCTCTCCCACTTTGCTTCCTGCCTACTCTATACTGTCCTATCCCAAAAACACCACAAAAAAAAAAAAAGCTGCAAAAAAGCATTTGTTAAACAACTACTTAAAAATTGACCGCTGACCTTGTGTCAGCCCTATCTATTGTGTCAGACCAAGTCCAAAATCATTATTTAAATGTTAAAGTTGACTAGCATCTTGACCTCTGACCTCACAGGGTAAACATGAGGTCAGCATGTATATAAACATCCTGTTTCGATTAGAGGACACGTCTGTGTTTCTCCAGTTGTTTCTGAGGTCGATGAGGTTTGTGTCTTTGACTGTGCAGCTGTCGTCTTCTTAGGGCAGATCTCATGACAGGAAGACAAAAAGCTTGATTCCCTACAGAAGCAACTGCTGTTTAGAAGTGGAAAGAGACATTCGCTGAGCTTTACTACTGTAAATAACTCAGAGAAAAACATATGCCATGAAATAAAGTGCGCTGTTAGCAATTCGACCCCTTACAAACATTTAGCCACGCATCAAAGTCCAATGATAAGTGCCAGCTTCCCCTCCGTGCTCTTTTTAGAGGGAGTCAAGTTCCCATGTTCAGTCTGTAAAGGTTAGCAGCAGGGCAATGTCTCACCATCGAGACCAAGGGGACAAACTGTCTGCATTAACAAAGAAACGCCATCTGTCCCGGGAAAGACACAGAAAGTGTGCCATTTTTCTTCTGCTTAGAAACAGACATGCTCGCACTAATCAGATGCTAAATTACTCTAATTTGGAGATGGAATTAATTAGTACTTCACAGAAGCAATTAGGCTGGTACATAAAGCATGTTAGATGTGAGATACCATAAGCAGACACTGATTTGTTATCAGAAAAATACAGCAAATTTAGGACGGGGATTTAATGTATCGGGAAATCTTTCAGGACGCCTACTGATCGCCAAAGTCAAAAGTTCAAATCTTCCTCATGAAAACAAGAGCAGCCTCTATAGTTATGATTTCCAATGATGTGTGAGACCTCCACAGAATTTTGCGCGATTACCTACGATATATTAAAGTACACATAAAGTGGGTAACATGGGGGCTTGAAGTCATTTTGAGGGGCAGAATGGTCTTCTTTACAAAGTTAGTCAGGGCTGCATGATTAATTGAAATAAATATCAAATAAATGTAAAAAAAACCTTGTGGTTTACCGCCAAAAAGTTCAATGGTTTTATGTTTGAAAATGAAGAAATAAAAACAGCCATAAATGTATACATAAGTAATTTAGCAATTTTACCATTATATTATATAGTTTTATCATTATATAATTTTTCATTTCATTTTTTTCATTATAAGTTTTTTTATTTTACAGTTAAATATTACAATAGCAATATTTCTTATTTTGTTTAATATTTTTATTTAGTAATAATAATAATTGAAATATAATAATAATAACACAATTAATTATTATTATTATGGTGTGGTTATGGGCCAAATTTTGCTATGGGCCAAACATTTTAACCCGTAACATTTTACATTTAACACTTTAATTTGTATCCCCTCAAAAAAAAAAAAAAAAACCGAATAAAAAACACACAAATTTTATTGTACTTTTAGGGAAACTAAGTGAGAAGTTTAATTTCCCCCAAGCTCAGTATCCTTAAAAACAAGTTATCAAAATCAGAATATACAGTGGGAAATAATTTTGACTGGGATTTGATTGGATAGTAAAAGTTGGGTTATAATAAAAAAATATAAAAAAATGAATGAAAGAAAGAAAGACTTCATTAATGCACAATCTGTGGTGACGATGCTAGTTCAACAGCGCTGTGGTATGATTAATTGTATCAATTATAATGTTTCATGTTGTCTTCACCCATCAGCATGGCAACAGGAACAAATACGAAACCTCCTAAAATGCACTAGGAAAATGTAGAAAAGAGGTTGATACCAAAGTTTAGTAAGCTTGAAAGAGAAAGAAAAACTGCATGTGATCCAGGGATGAGACAATGTTTGGGCAGAGGGACAAAGAGATAAAAACAGCAGTAAACCCCGAGACTAAAGCATACACAGGGTTTAGGACGTGTCTGGGCAGATCATCTGAGACACAGCAAAGGAAAACCTCACTACAGTGACGAGAGGTCTGGCGTTTGTGGCAAAAAAGAGAAAGATCTCACTGACCTAACAGGCTTCGTGTTGCAATACATTTAGTGTTTCAGAGAAAAGGCCACAAGGAGGAATCTTCACCCTGATAATGTGATTCATGCAAGCAGTCCTACAGTCACAGCAGAGGGCATCACTGTCTCGGCAGACCTGACCGCAGTGAGCTAAACACACACACCTGCGTATGAGTGTAAAAGTTCACGTGACGGGCAGACACTGATCTGCCAGGTCCACAGCAGCCCGATCGAGTTTCACCTCTAGCTCACAGTAAAAATAGACCCCACAATCCCTCATCAGCCATAAAAGGAGCTGAAACTCTTTAAAAATATATAAAAATATATATAGTAGAAATGCAAACTATAAAAATGATATCTTTTCATGCAAAACTCACAACCATGATAGGGTGTTGTGGGTGGTTGCCAAGGTGTTGCTATGCATTGTATTGCTATGTATTGCTAAGTTGTTGCTAAAGTGGTTTGGATTGTTGCTATAAGTAGGTGGGGCAAGGTTATTATTGTTAACTATACAACTATTAAAACATTTTTGTTCATTTAAATGAAGCTAAAATAAAACAAAATATAAATATCAAATGGAAAAAGTTAAACTGAACCCAAATTAAGTTGCAGCACTAAAATTACTAAGTGGAAATCAAAATAAGAACAAAAAAAATCAAAATAAGAACTAAAATAAAAGATAAAAATTATTTTATTTTTAAATAGATTATAGTAATAAAAAACGAATAGAAATGACAAAAGCACATAATAAAATTACTACAATAAAATGAAAACAAAAAAATTTAAATTTAAAAATAAAAGCTAATGCAAAATATTAATAAAAACTATAATATATGGCTCAGGTCTCTCCTTTATTGTCAGTCTTTGTTTTGTTTTTTTACACCAGACATAATGTATTCATCCACCAGGCAAAAAGTCTGAAGTCTGAAAACTAAAAGCAGGCATTTCTAAACAGGCGCCACAAAATATGTCTCTTTCAACTATAAATATAACAGAAATACGGCATCTGAGCAAAAGTCACACGACACTGTTTTTGGTCCCAATTGGAAAACTTCACAAATTAAAGGGAAACTTCACCGCTAGCAAAAAGGTCTTTCAATAAAACTTGGCTACCAGTAGAAAGGCGAAAACATTTTTGTAATCTGTGCTACCTGACTAGAGAAAACAGAGAAAAAAAAATGTTATTGTCTTCACTTTTGCCAAATAGGTAAAAAAAACGTCAACACCCATAATGCACTGGGCATGTTGCCGTCCAAGGCCACTCCCACCAGTCTGCTATGGATATGCTTACCAGTCAGATAGTGCATTGCTTTAGTAGGAAATACTTCTTAGCAAACTTTTAGTCATTATGGTGTCGACTTGTATTGTTCCCATGTGCAAGAATTCAAAGAATTATTTTCAGTTTTCAGTGAAGGAGTGAAGCGTGTAGGCAGTGGCTAAAGGTAGTAAAGAATCGTAAATATGAAGAGTCAAGTCAAGTCAAGTCAAGTATATTTGTATAGCGCTTTTCACAATACAGATTGTATCAAAGCAGCTTCACAGTATTAAATTAAAATAATACAACAAGGTTTGTTTCTAGTGGAATTTATTGATAAAATCAAATTAGATATCCAGAATATCAGAGAACACCGTGACAGAAAATATGAAAAACCTGTGTGTTTGCAGTCACCATTTCAAACTGCATGACAACGAACACAGTGTTTTAGGGCAAATGAAGGAGAAAAACTGAAAGAAACTGCCATTCTATCATTTCCGTGAGATGTTTCTCCTAAAATTCAACAGGAGAATAAAAATAGAAATTAGACAACTAATGACATAGGGGTATAAAATACATAACTCAGACCAGTTATTAAAACATTTGAATATATATTGAAATCAAGCAAAACCGAGCACAATTTCAGATCTCTTCAGAAACTCAAGTGAAGACACTGTCCATCTCCTATCTAGAGGAAAAAATCGACACATTAACAAGATCCTATTTGTATTTTTTCCTTTCCTACATGCACGTGGATATCTCTGAAAACCCTGATGCTTTAAATACACAGCTGTAAATGCACACAGTTCTGTGTTTTTTGCACAAGTGTGAAGGGCTTTACAGACACAATGGTGTGAAGTGGGTCAGCGGCCTGTCCACAGCAGAGGGAAGTCACAAGGCTGAGTGGATCTGGGTCATTCGGACCTCAGGCATGTGTGGCATGCGTCTCTACAGTCTGTGTGGATGGCAACAGAGAACAACACAGGCACACGACCGTCAGAGAGCAGCGGCGCACATAAACAAGGACACAGAGTATTTCTTCTACTGTTTACACTTGAAAATGCCACAAATACGTATTGCTAATAATTTAATTGTAAATGTCCTGCAGCTGATAAACTTCATTTCGGTCTTTCCACATGGATCATTCTCAGGAAACGCTGTCATTTTTGCCTATTTGTGTCACAGTGACTTAATGCTGATCTAATTAATGTAAAGAACAGTTTATGAATAATCTTCCTGAAAATTTCAGGAACGAATAGCACCATTTCTTCAGAATGACCCAGTTATACTTCTGATACAGAAGGAATAATCATGTGAAAATGTGTATATTTGATGCTCCAAACAAAGCTGGAATATGACACGATAAAGATCTCAGTGTTTCAGTAGCCCTGATACAAAAACAGACTTACTGTAAAATAAAGAAGAAACTCTGCAGCAAATCACTGCTACCTAAACCATAACACCTGTTTCTACACGTCTAATACTGAACATCTGTATTGTTATATGGTCTTCGCCATGTGACGTGGCTAAGCACAAAATTGAAGATAACTTCAAAAAGCAATGCAAGTAAAAACATTCACAGCACTAGAAATACAAAACAGAGCAATGAAAGCAACAGAATTACGTTTGGTTTTTCTGAAGCATCCAGTGGAGTGGCAACAATCTGTCTCGCTGATCAACATGCTGGATAAACTGGGTTACCCACATCTGCATTCACACACACACACACACACACACACACACACACACACACACACACGGAGCCAGACAAGTGCTGGAATCATCCAAACACTATTAATATTTTAACAACCCTCTGCATCTCTCCCCCTCAGTGAAGTCAGACTCTTGCACAAATGGAAACTCAGAAACGGCCTATATCTTGATATATGACTGTGAGATTGTAGGGCAAGACCGACTTCACGGCTAAAAGGTGTTCTTCAAACTAGACAGCTCATGGCACAAAACAAAATTATTCTCAATCCAACAATAAGAACCTGAACGGTTTCCCCGATTACAGACACAGCAAACAGAACAACGGCAAGCGTTTTAAACCACGACACCCGTAAGCGTTATAGTATTGCATCATTTGCTAACTGGTCTCCAACTGAGACGCTTCATGCTTGTTTGGTGTGTGATTATCAAGATCAATCATCTAGAAATAATCAGCATCAATAAACACTTCAACTCACTCAGGGCACAATGATACTCAAAATACATTGTATTTTATATTTCAGAATATGCCATTTTTCAACAGTTCTTTGTGTTTTTTATGGCTTTTTTTTTTTTTTCAGCAAACGTCCAAAAGCATTGACCTCAGATCAGTGAAAATAAAATAAGCCGCTTTAAGTGATTTTTATCCTTCTATATTAAAGCTGCTCTTGAGTGGTTTAATGGAAAGAGCATCCAAATGTATATATGCATGCTTAAACTGTGCGTTTATGTGTGTAGACATAAAGGATGTCTTATGTGTGTGGACGTGAAGGATGTCGGCAGTGACTTTGTTTATATGAGCAGTGACCCACATCTATCCGTCCACATGTTATGGCAGCTGCCTTCAGCCACATATATGAAATGTCAACAGGTTTACTTTTTCTTAGTAAATGTTTCTGAACTTACTGCTTATTTAAATATATGCATTTGGCAGACACTTTTATCCAAAGCAACATTGCATTTAAGCAATACATCTTTTTCAATTCATGCATTTCATTGGAATCAAACCCATAACCTTGGCATTGCTAGTGAGATGCTCTACTGTTCGAGCTACAGGAAGGCTATGTGCATAATGTTATCACACAGAATAAAGTTGTCTGTCTTTGTAATCTTGTAAGTGCAACATAATACAATATATACAATATTAAGTAAACCTTCACTAAAATTCCAAGTGGACTTCTGAGAAATAAAAGGGATAGATTGACCCCTTAAAAATCCCATGCGCAAGGGTTCAGAATCATTTTGAAGAGCTGTGCACAAAACAGCATTTATGTCCTCGCCCACACACAACCATTTCCACCAAAACCTCAACAAATTTCATCAGAATGTTTTGGCTTATTCAATGTTTTCTGCTAACAATAAAAGTGCAGTACTCTCAGCTCTGTTCAACCCATGTCATGGGCAAGCGTAAATGAATTGAAAACAATCCGTTCTGAAAGGTATCATGAAATCACAATCCACTAAGGAGTGAAATTGACAAAAAAAGCTCACCAAAGCTGCATTTATTTGATTAAAAATACAGTAAAAACAGTAATATTGTGAAATATGATTACAGTTGAAAATTTATTTCCAGCATCATTACTCCAGTCTTCAGTGTCACATGATCCTTCAGAAATAAATGCTGATTTTCTGCTCAAGAAACATTTATTATTATTATCAATTTGCAAAACAGTTGCCGTGATGATTCTTTGATAAATAGAAACTCAAAAGAACAGCATTTATTGAAAAAATATAAAATATATATATTAAGTAACACTATAAATGTCTTCACTGTCACTTTTGATCTATTTAAAGGGGCATTTCACCCATTTGAACATTGTTTTTTATTTAAAGTGGGTCATATATGTAGTCGAAATGTAAAAGAAATTTTGAATTTGGTGCCTTTGTGACCGAGAAAAGACAAAAAATAACTTCAGGACGCATTTGTATGAAAGACAACAACTCCCACAATGCACCACATTGCACAGCTCCGCAAGCCACTCCCACTAATCCAGAAAGCGCATATCTGCCTATAAGAGAAATCACTCTTCCGTCTACAAGTCTAGCTACCACCAGAGCTTGAAATTAATTTCACATTCACACAAAATGTCTAGTTAGTTGGCGAACTCATTAGTGCATTACTCCTCGTTTGTATTTCTTTCGAAAAGGTGAATTATTGCATGGTACCTGGATGTTCAGTCAGAACATATGCGGCGCGAAACTAGGAAACTAGTTCACAACACAAACGTCCGTGTCCTCGTCTGATTCAGAGATTTCGTCCAGGAGAAATTGTTATCGTTGAAAATCTTTGCCACAGACTATCTCTGTGTTCGTAGCGGTTCGTAGTTGCATAGTGAGATCACCGGCGCCACCAGTCCGCCCTAACCCGAGCCAGCCCGGGCTCCTCGTCCGCGGCAGGCAGGTCTTCTGCCTCGGCTGCTCTTCGCTTTAATGCGGCTTATAAAGGTAGCCACAAACACCTGATTCAAGCATCAGACTTCCGAAATCCTCTTCCTCTAGTCTATATCATATTGAGCACTCTCCTCCGCTATTGTCATAACTTTACATCTGTCTCCACAGCGCCTGTTAGCTTAGCTTCAAACAAGATGGAGGATATTGCTTTCAGTTTCAGAGAGTAAAGTCCCACCCACTGATCTGTAATAGGTCTGTAGCGTGAGCGGGTCCCGCCCCCTGGGAAAGATGAGGAACTAGTGCTTGTAGTCTCAACAGAAATCCCCCCCTCTTACACTTCCTCCTACAATGACGCAAAATGACGATTTTTGCGTCATTGTAGGAGGAAGTGTAAAAGGTAAATAACGGATTTCTCCCGTCTCAGGGGAAAATGAGAGAGTGTTGCACAACCATTCAATAGTATGACTGGGTTTCTAACAATGCAAAGCTTAATGCAAATGGGTGAAGTGTCCCTTTAATGCATACTTGCTGAATAAAATAATTAAAAACAAATAAAAATTTTTAAGTGTAATGTATTCAAAAAGATCATTAAAAAACTGTACCATTTCCATTTGAATGATAATAAAAAAATGATTGGAAATATTAATTAAAATATATAGACAAAAGAGGCAAAATGAATAATATTATGTGATACTAGCTTTATACTAGCTTTTTTACTGCAGAATTTGCCCTACGACAAAATTCGTGTTACCGAAATTAGTCCCAGAGAGCAGAATCGTGCCCCAAATCATACACTGTGTGTTTAAATTCATGCAAAAAAAAATTGAAAATGTACAACATGGCTGTAGAGGAGTGTATATCTGGCATTGTCCGTGTCATGTCTAGCTGTCTCTGTGCACTGAAGCAGAAGAGGACAGATATAAATATGTAAAACAGAGCAAACTGATGCATGCCTGTCATAACAGCTTATCCTGGCAGAAGTGTCAGGGGTAAATGCTCTCTGACATATCACAATATTAAATGGCTTTTGAAAGTCATAATTATGAAAACCAGTGAAAATGACTGTGAATCAGATGGTTAGATCTCTGGACGTCAGGTGTTTTGATTCTGTAAACAAGAGGATGAATAAAACGAACAATACACCTCATCACCTTGAGCAAACCGCTTTAGAAAGGTCAAATTACTCCAGGTGCACCCTGCAATTAGAGCACTGTAATCTGTTTTAGAGTAAAGTACCTGCTAAACAAAAAGCAATTGTCAAAATGCAGCCAAACAGAGCAAAAAGCGAAGTGTTTAGGAGGAAATGGCCCTGTAATTCCCTGCACGCTCCTTCCATTAGGAGCCACTTGATGCCGAGGTCATTTAATGGAGGACGGGCAACCTGTCTCTCCCAAGCCAAGACGAATGCGGAAATGACACCGGCGGCTACCCAAGCCACCATGACTCGATATTTAAAACATAAAAACAGAAGATCAGGCAGCGTTCTGTGAAGAGCAGCTAATATTACATTCATCATATGACCGTGTCTATAAATATTCAGACACACTTGGGGGAAAGTGTTAATCAGTCGTCCTGCGGCACATGCTGTGGCGACACAAGAATCGTTTTGAAGGTCACCAGAAGCAGATGTGGGAACATCAGGGAAAGAACCCAAGAAATTCTGAGTCATGTGACTCATTCCCAACAGGAAACGCCTTCTGAGATCACGACACATGCTGCAGACTCTCTCCCACCACATCATAATAGATGTTTCTCTTAGCAATTGCATAGAGCATCTGTTTTAGATTATATTACGACTGCTGAAACACTTTAAGGTGTGGCAATGCTGTTTCTAGATCAGCGTTATGTGGCAATAATGATGAGCAAAGGGGCCAACGCACTTGTGCAGCTGCGGAGCTAATATTAGTAGGCCAGTTCTGCGACCACACTGGAGAGGGACAGGCGACGGACGGGGTGTGCGAACACACACACAAGCACATGCTAACGGCTGTTTTCTCTTTCTTAAACACTCATGTCTCTCGTCAAAGACGCACTGATGGCTACAGCTGCTGGTGAACCAGTTGAGACTTCATATGTGCACCACACAAAGTTCATGCCAACAGCCTTAGCATACACTAAACAACAGCATCTGACACTAACACACACTGTGTTCAACATATACAAACCAGGGCCAGAAATAAACCTGATTTTCAGAAGCTTTTATTGCAGCTTTTTTATTGCAGCAATACAATAAAAGAACCATTTTTGGTTCATCAAAGAACCTTTTGGTGGACATTTATTTTTTTCTTAGTGTGAAGAACATCATAATAATCTAAAGAAGAATAACCTTTTTCCACTTTAAAGTCGACATGAAATCAAAATTGACCCTATTTACTTTGTTAGCGCATATTACTAGTCTAGAACAATTAATCCGTGCAAGTTAATACACAGAAAAAATACACGGCTCGGGTTGAAAACGCTTAACCACTCCTCAAACCGTTAGTCTGCAATGAGCGGAGATGGAGAGGAGGAGCGCTAAACCCTGCCCTCTGTTCAATATTCCCTTTCACTTGGAAATACGTCACAACACTGGAGAAAAGTCGTTTGCAACTTCCGGTTCACGGGGACTTTAAAGAGCCTTTTGCAGAATGGAAATGTTCTATGGATGTTAAATGTTCTTCATGGAACCATCGGCTTTGAATAAAAAAACAAAACAAATTAAAGCTGCAAGCAGCATTTATCGGGGTTCAAGCAGTTAAGGCCTTTAAGCACAAAAGCATCAAAAGTTATTAAGTTTTATTTAGCAAGCATGTAACCACTGACATAGATGAAAAAGACCATTTCTCACAGGGATCACAGTGGTGTAAGACACTTGAGTCTAGGTCAAACGGCCTAAGATTTATGAGCGATTTTGTACTTTTGGTTGCTGTAGCGCCACCTATGGGCCAATCGGGGTCATACTCTGATAGGTTGTCCCCAAATTGAGGCCTACCATCTGACCAGGTTTCACGTCTCTAGGCCTTACGGTTCGGCCTGCACGATGCGTTTTACGAATCCTTACAATTACAATAGGGTTTCAGCATTTCATGCTTGAACCCCTAAATATTATATTATTAAATGTTAAGTATCACAACCCCCTCCCGTTTAAGGCATTGTGCTTTTCCAAACAAAACTTAACACTGGTAAAATCACCTTTTAAGCACAACCTGTAATGGCTTATTGTTTTATCACAGTAAAATACTTGGATACTATAATCAGAAAAACGAATACATATTTTAAATTCTAAATGTAATTAAATTGGAATAATTTAAATTCCAAACCACACTTTGTTGATTCTACATACAGACCACCAACCCTGTAGACAAGGCGTAAAAAAATAAACAGAGCCCACGGACCAGTGGAGTAAACTCTAAAAGTTCACTTCAACAAAGAAAACACTATGTCAGAGGATTTACAGAGCAAAAGAAAGCTTTGAAAACCAGCAAGAATTTTAAATTCTCCACTATTCTGTAGAAGTTTAGGAGATTACAGAAGTCTGAAAATCCCTTTTGGTCTGAAAGGATGAAAGAAATCAAACCAATGTACTCTAAACTGAAAGTGCTGAGTAAAGTTTGCTAGAACGCCACAAGCTTGAATATAATGGACTCTGGGCATGTAGCGTTGTTTCTAATTACAGAAAAATTAACTGCATTTCTGCATAAATTAACATACATAACCACCGTTTACAAACATTCTCTCAGCGCACCAACAATGAAATGCATTATTCAGAAATTATTCAAAGTTTGACCTCATTTTCAGATCTCTGTGTTGGTAAACACATATTCATTCCGGTTCATGTAAAATCTTCTGTCCTTGAGGAGATCCTGTTTTCTCATGTTCTGACTCAAAAGGAATTCACACGCCCCGCTTACGTAAGACGGAGACAGATTTCCACTGTTTTCCTGCCGCCAAGAGAAGTCATTGTGCAACAGTGAAGACTTGATCTAATCACACAAATTCTCACTTTGTTTGCATTTCAGCTGCTGCGACAAAACAGTTTTGCCAACAAAAACATGATCCTGACTTCCACGGCCCTGCAGACGCCACACCTCATCATTGAAGCAGAAGACGATTCATCTCTAATTTCATAGCGCACACTGTCAGTTTAAAAAAGAAATGGTTTTGATCTAAAACATCAGTGCGCACCATCATTATGAGCTTTAGGGTAAACAGAGCGCGGAGTGGAAAGAACTGCCAAATGATGGTGTATCTCCATGTTAGAATGACTTCATTGTCTGCCTATTGCTGCTTAAGGTTATTAAGAGGTCATTGAAAAGTCTGTTATTGATGTTAGAGGAAAGAAGGACATCCAGGTCATCTAGTGTCCAAGTAGAGCCGGATGTGCATTTCCTAAACTTCCCACGGTTGTATAAAACTAAAGCAGAATGCAAAAATTGGACTCTATTAAACATCTCTCTTGTTTGACGACTCAAATCTTTGTGGATCTCTGAGGTTATCTATAGGATAGCTTATAATTAAAGGGATGGTTCACCCAAAAATGAAAATGATGTCATAATTTACCTCACCCTCATTTTGTTCTAAACCCGTAAGACCTTTTTTCCTTTTTTTTTCAGAACACAAATGAAGGTCCTCCCTATAGCAAAGTACGCAAGTTGCGTAGGGCCCCAAACCACCAGTGGGGCCCCTTGCTCTCAAAGATGATTTAATGCCTATAGGGCTGTGAGATTAATATCATTTTTGTTTCGTTTTTGATTTTTGCTTCCAACGATTATGAAAACATTATGCCACATTCCGTTCCTTAAGGCTTCCTACGTGTTATACAAATAAGTTAAATCATGTAACGTGTAATATACAGTCTCCTGCCGGACTTGCATGATACAAATTATTATTATTTTTAAATCATATTGAACTGCGAAGGAGGCTTTCTGTGCACAAGCTCTGAGATAGAGCAAAACATGGACAAGTATAGTCTACTCTGAGCTTCAGGCGTTTACTTAACTGGACAAAAACACACATAAATATGTAGAAATATGTTCATCTTGGGGAGTTTTCACTTTAACAAATTAAATTATGTCCAAACTGATTGCTTGTCAATAGCTTATATTAGATCTGTGCATCTTACTGCTGCTGTCTGTCATTTATTGTTCATAAAACAACAAAAAGAAGAGAGAATCATTCACTGCTCTTCACTGAATAACTTTAACAGATTTAATAGGAATCAATGTATATTTAAATCATACCGTGAAGACTATGCAGTGGTTTCTTTTTGAGAAATGTTTCATTTGTATCTTTTTTTTATACTGTATTTGTCCTATTGTTTGTAATTTTCTTCTTTTTTATTGTATTACTGTTTTACCTGCTAAAAAAAAAAAAAAAACAGATCAAGAGGTTGAATCGGTTGAATCAGAGGTTTGTGTTTTTTATCAATGCACTGACAGGGGACCCTTAAAGTTTTGCTAAGGGCCCCCAGAAATCTAGGGCCGACACTGGGGTGAACAACTGATGACAGAATTTTCATTTTTGGGTGAACTAACTTCTTAACCATGAAATATTGAACTAAACACTGAAAATGTACTAGTGCGTTGAAGAAACCACAATACTGATCTGCAGAACTTACAATGAAAAACAAGAAAAACAAGAATCTCATATAAAGAGGAATTATTTAAAGACTGAGGATAATAACAATGCATTTCTGGTTGGTAAGATGGTCTGAATGGTTGCTATCTCATAAGTCTTGCAAATTCAATCTCTGATATTAATTCAGCAAATGAATATTATTAGAAAACATACTCTGTCCTATATAGTGCCACAATCCAAGCTGTTTCCGGGCAGATTTTATAGCTCTCTCTAGTTCTCGTCTTTTTTTTGTCTCATCTTGTTGCTCTTCCGCCCACATAAAACTTCAGATTCAAGCCTCTGGAAACAAACATCTCACATTCAAATGAAATCCTTCCATGCTGCCGCTTCCCTGCTCTCTCTATTCCTTCCTCCTCCCTTTCCTTTTCCGTCTTCCCACACGGTTATGACAAGCAGCCCATGCCAAAGATACCTCCAGAAATAGAAGTCATCCCCTCATTACTTGGTCTACTTGTATATAACAACATTGGAAAACAACACACTTACTTACTGCCATGATGTATTCAACATAAAATCGTACAAAATCTGGTGATATGCCACAAACTACTCATTTTTCCACTGAAAGCAGAAGTAAAAATTTCTTGCGTTTCTTGGATCTATATTTATAATGGCAAATTTTGGTTTGATGTGGCAATTTAGATGATTCAAATCTGTGGACGCTTTTCAGGTTATTTAAACTGCTTTGCTTTAGACAGAATTTTTTTAAAGCATGCTTTTTCTTTTGTTATAGCAGTTTGTTGGGTAATATTATTATGAAATTCTATGTATGAAACCTGTCGCAAGAATCCAGTGCAGTCTTGCTGAGCTGGCCACTTTGGCCAGATATTGAAATTTCCAACCCTCGAAGACCTCTTGGAAAAAAAAGCAGGAAATATTTCGTCAGTGGCTCTGAGTGTCTGAGAATGAGAATATCCACGTCATACATTACTAACATAGACAAAAGCCTTCAGCTTGAAATAAACCTCACAAATGTTCTCAACTGGGCTTACTCTTAAAAATAAAGGTTCTTCAGTGGTTCTGCACTTTCTCAAGAGACATTTCGGCTGTACGGATGAACATTTTTATTGCAAATTCTGCCGATTTAAATACGTCACAAGAATAACGTTAGCTGACGAACATAGCTGTTTTGCTGAAATTGCAAACGTTTAATTATAAATACAATCCTAGTGAACGAGAGAATGAAACGTTTTATAACCTAAAGGTTCTCGTCTGGCATAAGGCTCTAAAATCTTCTTGGTTTTTATTGCAAGACAGCAAAGATATATAACTGTACAAAATCAAGTAGAATCTCTATGTGCAGTGTACAGAAAATGTCTTCCAGTGTGTGAGAGAGAAAACCAGACAGTCTTTGTAGAGAGAGCTGTACCGTCTCATCTGTGATGGGGAAACAGTGTCCTTTTGAACAAGTTCAGTCTTGAAGAGTCTTAGTCCAGTGCCCAAAACACTCACTACAAAGCAATCAATGTTGCTGGATTCTCTGACCTGTCTTTCTCTCTCTCTCTCTCTCTCTTAGACTGCAGGACAAGGACAATAATAACGCCACACTGCTGTCCGTGACTCAAATAGCCGAAGCTGTGAGACATACAGCTGCCACTGATCTAGAATCAGCTTTACATTCACAGGATGTGAATAACGGATACCAGAAAAACATGTGGGAGGAACCAGATCAGAACTGAAAAAGAAGGAATGAGGCTATTAAAGAGCTACAAGAATATTATATTATAGTAGAGGAGCTTTACAATGTAACATTCATCATCATGGTTGCTGCTAGGCTGAAGTTTACTGGCCCAGAACAAAAATTAAGAGAACGAGGTCTGTTTTTAACACAGTCATCACATAGGAATGCATTTACACTATACTGAGATTCCTCCTCTTTTGAACATTATTATCATTTAGGGCCGCACAAGTGTACATGTGGTATGCCAGCTCAAAACACCCTTTTTGAATTTTACATTTTAAATCCACCAGGCGAATATCAAGAGACAGGAATGTGAGATCTTGTGAGATAATGACTATAGGATGTTTTCTTAGCATAACACACACTGATCTACTGGCATTAGTCTACCTGCAAGCACACATCTGGAAGCTCTGACCTTGCCATTAAAGGTGATTTATGAGAGGACTCTAGTGAAACCTAAGGGATTGCATCCTATTTCAAAAGACTTACTGTGCATTATGACAAGAACCTGAGGTTAAATGATTTGCTGAAGGACACAATAGCTAGTTCACGAATCACACCTAATGGAATTTGAACCTGCAACCTCTGAGTTTAAACCACAGATCTATAACAACTATACAGAATCCATTTAAATACGATCCAATGCACAATTATAAACTAATTTCTCTCTTTCATGTATAGTATATATGTATAGTATAGTATACATGTATAGTATATAGTATAATACTATATATATATACATATATATATATATATATATATACTATTCATCTAATATCTTTTAATAAGACAAAGATACTGATTAAGAACATTTTATTTTATGATGTGCATTAATAGTCTGTGTCAAATAACATCCCTAACTTGCATTTCATGCTGATACATTTATACTAATTTTCTTATACAAAATGAAAAATTAAAGATAAGCCTATAAGACTGTGCAAACGTTACATATAATAATGTATTTTTCTTACCCCACTGGCAAATACCTTAATCTTGTATTTTTATATATTTTTACTTGCAAACAATATAAAAATACTGATTAAGAATGATAGATAGTTACTAATTGCAGGATGACATTGAGTGCTGTATCATGAGCAGGATGGTTAATGATGATGGCAGAAAAAGCTGTGAGCTTTCATTTTTTTTGCTGGATAATTACTGTAATAGACAGTAGCGGGTAAACAGTCGTGCGCGTGGTTGTTTTTGCGCACACCGGCACTGCGCTTAGACCTATGAAACCTCTTAATAAACGCACTTATGTTTTTTTTTTTTTTTTGTGTAAATATAGTAATGATCAAATGAACAAAACGACGTATATATTGTCCGAATCATGTTAGGGACAACAAATTAACAGCGTTCACAATACACGACAAATTTTCCTCACAGAAATGCGAATAACCGCTATCCAGGTCACGCGCAACTGAGCCGCTACTTTTATCGTTTTTTAATGACAGGCGGCACAGAAACATCCACCTTTAACATATTAATAGGGTCATACAGTGAATAAACACTATAAAATGACAGAAATGATGCGTACATACGAAGACTCCCCTGAAATATTCAGTGTCCTTTGACAACCCGTGCGTTTATCCAGGGTTTCATGGACATTGTGTTCGTATTTCTTAATTTCAGTTGTAGGCTACATACCTTTGTCTGACAGCGTCAGTTTTTCTTCAAAGCTGCTCTCTAGAGCCTTGTTCTCCATTTTGTTCATGGTTTGTAGTCAGTCATTCCATTACAGGGTCCAAAAGAGACGCGTAAAAAGAGGAACTCCCAGTTTTGAACACACCCGAATGCAGTAGCCCTTTAAATTTTACCAGTAACAAACAGTTGCGCTCTATTAAAAGAGAAAACCGATCGACGATTGATTAAATTCGCTATTCCCACTAATTTGTGTAATCTCAGCTGTGAAAACTAAAGACAGAAGAAGAGGGGGGCCCAGGTCCGGGGCCCTGCCCACCACACAGCAGCCGTTCGCCGAATACAGCTTCTCAATGCGGGACGGTCTCTGCCTGTCCACCGGACCGCACCATTGACCTGCATGGGGGGCACTGACACACAGTTACCACGTTTAAAAAGGCTTCTCGTGTTTATATAAACTATTTCTGGTTGTATATATCTAATTTGTTTCAATAAGCGAAGGAAAATACTGGAGTCTGCCACGTGCTGTAAAGAAAAAGGTAGCTTTGTTGGTCTTTTCAGCATGGCTCCCCCTGCTTTCTAAAAGCTGGATCTGCGGCAGAAGGATGGAGGGACACACGTCCTTTAACGCGTCCCACTGGAAAACTGAGGTAGATTCCATATTTTAGAAGTCATCCAACACACACTATGACTGGTGGGCCTGCAAACCCAACATATATGATTACTAGAGTGATTAAAAAATATATATATAATAAATTTGAGCATTTAGCTGAACAATTGTTCTGTAAAAATGCTTACTATTTTAATAATAAGTAATTAAGGTAATTATGATATATGATTAAATATACTAACGAATGTGTTGCTCATTTAGCCTACTTCTTTTACACAAAGGCTACAGGTCAGCTTTTTATATAGTTCTCCAAAAACAACAACAAAGAAATTAAAAGCAGGTTGCCTTATATCTCAAACTAACTAATCAATTCATATTGCATTTATTTAATTAAGTACCAGGTCTGCCTTGAAACTAGTCGTAGCAAACTGATAACATTATTATTTCTCTTAAAAAAAACCATCAAACATCACATTAAATTACATTTTAATAAAAATTTTTTTGCTAGAACTACAGTTAAAGATGTACTAAAGTGAACCATGCCCAAGACACAAATTATAATAATTAATCAAAGACCCTCAGACCCTTCTAACTGAGACCACAACAATCTGAGACTGCTGGAAATGTCATCACGGTTCCCACTGGATTGGGTCATGTGTAAGCAAATGTGAGGCTGGTCTTATTTAATACTTTAACTAGAGCATTTAAGAGTTGAAATCAGGCCATGATAGCAGCACGGAGTAAATCAGCCATCTGGTACCACTGACATAACTCAGCCAACAATACCAGCACTGAACTAGTGGAGCATACCTGCATTAAACCACTTACATTTGTGTGAGACCATACAAAAATGGTCAAATGGATAAAAAAAGACACGCAGACATCAGAATGCAGCTAAAGCAGACATCAAAAAATAACACAGAGGTCAAAAACCGCATGCAACGCAGTCATGAGGAGATTTTTCTCAGTCTGCTTTCAGTCCATGCTTGCGGGCATTTCGAGATAAATGTAGATCCAATCAGTCATGAGTTAAACAATTGAGATCTGTAGAGCGCAGAACCCTGGGGATGTGTATCCGGCGTCATCGCACACTCGTTACGTATACCCTTCCTAAAATCATCTGTTATGTCTCGCTGCTATGGAGAACAGCACATATGTGATAAAAGAGGCTTTGTTGAGTCATATAGGTGAGAATGCGGTCAGGTTAGTCTTTACTGGACCCCACCAAACCATTTAGCTGACGCTATAAGCAACTTACAAATGTGATTCATCTTAAATCAGGGTTTAAGAGTAGATACTGATGGGTTTTATATATATGTGCAGTGCTTTGTAAAGATTTCACATCAAAATTTTCTTCTTATATGGTCAGCTAATAAACCTAAAAGAGAGGCAGAACTACAGGTAAAAGAGGTTAGACAAAATGTGAGGTATTTTGTTATCTACCCAACAACTAACATGCACCACCATCACTGATAAGAAGGGCAAATCTGATGATGTTTCCCAAATGACATACACTACTAGTATGTACTATATACTCTGTCTAGTGTATACATTTATACAGCTGATAGCGCCTCCCCCTTCGCTACATAATTAAAATGGTGCAAATTAAGTGCACGAAGGGTCAACATTCCTCACTTCGTTTTTCTGGTTGGTTAAATAAATGCATCATCCAGGTATTTGAAGTACACTTCTAATTGTTTGAATTTTCACTGTGAACACACTACTCACACTATTTTAGTCTACAAAATGGCATAGTGTATGTGAATTGGGATGCATCTGGAGTATAATGGAGTTTTTGGATGTGCTTTTGAAGAAGCCCAAGCCTGTTGACGTCTCCTTTAAAACACCTTCACAGCACTTCAATCTAATGCATTTTGCATTGTTCTCAGAAGTGGCCGTCTGTCATCTACATGGGCGGATTAAAGTCTACACAGGCCCCTAGGCTCAGGGGTTTCTAGATTCTTCAACATTTTGAAGAATGTTGGTAAACAGACAGTTGACTTATGGAAGTCAATGGCTATTGCAACTGTCTACCAACATTCTTCAAAATATCTTCTTTTGTGTTCAACAGAAGAAAGAAATGAATACAGGTTTGGAACAACATGAGGGTCAGTAAATGACGAAAGAATTAAACATTTTGAGTGAACCATCCATCCACCATTTCCAAGATGGAAATCGAGCAGTTAAAAAATTATTTGCCAAATGGCAAATTTGGAACATACAGAAAAGTGAGTAACGACGTATATCTTGGGCTATTGTTCATACAAAATTAGATCCATCCATCTTCTTCCGCTTATCCGGGGCCAGGTCGCGGGGGCAGCAGTCTAAGCAGAGATGCCCAGACTTCCCTCTCCCTAGACACTTCCTCTAGCTCTTCCGGGGGGACACCGAGGCGTTCCCAGGCCAGCCGGGAGACATAGTCCCTCCAGCGTGTCCTAGGTCTTCCCCGGGGTCTCCGCCTGGTGGGATGCGCCCGGAACACCTTCCCGGGAAGGCGTCCAGGAGGCATCCGGAACAGATGCCCGAGCCACCTCAGCTGACCCCTCTCAATGTGGAGGAGCAGCGGCTCTACTCTGAGCTCCTCCCGAGTGACCGAGTTTCTCACCCTATCTCTAAGGGATCGCCCAGCCACCCTGCGGAGAAAGCTAATTTCGGCCGCCTGTATTCGGCATCTTGTTCTTTCGCTCATGACCATAGGTGAGAGTAGGAACGTAGATTGACCGGTAAATCGAGAGCTTCTCCTTGCGGCTCAGCTCTTTCTTCACCACGACAGACCGGTACATCGACCGCATTACTGCAGAAGCTGCACCGATCCGTCTGTCAATCTCCCGTTCCATCCTTCCCTCACTCGTGAACAAGACCCCAAGATACTTGAACTCCTCCACTTGAGGCAGGAACTCTCCACCAACCTGAAGCGGGCAAGCCACCCTTTTCCGACTGAGGACCATGGCCTCGGATTTGGAGGTGCTGATTCTCATCCCAGCCGCTTCACACTCGGCAGCAAACCGTCCCAGTGCATGCTGAAGGTCCTGGTCTGATGGGGCCAGCACGACAACATCATCCACAAAAAGCAGAGATGAAATCGTGTGGTCCCCAAACCTGACACCCTCCGGCCCCTGGCTGCGCCTAGAAATTCTGTCCATAAAAATAATGAACAGAACCGGCGACAAAGGGCAGCCCAGCCCTGGGCAGTCCAACATGCACCGGGAACAAGTCTGACTTATTGCCGGCAAAATTAGATGGACTACTTTAATGGGACTTTTTTGGAAAACTGGTGACATTCTACTTTCATTGTGTGCAATCATCTTTTTATGTTCAACACACAAAAACCTATAGGTTCATCATAAGGATGAGCAGATTATAAGTAGATGTATTTCATTTAAAGGTGAATTATTGTATTAAGGAAACCTCATTATAGCTGATCCCTCCTCACATGTAATGTAAGATTACCTTTTAGAATATGTTGGTCAATAGCATGCTCATCTCAAAAACATCTCATCACATTATCAGCTAAGACCAGTTTATGAAATCTGTATGATATGCAGATAAAGCTGTATCGGACAATGGTGAGGTCAGCATTTGAACATATTCACAGCTGCTGACGGGGGTGGTCCGAACAGCTGCGGGGTTTGAGATATCACCAACAGGCGACATACGGGATGGGTGAACATTCTGCATTTCTGCACTCTTATTACTTCAAATATTTCAACAGCTAGATCTAGTATGAATGAAGCGAAGTTCTTTAAAAGCAAATTCTTATTTAAAGGCTTTCAAATGGGATAATATCTGGGGCCCGTTGCATAAACTGCTAGTCATCACATTGACAAGAGTCAGTTGCATAAAAATGTAGATTGGTCTAATTTAATACTAAAACGTCTGATTGCATCACACTCAACATCACCACCATCATCACCACCACCAACATCACCCAGAACACATTAGCAACTGCATAGCAATGACCTGGCACCCACCTATAACAAATATGTACAGGGAAAAACCACACAATTTCAGATTTCAGAAATGAAATGTCTAAATACAGCCCTAAATGTAACTAAATAAATAATGCAAATTCAACACAGTTAAAAAGACCTCAATACTGTAGATCTTATCTTAAAGCTTACAAAATGGAAGATTTATAGTATATGTATTCATAATTATTATTAAAAAATGTATTAGCTTATAGACGACCATTAAAAGTTTGAGGTCAGTAAGAAATTTTTTTATTTTTTTTTATAGAAATGAATGCTTTTATTCAGCAAGGACACATTAAAATTGATAAAAGTTACAGTAAAGACATTTATAATGTTACAAAAAAATTATGTTTCAAATAAATGCTATTCTTTTGAACTTTCTATTCATCAAAGAATCCTGAAAAAATTATCTCAGTTTTCACAAAAATATTAAGCAGCTTTTAACATTGGTAAAAATAAGAAATCATCATATTAGAATGATTTCTGAAGGATCATGTGACACTGAAGACTGGAGTAATGATGCTGAAAATTCAGCTTTGATCACAGGAATAAATTACACTTTACATTTTATTAACTTAGAAAACACTTCTTTTAAATTGTAATCATATTTCACAATATTACTGTTTTTACTGTTTTTTTTTTTATTTTTTATAATTGCAGCCTTGGTGAGCAGACGAGACCTTTCAAAAACATTGAAGGTCTTAGTGTATATTAGCATGTTGTCAATAATACATAGCAAAATCATAATCGAATAATCTTATAAATTGTGACATCATAATCTAAAAAAGAGAAAATAAACAGCCCTGATGAATCATTTTATGCATCATGTTGACCTTGCGCAGAGGTCATTCCCTGAAGCGACAGAGGACATTTTCAAGTCATGAGCGTCTGAAATCCCCTCATAGATTTTGGCATTGTTCAGATGAGCACAGACCTCCACACCCTCCTCTAGTCCCACAACAGCTGCTCATTACACCACTGACCCAGGATCAGCTGAAGCACATCCCTCAAAGCATCATGGTCACTGTCCAGCAGGTCCAGGATCAGCTGCTGAGGGATCAAGGGTTTGGAGCTCAGCTGTTCAGACGTGAGTCAGACCGAGAGAGCAGATCTACGCTTCTGAGAATGCTTTGATTCGTTCAGATCACTCGAGACATGTCTGCTAGAAGTTCAAAAGCTACTAGACATGGTTTTATTAAAGTGATACACATTTAGAAAGTCCTTAACCTGTCATAGTAAAAATTTGATATAATAATTCACAATAAGAAAAAAGAAGAAATAATAATCTTACTGTGGCTGACATTTTATGAAATAAGAGTACAATAAGTAAATTCTTTACTATGGCTGTTTAAGCAGGAATCCATATTTTTGCAGGATTATACAAGAACGATGGCTTTGAAAGGACTGTGGGTTCATAGAAACCTGGGAGGAGGAAATTTAGGATATTCAGTACATCGTTCCATGATCAAAAGTTTAAACTCTTTAGCCAGCTCCAGCTAAATTAAGTAAAAAAGCCTGATTTTTCAATGAAGCAGAGATGATGTAAGTGTTACCTGGACCAGGTATGTCCTGTCCTTTGTCCTCCTGTATCCACCTGCTTGTTCCAGACAGGAAGGCGGCGCTGGACACGAGGTGTTTGGCTGGAGGATTGTTGTTCACTATGTCATAGTGTCCCGGACCGGGGAAGGGTGGGTCTTTGGCGGGTATCAGAGGTGGCGCTGATAATCCTAAGTAGTGTCTCCTTCTGCACAGCGATACAACTTTGATCATTTTATGTGACAAACATAAAACAGCTTAATCCAGTGTGAAGAATGATGAGACATCTGAGATATCATGATTATCTTTATACGGCTTTAGAAAACTAGTTAATGATAAAAGCAGCTGTGATATGTCAAATATGTTCAAAAGTAGCTGTGTATTCTGATGAAATTCTTTGCAAGCAATATTTAAACGGCCAAAAAGTTATTATTTTATAGTAGACGTTCCACCAGTGCATTATTGCTCTTAAAGGGATAGTTCACCCAAATATGAAAATTCTCTCATCATTTACTCATACTCAAGTTGTTCCAAACCTGTATGATTTTCTTTCTTCTGTTGAACACAAAAGAAGATATTTTGAAGAATGTCAGTAACCAAACAGTTGAATTCTATAGTTTAGGGAAAAAAACACATGGAAGTCAATGGGGTCCATCAACCATTTGGTTACTGACATCTTTCAACATTTCTGGTAACACTTTATTTTAGGGTTCAATTCTCACTATTAACTAGTTGCTAATTAGCATGCATACTAGGATATTGATTGTTTATTAGTATTTATAAAGCACATATTAATGCCTTATTCTGCATGACCTTATTCTACATCCCTTAATCCTACCCAATTCCTAAACTTAAACTCTACAAAAACTGCCGTACTAACTATTAATAAACAGTAAATTAGGAGGAGTTTATTGAGGCAAAAGTCATAGTTAATAGTGGATATGTGTTCCCCATATTAAAGTGTTAGCAAATATTTTCTTTTGTGTTCAGCAGAAGAAAGAAATTCACACAGGCTTGGAACAAATGAGGGTGAGTAAATGATGACAGGATTTACATTTTTAGGGGAACTGTCCCTTTAAGAGCATGAAATAAAATGTATTTGATTGGTTTAAGTTTATTGCAGTCCAGTTGTGACTGAACACTTACGGCAGAACGGTTCTCTTCACGGGTTCTGGTGGTTGATAGGGGTTGTATGTCCCGGGACCGGGGATGTTGTTTCTCACTGGCGGCTGGATCCGGGCAGTGGTGGATTTAAAACAGGAGACAGGAACTAGAGGAGTCTTCTGGACCAAAGCATCACTCACTTTATAGTGGCCTTCAGAACAAGGACAGAGATAGAAAGATTCATAATCTGTAATATCTTTCGTTTGTTTGGCAGTAGATAGCTTTAAACATGATCATATGAATAAATAGATTAATAGCATTACAATATTTGATTGTGATTACAGCAAGACATATCTCTTCTTTTCCAAAGAATACTATACCTCATTTCACTACTGAATTTAAAATACAACCCATAATTCCAACTGTACAGTGGCTGTAATTACATGCACATGCAAAGGAACATTCACACCCTTGAAAAGCCGACAACACTCATCAATATTCATATGCTTTCAAATAATGGTTTTAATTACTGTTAATTAATGAAGTGTTGACAATTTTAGCATTTTGGATTGCACCTCTAACTTAATTATTCTAAAACTGGTCAAATATGTGAGTTACTCACAGGGAGAAGGTCCTTTAAAGTTGTCCATTAAAGTAACACTGCGTCTGGTTTTGGAGCGAAATGCACATTGAGCCGAAACAGTTGAATTTCTGTTCACGACATCATAAGAAACCTGACAGCAAAAAAAAAAAAAATAATTAATTAATTAAATAAATCATACATTTCCATTCAAAAATGTAGAGACAGTAAGATATTTTAAATAATTTCTTATTTTTATTTAGCAAGGACGCATTAAATTGATCAAAAGTCACTGCAAAGACGTTTAAAAAGTTACAAAAGATTATATTCCAAATAAATGCTGTTCTTTGAACTTTCTAGTCATTAAATATTCCTGAAAAAAATGTATCATGGTTTCCACAAAAATATGAATCAGCATAACTATTTTTAACATTGATAATAATAATAAATGTTTCTTGAGCAGTAAATCAGCATATTAATTAGAATGATTTCTGAAGGATCATGTGACACTGAAGACTGGAGTACTTGCTAAAGTCATATTTACTGTAATCAGTGATACTACGTACATCATATTGATTTGGTGCAGGATTTTCACTTTTTTGCGTTTCCCTCTTTACTGCAAGAGGCAGACGGAACGTTCTGGATTCTCCTCTGTTAAAATCGTGCTTGTAAAGAAGAGACGTCTGGAGGTTATAAGCATCAGGTCCTGGGCATAACTTCGGAAAGCTACGGGGCACACGACCAGCCTTGAGATGTAAAAACAGTCGTTATATTTATGTCATATTTCAGTGAGCTGCAAGGAATGAACCTATTTAACAATATAAAGTGCCTAATGTCTAAAAATGAAAGTATGTTTTGAATTTTTAAGATTTAAGACCTTACATAATGATAAAACAGACATCACATGCATTGATTAATGTAAGATAAATCAGTAATTAAAGTGTCTGATGATCAGGGTCTCACTTTTGATGCAAAGCTGCCCGTTCCTCTTTTAGAGAATGAAGGACTGCATTCCTCAGCAGCTGCGTGTGAGACATATGAACCAGGACCTGGGTTCTCATTCTGAAATGATAGACAGACAGACAGACAGACAGATTTTTTATTTTTTTTATTGAATGTGGGAGAGTTGGATTACTTATGAAACTCACCAGGTGATCCTGAAACCTCTTTGTCTGTGAGGAAAAGCCTTTCTTCTCTTCATTACTGATGATGACTGTCTGGTACTTGGTAGGAATGGATGAAGTACATCCCTGACCTACTATAGAAACAGATACACGACTGTGAATAAGAATAAATACAGTACTAAAAAAAACTTTTCAGCAGATTTAATGACACTAGAGGTAAATCACTCACATTCATTCAGTCCTTTGTGTAGTTTACCCATGCCTTCCTTTCCCTGTTCATGCAGTTCTCTATGTGTAGAGGGAGAAAGAAAAAGATAAACAGAAATAAGTCTTTATTTATTAATGACCAGTCAGATTAAACATCAAGAGAACTGCCTGTGCTCGTGTTTTTAGGCTGTTGTAGGTGAACTCGCTCAAGAGTTTCGGTCTTACTCTTTGTTGCCATGGCAACATGTAAACGTCACGCTGCGGGTTCAGAAAAATAGTTTGGCAAACGCATTACAAACAAAACAAATACACAAAACTATCTACAAATAAAAAAGTAAACTATTTTAAATGATTTAGAAAATTCTACAATTTTACGACCCATTAGGTTTAAAAGGATATTGAATTAATCAAATAATTTATTAATATGCTAGTTTTTTCTTCATTTCGTTCCATTGTCCTCCCTAAATCTTACCCCAAAGGCATGCTTTTACATTAGTAAACGCAAGGCTAGTTGCTTTTATAACAAATAAGTTACTCTGGCGCCGCTTGGTGGCTACTGGATAAAATAACGGGAAAGTAAAAAAAAAAAGCGGGAGAAAGCGCGATATCGTGTTGTGCACGAGCTCCATGTTATTTAGTTGAAGGCATAGAAATTTCATATTGGCTAGAAAGAAAAAGAACGCAAACATAAAATATCACGAAGGCGTGGCTTATCCGTTAGTGTCCGTGTTTCATTGGTCAAAGAGGATACGTCACATGGAAACACATACTTATGTAATCTCATTGAGTATTAAAATCTGATAAATGTTATATTTCTTATTTATTGTAATTTACATTGATTGACACACATGGATATGGGCTTCAATTGTATAGACCCACCGTCAGAATATTATTATTATATTTCCCTGGCATAAAACTGATCGTAGCCAAACCGAAAGGCCTAAAGAACTTCAATTTAGAGGGATAACAACAGAAAACAAACGTCTTCCGTTAAGGTTAATCACTCACATACCTTATGATATTAATCGAAAACTGCTATTTTTAAAAATCAATAAATCCTGGAGGGTCCCGTTACAGCTGGAGCATAGAGGTTTGGAGGAATACTCGATCATTTTTTGTCTTTTTGAAAACCCAAACAAATCTTTAGAATCTACTGTTAACTTTCTTATTCTTGTGGCAAAGTTTTATTTTCACAAATGTAAAGTAGAATATTTAATAAAATCACTAAGAATAATTGACAATAGAAAATGTATGATGAGATCTTTCATGTAACTTACCATGATTAATATCTGTTTGCTGTTTATTTTCTCTCTCTCTGTTTCGTTCTTTTCATTTTTGTCCTATGATTGTGCAAGAATGATTTTACTTGTTTAATTTGTACATTGTTGGAAATGTTCTAGATTTCTAAGAGATGCGTGTTTGCACTGTTGTAATTTTTCTTTCTTGAATAAAAAAATAAAATAAATACTCCCTCATTTGATTCGATTCGAAATCTCCTGTGGAAGGGAGCGAGCGTCCCCTGTCGGACTGGAGGACATGTGAAGTACTCCAGTCAGAAGGATCCGCATCAGCTCTTCTCGGTCATTGACCAGTTCAGTTCCATCATGGCGATGCACGCCAAAGCGACTCCACCGCAGATCCCCGATACCCGCCGCGAGCTTTCCGAGCTGGTCAAGAGAAAGCAAGAGCTTGCGGTAATTATACACGTTTCTAAATATCCAAAAGACCTAAATCCATATTGACCCGGCACTAAATAATGCGTATATTGACTGGAATACCCGTATTTGTGATAAGCATGCTAACGCGAGACTGAAATAGACTTGTACATACATTATTTAAAATGAAGGCATGTGTGTTTGTATTTAATAATCGGATAGTCTTAGATAATCATTTTTGTGCTACATATATCAAAATGACTCTGCCAATTACTGCTGTATATCTTGTATATTTATGTTAACATGCTAACTGTGTTAGCCGCTTTTGTTATGGCGCCTCCTGATGCACAACATACAGCAGAAATACAACATTAAAGACATGCCACTTGTGCATAGCTTGAGGTTTACTTTGTACATTTTAAAAATGAGTGAAGAACGTAGAACTGCACAGTAAAATTAATATTATTACGATGTGATCATATGTAGGCCATGTATGATTGACAGCTGCAGCTTACAATTATTTGGCTTGACTTCGTTTTTAGCTCTATGTTTAAATGAACAGTATGCACAGAGTGTATATATATAGTTTACAGATTTTGCATGTATTTTTCTTAGGAGACTCTGGTGAATCTGGAAAGACAGATTTATGCATTTGAAGGCAGTTACCTGGAGGACACTCAGATGTACGGGAACATCATTCGAGGATGGGACCGATATCTGACCAATCAAAAGTGAGTGTAAAGTGACATCATGTGGTTTAATGATGTATAATATAAATCTTAAAGTCATCCAGGTCAGCATCAGCTTTCTTCTGCTTTAGGAATTCCAACAGCAAGACTGATCGGAGGAACAGGAAGTTCAAGGAAGCGGAACGTCTTTTCAGCAAGTCCTCTGTCACATCAGTGGCGGTCAGTATTTTAGAAATATATAATAATAAATAAGAACAAAGATATTAAACAATAATTAAGAGCTTTATTTTTGTGTGAATTGTCTTACAGGCTGTTTGTGCTCTTGGAGGGATTCCTGATCATATGAATGAAAAACGTGAGTAGAATCTCAATCTTCTTGTGTTTGCAAGGAATTTCAGTTAATCATGAATCTTCATTTATTGTTAAATGGACTGTGTTTTAAAACCTAGTGAGCTGCCTGTGTAGGGATTACCCTCCCTCATAGGCTCATCATCTACCTAGGCAGCATTTTTGGGTATTGTCAAATGAACATTCAGAATGTGCATGTGAAGTCCAGAAATCCTGTCTAGGTTGGCAGCTCACAAAGGTAAAAGGTGTGTTTGACTTGGACTGCGCAGACCAAAGTACTACGAGAGCAGACGGCTCTGTATGGTTTCGAATCGCTCTCGCAGTGCTTTGATGTCATACACCGATCGGTCTTCACAGCACCACTTCAAGTCGAACACACCTTTTTTCACACCATTACTCCGACCTGCATCTCTCTCTGTCTCGTTTTACGTCGAACACACCTAAAGGTACACAATGGAACTTTTGCTGAAGAACATTGTTCTGGTTGTGCTTCGGCTCTGCGTGACTGTGCGGATGAATATGGTTATTCTACTGCTCATAAAACATTCACTACTAGTCTTAAGAGATATAACCAGTTTAGAAGGAAAGGATCTCAAGCTGACGAGCTGAAGACGTTACTGTAGCTTTACCCATTAATAGACACTGTACTTCCTTGAACATAAATTACAGTACAGCGCTACAACAACCATAATGACATAACCCTTCACAATAGATAATGCTTTACAATCAACTCTGTTAGAGGGCTACAAATGACAATTTATCTGTTCAATCAAATATCCACCTGTTGAATAATAAAAACACCATCTCCACATCGCCTTTACAACATTTTAAATCAGTTCTCGGCATCTCTGAAAAGCCAAGCCGATGTTGATTCTTGTTTTATTACGAGCTCTGTCATGTTCTCTTTTTGCCAGCAGTTTCTCAGAGGTTTGAGATTTAGCTGCTCCATGTCAACCTTTCTCGCTCGTTGTGAAAACTAATCTATGCCACTCCCACACCAGACACGTGTCAAAGTAGCCGGAGCAACTTTTTTCTATTTACGGATATGACGAGACACGCAATCAATGCAATTTGCCAATTTGCCCACGCAAAAAAACATCCCTTCAGGTCTAAAATATAAACACTTACAACATGTTTAGTAGGGTAAGACAAAAACACTTTTTGGAAGAAGGATTGATGATGTATTGAGGAAAAAAAAGTTACATAGTGTGCCTTAAAGAGAAACAGCCAATTTGACGATTGTTTTGCAAGAATTGTAAGTTACTTTGATTCAGTGTATTTAGTGGCCTGATGTGGTAATCACTTTATGTTTATAAACTTTCCTTTTCCTCTGCTCCTATAGGCGAGCCAGGCAGCGGGACAGAGAGCGACACGTCCCCGGACCTCCAGAACCAGGAAAACGAACCCAGCCAGGAAGACACAGAGGAGGCAGACGGAGCCTTACAGGACCTGAAACCCCAGAAAGCCGCTTCGTCTTCCTCTGGAAGCCACCACAACAGCCACAAGAAACGCAAGAACAAGAACAGACACAGGTACCTGATCTCCAGCATGCCCTTGGGGTCCAGGATATAAGATGGTTATTTATTTATGACCTCATTCCAGCTGATCCAGTGCTAATTCAGAACAGGCTGTGAAATATTTGATGTAATAACCTGTGGACTCCTCTGAGTAGATGTGGGAGCAGTTATAAATTGACATATTCATAGATGATTATGATTGCCACGCCTCTTTTCCCAAACGGGAGGAGTTACTTCAGTTTCATTTTTGTTCTTTCCTTTCTGTTCTTTTATTTTTGTTCTTTCCTCTCTTATGGATTTGGCCTAAAGACTCACTGTCCTAATGTTTATCTAATGCTGTTTTGGTCCAGTTCAGACCTATAAGCGCCCGGTTTGATTAGAGAATGAAACCGAATCAAATGAAACCGTTTGAATCTGTGTTTGTGTTAGATGGACAGAAGGAAGTTTTTGAGGAGCTAGTCTTCAACGTCTCACTGAGTGCAGAGGATATACATCCCATTTCCTTACTGTATTTATAGATTTTTATTGAAAATTACTATGGATTGGAAGGTTTGATATAACTGGGTCTAATATATTGACTATTTTCCAACCCTTTCAAATTTTTCTTTATTGTTGTACAAAATCCATTTGCTGATATAATCCTATCACTAAGCCACAAAAATGATGGCAAATCTTGATTTTGTTATGTGTGGTTTGCCTTGGAGCAGTTTGCATCCAGGATTGTTTCCCATTAAATAAGATGAGCACTAGTTAGGGTCTGATATTCACTGATGCCCTATAGAGGATGCTTTAGTGTCTACATATAAACCCAAGTGTTGAAACCCTATCTAGTCCACTGTGGGATTGATGTGCTGGTCGTCTAGTGCACTAACCTCTGATGCTCTCTTCCTTCCTAACGCTGCCCCCTTCAGCCCCTCTGGCATGTTTGATTATGACTTTGAGTAAGTCTAAATTTTACTTCCTGTTTCTCAGTCGCGTGTCTTCTGTCCGTTAGCTGCGTAGGGCCGTCCACGTCGCGTGGATTAATGCTGTGATGCTTGCTTCTGCCTCATCATTCGCAGATGTTGCTGCAGTTTTGTTTTGGTTTTGCATTTATTATTTTTCAGCTGCATGCTTGTGGAGTTCATAGACATATTGGGTTTTTTAGTGAGTTGCATGCAGGGTTTTAAACGGGTATTAATAGTTGATCTGACCATGATGGAGTTCATTTGTTTTCTCCTTACAGATTTGACATGAAGATGAACAAGAAACCCAGAGCGGTAAGTTCAGATGTACTCATCTCGTACACATGTAAATAACTTAAAATATTTGCTGTTAAATATAATATTATCCCCTGGTTTCACAGACAGGGCTTAAGACTAGTCCTAGACTAAAATGTAAGTCTGAGCTGTTTCCACTGAAATAAACTTGCACTGACTGATCTTAAAAATATATCAGTGCCTTTTTAGTTTTAAGATGCACATCGGTAATGTTTTTTTCTAAGCATGTTTATAAAAATTACTTAAATGTCCTAATTGATCTATGGTCTAATCCTGGCTTAGTCTAAGCCCTGTCTGTGAAACCGGGCCATTATAAACTAAAGTTTGAATGTGCTAGATCATGTCACTACAGACCAATCAGTGATGACAGTATTTGCATATTCTGATGTTTTCCCACTGCTTAATATATTGGTAAATTTTTTGTTAATAAAATAATGTCAATTTGAATTGTCGAAGCTTTCACACATATTAACACCTCTTTTTCTCCAGAGTGTAATAGTGTGATTTGTGTGATTCTGCAGGATTACTCGGCCTAACGGATCCCCTCAGTCTCACTCACAGACATTCACACAAACCAAACCTCTTCAGTCAATCCTGATTCTCTCTGGTCCAGAACGTCTGGATCTTCTCCTGCATTTCTCCACTTGTGTTTGCTTTTTACCTTCCCTTTTTCCTAAGCTCTCATGTGATTTGTAGTCTGTTATTGCATGATATATATTGCAAAAATGAGGTTCCAGAACTGCTCATAATGCTGGAATTCTTTTATTTATTACGTTACATAGATGCATCAGTGGATCCAGACCGTTGCCTTTTGCTTTTGGATATCCATCAAACTTGTGTAGCTATTGTAAAAAATTGGTTATGTCATTATTTTTTGTTTTGTTTTTTTACCATCTTGTTTTGAATAAAACTGAGACAGTGTGTTGTTTGGTGGCCAATTCTTAAATTAAAAACTGGACTGTAAGCATCTTGATAAATGTTACTAAAACCATTTATGCTAGTTGTTCAAACACTGAGATAAATTATGTAGAGAAACTCGTTTTACTGCTGCTTTCTTTTGCTTGAGACATTATAAACCTTTTAATTTGGATTTTGTAAAATCATAGCAGTGTTTCTCAGAGCAGATCGACTAAACCCTGCCTCTACGAAAGTGACAGACCGTCCCATTAAATATCAGATATAAGAGCAACAGATTGACTAACAATCCTTATGACTTTATGAAACAACTGTAAGTTGAGCAGCGTTTGTCCTGGAAACTCTTCAGATATCACCAAACAATCAAGCTTTTGTCAAATTTGTCAAACACCTTATGAAGAATGAAGAAAGTATGACTGAATGCAGACACGCACTTGACAAGAAATAATGCATCAGTGTATTTTGTGGGAAGACATTTTTGTCAGAAAATATTTGACAATCAACAACAACAATCAAGCTTTTGTAAGTCTGCTATTTTTCTTTTTCAGGACCTGACAGAAACATCAGTCCCAATACAAATAAACAAATGAACCAAACACACCGAATACAGGGACAAATGTAAATGTGTGAATACAGGAGGAGCTCTGACATCACTGTAGTTCAGAGAGATTCAGAGAAAGTAAAACTAACTTGATCAACAACAATATAGACGCCTGAAACGATCAACCTCTTTAAACAACAGAATATTTATTGATCCGTTCAAAGAGTCTTGTGGACACATCTGATCCTCACAGGTAAGAGATAGAAATATAAGAGAGATTGTGCTGAACAGGTTTCTAATGGAAGTGATCTGGTTTAGTTGGTTTATGTCAAACAAAAATTGAACAGAATCAGGGTCTGTTTGCATAAACTGCTAAGACTTGTCTTACAAGTTAATCAAATGTTTTTCTTTAAGACTTCATAACTTTAAGTCAGTTAAATGAAAACGTAGGTTGGTCTAATTTGATACCAAAAAGTAAGACCGATAACCCCTAAATAACTGTGATTTAGTTCTTTAGACAGTCTTAATAGCAACTTCCCAGAGGAAGTAATCGTCAAATACTCACTCAACTACTTTATTTCTTTACTGCACTGAAATGGTATCAGAATTGTATAATTATGTCATTTGATTGGTTGTGACGCAAAGTTTGAGCTTTTTTAAATTTATCATAAGACATAAAGAAACAGGAAGTAACCGGAACACAAAACCTGCTGAACCGGTTACAAAGTTTTGTGCACTAATGTGTCAAACACTTTATGAAGGGTGAAGAAAGTATGACTGAATGCAGACACGCACTTGACATAGAGCTGCCAACTCTCACGCATTCACCGTGAGACACACGCAATTGACACTTTTCACACGCTCTCACGCCACACATCCATTTTCTCACGCACAGAAAAATCGCGAAGCAAAGAGGACACGGAGACCGACAGACTAGACCGAGCAGGTTATTTTATGATATAAAAAAATCTCAGCTCTCAGATTCTGTCAATTTTATTACGAAATTCAAACAATGAATACCGTTTTGGCGCTTGTAAATGTGACGACAGATCCCTAGCGCACGTGAACCTATCATCTCAACTAATAGCCTAAATAAACACGAACACTGTTGAAAGATACAACGTTACAACCTATCTTGTGTAGCCTACCTAATATTTATCCAAATGGGTCAATATTAAAACAAATCACAATAATTGAACTGAAATAATAAAAAAAGCGTAGCTTACCAGAAATTGTACCATGTAAACATTGTCACTAAACCTAATAAAATTCAGTTTAGTTACTAAAAGGCAGCTATGCTTACATCAGTTTATTTTGAAGACATTTTTACAAAATACATACAAAATATTTGTTAATTTTGGGGGAAAGGTTATCTGTACTTGTCCTTTAATATAAACATAATTTCCTGTTTAAGATTATTCTGTTGTTGTTTTCTTTTGCATTGAAAAGGCATGAAAAGGGAGAAGAACAATGGCAGAATCTTTCCCACCATCAACTAAAAAATGAGAAAGGAAAGGGAGTGATCCTCCATGAGTCAATAACCCACTCAAATCTATCTTATATTTTATCTTGAAAATAGCCATGCATTGTTTAGATTCAATCTCTGTACATTCTGGACATTCTCTCAAGATGGTTTTGACTTTACACTAGTGTAGGTGATTTATCTTCATCATTTCTCTCTCCAGCGATGTCTTCCTCCAGCGGTCCACTGACTGAGGAGCTTCAGTGCTCTATATGTCTGGACGTGTTCACTGATCCAGTCACCACTCCATGTGGACACAACTTCTGCAAGACCTGTCTGAATAAGTGCTGGGACAACAGCCAGACCTGCAACTGTCCATATTGTAAAGAAACATTCAAGCACAGACCTGATCTCAAGATTAACACCACACTCCGAGAGCTCGTAGATCACTGTAAAAAGAAAAGTCCTGCGAAAAAAGCTGAAGTTCTGTGTGATGTCTGTGAGGAAAGAAAGCTGAAAGCCCTGAAGTCGTGTCTGGTGTGTCAGAGCTCTTACTGTGAAACTCACCTGGAGACTCATTTGAGAGTGGCAGGTTTAAAGAAACACAAACTGATCAATCCTGTGAGTAATCTGGAGGACTATATATGTCAGAAACATGAGAGACCTCTGGAGCTGTTCTGTAGAGATGATCAGACTATCGTGTGTCTGTTCTGCACTGAAGGAGAACACAAGAACCACAACACTGTTTCTTTAGAAGAGGAGAGTGAAGAGAAGAAGGTAAAAGTTACTGACAAACTGATTTTAAATGGCTCTTATCATGAGGAATCCCATGTTCTTAAATATAAATGAATCAGTTATGAAAACATATTGTGTGTTGTTCTCTGTCTATAGACTCAACTGATGAAGACACAGAAAGACACACAGCAGAAGATCCAGGACAGAATCAAGAAGATTCAAGATGTCAAACACTCAGCAGAAGTTAGAAAAGTGAGTTTAAAATAATTAAATTAAATTAATTTTAATATCTATTGTTGTTTATTGAATTGTTGTATAAAAGCAATTTCACACTCACAGTCACACTGCTGGTCTGAATATCTTGAAGATTTTGAAAACCACCTAAAAACACTGAAGTATGAGAAATAATAACACTGATTCTTCTCTTAACAAACACCACTAATAATGTGTTGATTGTCCTGGTTGAGCAGAGAAACACAGAGAAGGAGAAAGCAGCCCGTGTGGAGCTCTTCACTGATCTCATCCGCTCCATTGAGAGATGTCAGACTGAACTGCTGGAGATGATGGAGGAGCAGCAGAAAGCAGCAGAGAAACAGGAGGAAGAGCTCATTGAAGAGCTGGAGCAGGAGATCACTGAGCTAAAGATGAGAAACACTGAGCTGGAGCAGCTCTCACACACTGAAGATCACCTCCACCTCCTACAGGTCAGTCAACATCTCTCTGATCAATGATAATGCAGTATATGACACCATAACACTCCCCATGCTGAAGGATTTCTCCTCTCTCCTGCTGTAGATTTACTCATCCCTGTGCAGCTCTAGAAACACCAGGAACTGGTCTGAGATCAGTGTGAAGACTGATGAGAGTCTGGAGACTCTGAGGAGAGCTCTGACTAAACTGCAGGACTCTCTACAGGAGAAACTCACACTAACTGGTACAGCAATATCAAATACACCGTACAGATACATATATTTATCATCTTTTACATTTACTCCTACTACTGTATATCAGCATTGTTCAACCCATCCTATTATACTGTTCCACCTGCTTTTTCAACATGCTTACTGTAAAAAACCGTAACAAACTTACCCAGATAACCAATACTGCCACCAAAATAATAGGTTTGCCCACTCCAAATCTACAAGAACTAAACACCAAAGCCATCACACGTATCGCTCATGTAATATCCCTGGACATTACTCACCCACTCAGCCGATACTTCTTACTTCTACCCTCTGGCAGGAGGTTTAGAAGCATAAGGTGCAATAAAGCCCGCTTCAGCAGAAGCCTAATCCCTTCAGCCATCCAAACACTCAACAAGACAAAGCCACACAGATAAATAATTGTATGCAGTGAAATAATGTTTTTCCCATGTAAACCCCAATGATATAAGTATATGTTTGTGTCAAATGTCTATTGTGTATGAAATATGTATGTCTATATGTGCCGTGAATATGTACAATAAAAAGCGTTTGAAAATGTGAAAAAGAATTTCCCTAAAGGGACAATAATGGTGCCTTCACGTGCTATGGTAATTATGGTAAATACCAAAAGCCGACATGGAAAATGCACATGAACACCCCCTCATGTGGTATTTTCAACTGGGCAACTCGTAGAATATTTTGATGCACGAGTTGCCGAGATGAGATAACCTTTAACCTTTTCAAAATGGCGGAGAGCAACGCAAGAGTCTTGAATACTGTTAGCGGATAGTTTTTGTAGCCTATACAATGTTGTGTCATTAACGATTGTAATATAATGCGTTAACACTCAATTTTCAACTTCGCCGCAATTTCCTTGGTTCATATTTAATCATTTTATGTCATGTTTTATTTTTTTTAATTATTAATTATGTTTTAATCATCAGAAAGCACCACACTTACGTTTTTTTTTTTTTTTTTTTTTTTGTAAAGATAAAAAAGATACTCTACTGACACAGACCTTGCGGGTACTACATTACGACAACAAAAGCACTTGAACACAACACACTGGTAAATACCAGTTCACAAGTGGAAAATATCATCTTTTCCATAGCACGTGAAGGCAGCATCAATATACTACTACTTAAAGGGTCATGAAACCCTAAGCCAAATTTTCTGAGATTTTAACAGAAGTATGTGTGTTGAACACCATTGAAGACAATGTTAGCATCTGTTAGATTTAATAGTTGGGGGGAAATGGTTAAAATTTAGTTTTTTTCCGCTATTTTCATCTTCCGGGTTTAAAATCTTCATCGTGTCCACGTCACAGGCTGTACTTTGATGACTCATCGGTGTCTCATTATTATTCATGTACTGAGTTTTCTTATCCAATGAGAAGACACTTCTCTTAATTATTCATGATACCACGTGGAACAGACAGTCAAACTGATATTGCGTAGTAGATGAGAGAGCAATGATGGGACGCGCGTTTGTTTTCGTGGTGCAAAAGTTCCAGTGCATTTTTCCCCGCGATGCTGCCCGGGCTAGACTCTGACTGCGGGCGGTTGGTTGACCATCAACCACGGACACATCTAAACTCTGTGTGTGTAGCAACCATTCAACGGGAGAATGGTGGACTTCAGCCTTGTACACCAATGCAGGTTGCGTCTAGTGATGCGGTCCCGAGGACTTTTCTATCGCTTCAGAGGTGTGTGTGTGTGTGTGTGTGTGTGTGTGTGTGTGTATCTAAAATGTTACCCTGACTGTTTTACTTGCCTTTTGTTAAATAATCACTCGTTATTAAAAATTTAGATATTTCGATAATACCTCAATTGTACGAAACGAATGCTTAATTTGTGAAAATTTCTGTCACTGTCCATCTTATGTGGGTTTAGGGAGCGCGTAGATCTAGGCTGTGTACGGAAGGTTTTTTTTTAAACGGAAAATTTATTATTTTCAAATAAATGCATTTATAGTGTGTATAGAAACAATTTATTTGATTTAAATACAATTATGATTACTGTAGGTAGGCTAATATATGTAGCAGGGCATTCAGTTACTTTTGAAAGGACAAAAATAAGGTGTCCGTGTATTTCATTAGACTTTAACTTTTCCAGCTATCAAAATCTAGCATTTCCTCACGTGTTACCACTGATTTTTAGTGACAGTCGATATGCAGGCCACTGGCGATGACAGTTTCCTCTCCTCTCCTCTCCTCTCCCCTGCCGTGCCATACCACACCCACTCCCCTCCCTTCTTCTCACAGCCACCACGCCCATTTAAGTAGCATTTTTCAAAAAGATTGTGCTAGACTTGAGCTGAAAGAGGGGGGTTTCATGACCCTTTAATATCAGTAATGAAGAATGAGTCTGTTAAAGCTGAAATAAGAGAAGTGTGTGATCATAAAATCAGTTTAGCAGAAGAAGATCAAATCGATAGACATCATGAATTTAAGATGCAAATTTTTTCTTTTTTTTATTAGAATATTTCTGACCTCTAGTTCAAACAGCTTCGCAGTGCTGGGCTTCATTTTCATTTCCATTTTTCTTAAAGATTATTTTTTATAGTGTTGTCTTTAGTGAATAACCACAACACTAATCCACTCCAAAACTGAGATGAATAACATTAGCCATACAAATATCTAAAATACAAATTTCATAAAATGTTTCACAAAACATTCCCAAAGATCTTCTAAAAGGAGGAATATTTCGAGCTCAAACACAATAGGAGTTCAGGGATTCTCCAAATATCAGCAGAGACACATTGATCAGATAAAACATGATGTTGTACAATTCTTTAAATATAATCTTACATCTTGTCTATAATTCACACATAAACATGTCAAAGATCTGATGGTGTTTTATTGTCATGTGTCTCTACAGAACTGAAGAGGATACAGCAGTATGCAGGTACAGTGTGCTGTCTGCACTACACTAGATTACATTCAGATACTCACAGCTTCATCACTGACCGACAGTATGATTAAACACTGATTACATATTACAAACATCAGCACTAAATATCTGTATTGTGAATTTGTGATTCATATTCTCTGTTTTCTCAGTGGATGTGACTCTGGATCCTGATACAGCTCATCCTAATCTCATCCTGTCTGATGATGGAAAACAAGTGAGAGATGAAGACATTGAGCAGAAACTTCCAGACAACCCAGAGAGATTTGATTACTGTGTAAATGTCCTGGGAAAGGAGGGATTCTCCTCAGGGAGATTTTATTTTGAGGTGCAGGTGAAGGGAAAGACTGAATGGGAATTAGGAGTGGCCAGAGAATCCATTGACAGGAAGGGAGAGATCACACTGTGTCCCAGTGATGGATACTGGACTGTGATTCTGAGGAATGAGAATGAATATAAAGCCTGTGATGATCCCTTTGATGTCTCTCTGCGTGTGAGAGTGAAGCCGCAGCGGGTCGGTGTGTTTGTGGATTATGAGGAGGGTCTGGTCTCCTTTTATGATGTGGAGTCCAGCTCTCATCTCTACTCTTTCACTGATCAGTCTTTCACTGGGAAACTCTATCCATATTTTAGCCCGTGCCCTAATGATGGAGGTGAAAACTCAACTCCATTGATCATCACACCTGTCAAACACAATAAATGAATTTCACAGCCCTAATATGAGATACTCAATGAAAATGATTTATATACAGTAATTACAAATCTAAATGTCTTGCCATATTTTCATAATTCGTTTTTCATTGTTAAAATCTATAGCTATAATTGCAAATTATATTGTGAAAATATAATGCTTGTTTAACTATTTTATTTTGAACTTTTAATTATTCATGCCATTGTTTTCTCTCATCTCAATCTGACAAAATGAAAGTGCCTGTGATTTTAATTAACAAATTACAAATAATTGCAAATTATAATTAACAATTTTATTTTCGTCTTTTCATAATTATTCATGCCATTGTTTTCTCCCATCTCAACCTGACAAAGTGAAAGTGTTTTTTTTTTTTTTTTTTTTTTTACATTAAAATAAACCAAACTATGATTACATGATAAATGATAGCAAAGCTGTTTCTACCATTTCAATTACAAAATGACCTGTGATAATACTGTGGTAAATCAGATGGTAATACCTCAATATCATAGAACTGTATGATTACCATATTCATTCACAACACTCTGGATCTTCAAAGTATACCTAAAAAAACACCATGATATTATGATCATGGTAATAACAAAATATTTAAAAAATTGAAAAAGAAGAAGAAGAACACATTGTAGGTCTATTAGGTGACGTAAAATGTTTAATCCATGTTAAAACTCGGCATGTTTAACCATAAGAATAGAATAGAATAGAATAATAGACACATTTCAACACACATCAGATTCATTTAAATGCTAATTTCTTATTGATACAGTTATATACATCTTCAAATAAAATATAGGACTGTTAAATATCTGATGTTGCTGATATGAAGTAGAGATACAAAAAGGAAACCTTATAAAAATATTTTCCTTCTTTCAAGACATAGTGTAGAGGGAGTATTCTATTAAAGAAGCCTTTATATTGTTGTTTATGTTTAATGTATTTTGATCTGTATGAAAATTGAGGACAGCTTCTTTTTACAGTAGATAGTGATAAAATAAGGTCATTGTTTAAAAAGAAAATAGTCACATTCTGGTCTTTTCACATTGTTCTGAGAGAGATCACACAACTTTATCTCTTTAACCCCCTGGGGGCCAGCGATACCAGCTCACTTTTTTTTCTTATCAGTACAAAAGAGAGTCTAAATAGTCTGTTGATTTTGATTTTACATGTAAGTGTTATACATCACTCAAAACGCTTAAATGTCTTGTTTTATTTGTGTACACTCATAATAAAACAAAATGTTGTGTTTTTCGTAAAATAAAGAAAATAAACATGATGCGCATTCTGCCGTTTCTCTCAATGTGAAACTCATTCTGAAACGCGACAGAAAATGACCTAAAAAATTACGAATATTTGTCACACAGACTTGAAACGCATGTCTATACAATGCTTGGAGTCTCTATTTTTAAAGTTATATAAAAAACAAATATTCTCTGTTTAAGTAATCTGTATGAAAGCAGCGGCATGTACAGTTTCTCAAATGCTTCCTCATTAACTCTAATATTACCACGCCCACGCGCGCACGAGCGATTGACATGCAAATTATCCACGCGGAGAAATGCAGACCTGTAAACGCCCTCATTACCTCAAAACAAAGAATCAGAGACTTCGGTAACTTACTCCTCTGGGGCCGTTCTTCGTACGTCGCTAACTGGATTTGTTAGCTGGATTTGATTGTTGGTGATTTGGCATGATCTTGGATTGTTTGGTTCTTCGAAGCTCATCCTGGACTTGCTGTCATAGCAACAGGTGCGCAATCTTAAACCTGCTCGGGAGCAGGCTTATTTCATGTAAACAGGATTAGACTGCAGCGGAGCTGATACGGGAAGTCCAGCGCAGCGCGATAGTGCACTTTCTGAGATATATATTTTTTCCCGTGACTCGTGAGATTGTCGTTTTAACATTATTAATTTGTTGGAAACGCACATTTATTTTCGACTTGTCGGAGTCGGGCTTTAACTACAGCACAAACTAGCAAAAAAGGCGCGGGCCTACAGCGGCCCCATTAAGGCAAAAACACTCGGCCGATCCTCGGCATGAATCTAGGTCCGATTGCTTTGCGAGCGCTCGGTTTTGACGCGGCCCGATTAAACACTCGGCCGATCCTCGGCAGGTCCGATTGCTCTGCGAGCGCTCGGTTTTGACGCGGCCCGATTAAACACTCGGCCGATCCTCGGCAGGTCCGATTGCTCTGCGAGCGCTCGGTTTTGACGCGGCCCGATTAAACACTCGGCCGATCCTCGGCAGGTCCGATTGCTCTGCGAGCGCTCGGTTTTAATGCGGCCCGATTGCGGAACCCCGAGTGAGAGGGCTTATTTAAACCTTATTTAATTCATTCATGTCAGGATAATAGCCTACTAAAATATCTTAGCAACCGTTATTTATGCAAGATAAACTGAAAATAAAACAGCACAAGGAAGACAGGTTCATTAAATGCATTTTTTTATTGGATCACACTTAACCATAGTCGGCTCATCATGCTTGCTCGTTCGCACGCACACACACACACACACACACGTTCGTTCGCACGCACACACACACACACACACACACGTTCGTTCGCACACACACACGTTCGTTCGCGCACACACACACACACACGTTCGTTCGCACACCCACACACACGCGTTCGTTCGCACACACACGTTCGTTCGCACACACACACACACACACACACACACGCACACGCACACGTTCGTTCGCACACGCACACACACACACGTTCGCTCGCACGTACACACACACACACTTTGGTCTATGTTGTCTGCCTGTTTGCCCTCTGGCTCCGGCCACCATCCCTATCAGAGGCAAGCTGCAGCCATCTGGTGATGAGGATCTCAATTTCCTTCTCTGTGGAATCCTTGGTCAGGGCATTCCGTCGGACTGCATCTGAGAAAAACACAAGATAGAAGAGGGCAGCATTACCATGTGAGATCCTAAACTTAATTTGGATGCAGGGCTCTCCTCTCCTCTTACATTTATTTTTAATTTAAAAAGTTTAGAAGCACCTTCTGATCAATGACAAATCCACCTTCCCTTTATAAGGGGATTTATATTTTACTATAAATTGTCAAATTGCATTTTTAACATCATTAATTTTCATCTTTTATGACAAATTCATAAATAGAGTTAGAATAATAAGACACAAAAGTTACCAATCAAATGAAATCAGTAGTGTTTGGAAGTTTTCCTCTCTGTCCTGCAGTTGCCACGCCCCATTTTTCTTTGCCACTTAGTTCCAGTTTAAACAAATCGATTGAATATTCAGTGACAAAAGCAAGCGACTGTCTTTATGAATGGGTGATTGAATCATAGACTCACTAGATTAATATGAAAACGCATTCATTCATTAACGAAACACTTGTTTAGAGATGCCCAAACATTTAGCTTTGATTTTGTTTTGAACTATTTTTGTTGAAACAGAGCATAAATCTGACCACTGTCCCTAAAATGTAAGTCCCTTAATATATCACTGCACAATCATGTCATGTCTGTAATATTGTTAGAAGATAATTTGCGATCTTGCATAACTAAACAAACTTGATTTTGACTGAGTTGATTTGTATGGTGACCGGGAAGGGACATGTTCGGTTCAATTAGTTTTGTCGTGGCCACAACATATAAACTTGTGGGAACCTGATATTAAGTCGTGGGAACGTCATAATATCTCGTGGGATATTAAGTTGTGGCCACGAGATAATTTTGTTGCGGTAACGACATCATGTTGTGGCCACACGATGCAAAGTTGTGGCCTCGAGATCATATGTTGAGGAAACAATATATTTATCTTGTGGCATCGACTTCATATTTTGAGAAAACATCTATTTCTTGTGGCCACGAGTTATGTTTAACCACGTACACACTGTGAGCCAACAGCAGTTGGAGATATAGATGACTGATGAAACAACATTTTACTTTGAATTAGCCCTCTGATGGTCCTCGGTCATTTCTGACCGAATAATTTTCTGTTTTGAAATTTAAAAAAATCACAGCTTCATCGGAAGGTTATGAAACTTGGTGACTTTTCTGGCATTAGGTATGTGAATACAAAAAAAAAAATTGAGGTCATGATCCGAGCATGCTAAGTGGTCGTAAAAAAAATAGTCACACTCGTGGTCTTCGGTCAAAAATGACCGACCCATAGGAAATGAATGGGAAATTTACAAAAACACAATTCTCTGAATTTTTGTCTGTACAATCTACAAATCGGACACGATTCTAAAAAAAAGTACACCGCAGTAAAGGGGTGACACTCTACAACATCAAGAGTGCAAAAAATTCACACCCACCCACACACACACACATACAAACACACGTTTATACACATACACACCAATAAATTCAGATTACAAAAATCTGTTTTGAATTTTTAAAAATCACAGCTTCATCAGAATGTTACGAAACTTGGTGACTTTTCTGGCATTAGGTATGTGAACACACAAAAAAATTTTGTTCATGATCCGAGCATGCTAAGTGGTCGTAAAAAAATTAGTTATGATTTTGGTCTTCGGTCAAAATTACCCCCATAGGAAATGAATGGGAAATTGACAAAAACACAAATTCTCTACAAATCAGCCACGATGCAGAAAAAAAATGCTCAGCAATGAAGGGGTGAAGCTCTAAAACATCAAGAGTGAAAAACATAACATAACTAATAATTATAATTAATATATGTATATATAATTAATATAATAATTATTAAAATTATTAAAATAATAATTAATAAAATGTTATAAACCTTGGCAAAAAGTATTATTTGAGAATTTCTAAAAAAATACATTCAATCCACATCTTAAAAGTAAGTAATTTGGTCCAAAAACAACTAGAATTCACAAACATCTCCATTTAGAGCTATACAGGCATCTAGTGGTAAACCCATGCAATATCATGTTTTATTTAATTTTATGATTAATAAATTGATGAATTTTTTTTTTTTTTTTTTTTTCTGAAAGCCTAGTCTCTATTTTACCCGAAAATACTGCATAGAATTTTTTTTTCTGCATAGAAAAAAAATCATTATCTTCAATGTCAAAAAATGGACTATAAATATTGCATAAATATTAATAAGTTCAATCAAATTGTCTCAAAATTCTAAATTAAAAAGAATAAATATTATAGAACAAAAATAAATTGCATTGGTTTTTACTGGGATGGAGGAAGTTTCATTTTTAGGTGTCCGGTCATTTATGACCGGGAAGGCCCCCAGTGTGACTGCTAAACGAAGACCATCAGAGGGTTAGTTATGTAAAAAAAAAGATATATTGCGGGTCTGGCATTAAGACATGGGTACGTTATATGTGAAAGACACCTGAAGCGTATTTCGTTGCAAATTTGCTGGCTTGAATGAGCCGAAAGTCAGCGTGCATCGTGTTAAAGCTGTATTGCCCCAGTTTATACACATCTAACACTCCTTTTATCAGAAACAAATGGGCATAACCTGTAAATAGACATAAGTCATGATATTTTGTTTGGGGTAAATGACCTGATTTCGCTCATGGTTATTATATTTGACAGATATATCTTAGCCAGTCATTTTACTTCTTTGAAATGCCTTTAAATGGCAAATTAGACCAGTAAACATGTAGTTTTACACTTGCCACAAAAATGATTTAAAGCCTCCACTTATTAGGTGAACTGTTCTTTCTGCCTAAATATTAGCCTACTTGATTTTATTCATGAGGGTTATATTTGACATCTTATTCAGTTCCTTTTAAATTTTTACCTGAGCGTGCCTGGCAAAAACGACCGAGCCGTGACCGCATCGCTTCCATTATGAGTGCGCTTGCTGCACAATATGAAATAAACTTATATGAACATAAACGATAGGATAAACTTATATGAACATATAATGAAATAAACTTGAGCGCGCAAAATAAACAACAATCATTGTTTTGATAAGAGATCGACTAGCAGAAATTAGTAGTCGTGCAACCCTTACTTGTTATTGACATAACGCAACATTGACAAAATGTGCAACCAGATGTTGGAATGTGTGTTTTTTTTAGAGGGAATATTCTAATGTCATTTGAGTAATTTTGACAGCCCTAGTGTGCACCCATAGAACCTGATCGGGTCAGTTGCACTGGTGCACCTACATACTTTATTCACTGTCGCTTGGAGTAAAAAAACATGGTCAGTACAATTTTTCAATACAAATACAGCACCGACACTTACCCAGAACCACATTTTTCAAAGTGAGCCCTTTGAACGCAGGCTTTCGGTTGGCCCCACTCCAATTAATGAGTCTCGCCAGTGAAGTGTTCATTGCTCTTCTCAGGACCCTTCCCACAGTGTCTTTAAGAGTCATGCCTCCAATCATTCCAAGGAGAACAGTCTGAAATAAAAGACATGTACATCATTAGTGATTTAAGGAATATAGCGCGAGTGAGAGTGGGGACTGACTTTTAGGAATTATTTGATTAATGCATAATTTAACTCACCAGATTTTTCTTCTCATCTGGATTTTTTAATGTCTCCTCCAAGCATTGTAGCTCCTCTATAGTTGAAAGCGGGAGCCCAAAATGTGTTGGGTCTGGTATGACGTCTGGAACAGCTTGACTGCTGGTGATTTTTTGGAGCTGCACCAGGATGAGCAACTGCTGCTCTCTGATCGAGTCGAGCTGGATGAGGATCTCCTTGGCAATTGCTGTAAGACATGAAAAAGCAGGCAAAGCAGATAAAGTAGCAAAACATTGTACGTAGATATGTCAGAGTAAACAGAGATGGATCGCTTTGTAAAATTTCTACCTGTAGGCACCGCCTCCCGAGAAGACCTGTTCTGAGGGTCATGTACTTGTGGAGTGTTCTATGAAAAAAAATAAAAAGTTTTATATCTCATTACACACATACCAAAGTGAATTTTTATTTCCATAAGCTTTAGCATAGCTTTCTTGCCCTTCTTACTTGATATCTATCTTGGCCAGATGACCGACTACTGCCAGCTGCTGCATAAGTTGGGGTGTCAGTAGGAGCCCTCAGGCTGTTGGTAGTGGAGACTGAGACTGGAGACCACGGTGGTGGACTAGCCGCTGCTGTGATATTCACTGACGGGAAAGAAGCCCACGGACCTGCTGCTGAGCTGTTTCCATCAGAAGGGAGATCAACTGTGGTCTCTGAAATATGGCCTGGTGACCAAAAGCCTTGACCAGCTAGCTGACTCCCATCACCTAGAGCTGTCACAAAGGTACAATTGGCAGTTGTGTTAGTTTCACACAGATGCTTAATAAAAGATTAATCTAAACCACTGTAACAATTGTAACAGGCCTACCACCAAGATATGGGATGCAGGGGACTGGTGTAAGTGGAGTGTAAGATTTCTTTTTTTTTGGTTGGAGCACAAGGTGCAGCAGTCCTACCCTGCTCCTTTTCCTCCTCTTCACTGCTGGATACGATTCTTTTACAGCCTCTATCATTGATTACATAGGGATGTCAGTTTTTCTTTGGAATGAATAATAAATTAATTTATAAATGATGAAGTTTGTTTTGTCAGGAGTGCATTGTAAGGCATTGCCTAATTGTTTGCCCAGTTATATTGTAACTTTTGAAGCGGCCATAAAAGGAAATTATAGGACACTCCTACCTATTCTTTCTCTTCATGTACTCTGGCCTGTTATCCTCTTCTTCTTCAGTGTTTAGATCAGAGGTAATTGTTGCCTCTAGCAGCTTTGCACAGGCAATCTCATACACATCTGTGAACAACACAAATGCAGATTAGGTATAAATGGAAGTAGGGCTGGGCAATATTATCGATTTCATTGTTATGCACATCTCGTAAGTAAAGCCGGTTCCTTGATTAGTAGTAAATCACCATCACCTGCTTTCAGATGGAGTGGCATTTACTACATACACATGCGATAATTAATGTGATATGGCTCAGCTTGTCAGTGAGTGAACTACGGCTCTGTGTAGTAAATACCGCTCCATCTGAAAGCAGGTGATGGTGATTTACTACTAATCAAGGAACCGGCTTTACTGATGAGATGTGCATAACAATGTCATTGATAATATTGCCCAGCCCGAAATGGAAGGGCTCCTTGTGTTACTTGTGCAGAAAAGTTTCAATTCATTAAAGGTGCTATCAGCGAACCCAGTTGGCGTAACCTCTTGTTGATGTTTGAACTATTATCAAACAAAACAGAGGCTAGCTAGCCCCTCCCTCCTCCTCAAACCCCCCAAATCCCACCCCACATCATTCTTGTCAGTGATTGGCTGGAACAGTCTATTATGTTTTATGCTTGAGGGTCAAACTATTTGTTGCTCAGTTTGAGCTGCGTTTGTGGAGACTAGACTGACTGCAGAGACCTCGTTTCTCTACAGTGTGTTCAGGAGACAGCCAGCTAGCGGATAGTGACGAGATGTTTGCGGTAGGTGAACAGAAATGTTCTGATTTAAAAAACGTGTGAGATCGCTGAATGCACCTTTAAGTGTAAAACTGTATTATTTGAAAATGAAGCATTACTATACCATGCGAATACATCACACGGACTTTGAATCGAGTCCAGTCAGCACCTGGCATCACTCCATCTTTAGCTGCCCTACGCAGCTTTGCAAGAGAAACAAAAGGGGGCCAGAAACTTTCGCCTTCTTTCAGCCAATTAGAATGGACAACTTCAACCTCCTTTGAATTTACAAATTCCACGATATGATACATTCTATAAAAAAGAAATGTCAGATTATGTAACCTAGGTTCCAAAGACTTGCAAGTCAAAACACATTGTAGGCACGAAAAAAAAGAAGAGAACAACAAAGAGAAGAAGAGAAGACTATACACACGCACAAGCACACGCACACGCACACGCACAAGAAATTATTTACAAATATTTGTAGAATGGGTTCACCTCTATAATCTGAGAAACTCCAGCTCCTATCTATGAAAAAACACTTAACTATTTACTACCTAGTCTTCAAAGGTGTACTGGGCTCGGGGCCTCATTAAATGCTGAAATCCGCAACAATCAGTTGAACTGAAAGTCCGAAAGCGTACCCCCTACAGAGAGTTAAATCTCCACCCAGGATAACCCTTAAAAATAAAAAAGGCAAAATAATAAACAAAACAACAAATAGTGTTCCGTCGGAAGGATTGTATACACAACCCAGCTGGATACACTCTAACTAACCAGAGTTCTCATTCATAATTAATTGTTTGACAGCCCTAGATAATTGTCATCATTTACTCACCCTCAAGTTGTTTTAAACCTGTAGGAATTTCTTTCTTCTGCTGAACACAAAGAAAGATATTTTGAAGAATGTCGGTAACCAGACAGTTGATGGAGCCCATTGACTTCCATAGTAGTGTAGGGAAAGATCTGTGTTTCTCCCAGCCTTAAGGGAGAGCTGTGCTCTAAGAGGGTTTCATTCTTCTTCACATGGGTGGAGCAGTTCTGTTTTCCTTGTGAAAAGGTGAGGAGGGGTTTCACTGTTGCATCTATTACATTTCTTTAATTATATTTGCCATCCATGTTATTTAAAGATATATATTACTGTTAAAGATGTTAACTAACATATATGTGCAGTAATTTATGATTGATGGTTTTGTATTTCTGATATTATTTAATGGGTTGTACCTTCTATGGGGTGGGTATATTTGTCTGTACATAGTATTGTGTTTAACGTTTCTCTGAGTATTTTGGGTTATTTCATTTTGGATTCATGTGACATTTAACAGTCACTGTCATATGTGGAAAGTTACAGTAGGAAAAAAATACTATGGAAGTCAATAGGTACCATCAACTGTCTGATAAATACCAACATTCTTAAAAATATTTTTTTGTGTGTTCAGCGGAAGAAAGAAATTCATACCGGTTTTCAAACAACTTGAGGGTGAGTAAATGATGACAATTTTCATTTTGAGGTGAACTATTCCTTTAATCTCTTAACGCAACAATTAAGCCTAATGTAAATGCAACAAAGGCATTCCAACATGTTTGTCTTTGAAAGGGAGGAGGACATATTTACGAAGGCCATCGTCAACTTTAACACACTTCAAACTCTCTGACAACTGTGAGAGAAGAAACACACCTAGGCTAGATGAACTGAGGGGGTATGTGTAGAATGGCTCAACAGCACAGAACTGATAATACACCAAGTGCACATTACCTTCAAGCAAGATGATATTCTGAAGCAAGCCAATGTCATTACCTATTTTAATACAGTTATCTTATCCCCCTCTGTAATTTTAACACAAAATTGATCCCTGTGCAATTCTCTAAACTCCTGTATTCCTCCTCTAACAGCCTGTGGCAAGGGACCACCGACATGCTCTTTCTTTAATACAGTTCCAGCTTTCACATCGCCTTCATGGACCCTTCTGTTATTGGTACGCTCAGACAAGCGACGGACAATCTGGGCAACTGGGAAATTTGGCCCTCTCACCATGCGCTTTACCTCGCCAAGAAAATTTTCAAAAGGGAACCCAGATATCTCATCAATACATCCATGTCTCTTAACATCATCTCCCAAATGAACAAGGCCATGCAAATTGTACACCAGAAAGCCCTCACCATAAAGTCTGCCAAAATGTTCAACAAATGACACAAGTAGTGTCTTTGCATAGTCACATATCCCTACATCAACCTCAGGATTAGCCAGCATAAAAATAGCAACCGACAGCAGCATAAAGTTGTAGTAGACTGGAGCAGCCAGAATATCTACAAGAACGACAGGGCCTGTATACAACAAGAACTGCCGTAGCTCCGTAGCCTTCCATCTCCCTCTTTCCTCAAAAGCTCTAGGCTTTCTAGCAAACTCGCACGGAATGTGATTCTTCAGTTTCTGTAGGTTCTGAGATAGTGCTTTAACCAGCTGACCAGACAAGCGAGTTGGCAAAGGCCCACTACACCACAGGTCAAACAACCGACGTACAACCCCAAGACACACCAAATGCATATAATCGTGAGGAAAATCAAGTACCATGTCGATGCCAAGTCCAGTCAGAGGAGACTGTGCTACATGATGATCTTCATCCAACATTTGCCTAAAACTAGCATCCGTTCTTAAGGTGGAGTCAGTCTGTGGAAAAGTCATGCGGTTGCTTATATATACACCAGTCTGTACACATTTATCACAAGCTGAATAGCCTGAATGACTCTTTATGCCTTTAACAAAAGCCCGGGCTGGAGCGTCACACACAACAGAACAGACTTTCAGAAAAAACTGCTTTCCTTTGAACCAAAACCCAGACTGAAGACTACTCAACTCACTCACCAGGTCCCTCAAGTAGGCTACTCAGTGAGTGATTTGGGTTTGCAATCCCCTCCGAAAACACCAATCATGAATGGATATTTACCTACTTCCTTCAACAAACCTAGAATGGGCCACAGCTGCTGGTTATTACTCTTAAACAATGGAAGCCCGTCAAAGTTTAACTGTAACTGCAGGCAATGTTTGCTAGGGAGTTTCATCCACACATTTTCAAGAAGGCCTGTTATAGCATTCAATATGCCAAAGTAAAAGAAGGCACCTCCTGCTACAGGTAGGATTTTGTAGTCTGTGATTGTTTTGAGGAGAGTCCTCCCATCTCTTGGCAAATTTGGGTGGTGAAGCCTTAGGATGGACAACAAGGCAGTAAGTGCAACCATGGTGATGTTAAACTGCAAAGCCCAATTAACTAAATCATCAGCCAGGTCAGGTCTAGGACTATCCTCAGAAGGTCCCTCTTTATCATCACAGTCACTGTCAAAGTTCCAGTCAGAAATAAAGTCATTACTGTTGTCACAGTTTAAATCAACATGCAAGTCATGTACAGTGTGGTCATCAGTCAGATCATTGTCAACAAGCTTACTGTCGTTCTCAATACCCTGCAGCAAATTAGACACTGATTTAACTGCCTTGCGTCTCAAATTTGATTTGAAATCATGCATTTGATCAGCCATTCTTACCTCAGAGCAGTGTTGTTGTTTTTTTGCCTAAGGAAAAAAACATATTTTACCTGAGGAAAAAAGAAAAAAAGATTAGCATTGTACAAAACCATACATAATGTCTTCTTATACTAAAGCATTACGATTTCCCTTTTTTAGTCCAAGGATTGTATGTACTGTTGGATTGTATCACTTTAAGTCACAAATATGTATGATTTAATTTGTTGTTGGCGTTGTATTTTACAGCATTTATTAAATTTTCTGACCATGAGAATAGCATTAATTGTGTTTTATTTCACCTAGAGAACCACATAACAATTTAGAAAGGTTCAGCGCTACCACTTTGAGCAATGCACAACATGTTGCAGAAATTTTCATTGCCCTTTTTGTGATGGCGGTATTTTTAAAAAGACAAATTAAATAATCCCATTAAAATCCACTTTAAAAAGGCCCACTTTGTTGTTGATGGAGGTGTGAAAATCTGTAGTTGTACAGTGGCAATAGATAGCCTATAATTTTACATTTATCTATTTGGCAGACGCTTTTATTCAAAGCAACTTGAATTGCATTTCATGCTGCGTTCCAGGCAGGTTTTTGAGCTCGTAAATCATGACTTCAAACCACGACTCACAACCTGTGTGCGTTCCAGGCAACCTGTAACCCGTGTTTCTACAAACTTATACCCGTGAAAGTGCACTGGAACGGCAGTCAAACCCGTGACTTCCCACCCGTGAACTCGTACTAGATTGATGTACTCTCAGTTACGAGCTCTGACGTCACATAGCCGTGTTGGAAAAACACGGGTTACAGGTTGCCTGGAACGCAGAATCAGATACACATATTTAATTTTAGTCTCTTTGGAATTAGATGGTTTTCTGCATGATATAGAGTAGACAAAATATTAAATTCTTCATTAACGTAAAGGTTACATAAACAATCCACACTAAAACGTAAGCTTACAAAACAACCAATTATATATTTCTGTATTTATATTTTATTATAATATTGATCTATGAATGCATCCCATTCAACATGCAAACACACAGGATAAGTTTGAGTAGGTTTGGAGTTAGTAGGTAGGAGATGAAAGGTGCCTCAGGATTAACTCAATTTGTATGGAGTTTTTATTCTTTCACTTTTCACAGTTTTCAGTCTATCATATAATTTATGGTCTAAGAAAAAAAAGGTTAGTTGTAAAATGGTTTGAGTATTAAAAAATATTTTCAAATAACGCTTAAGCTTTGTTCTTTGTTTCAAAATATATCATTAATCATTTGACTCAACAAAACAAATGGATCAAGTATAATTTTAACTTTTAAAAAACTTAACATTTGTTGCAGTATAGGCCTGTATTTTGTTAATAGGAAAAAACATAATTCTTATATTTTAGATATATTATATTTTCAATAAAATCGTTAAAAATATATTTATAATAACTTTGTTTTAAACTTTGAAACGTTGCTGCGCTCACTTCCGGCCTCAGACTGTCATGCTGCAGTCAGACACTAGGCGTTTCTCAATGTCAAGGAAGGATCCTCGGAAGCCAGAATTTCGAGGATGCTACGTCATCGACATCCGTCGAAGGACTGTTCCAATGTCGAGGATCCTCGGAATTTCCACCAAGGACTGAGTCCTTCGTTCGAAAAATATCCCATATACAGGAAAGGATGCATATGTGTAGCCTTCGCGCTCTTCACGCTCTCAAATCACCCACAATCCTATGCGCGCAGCTTTGCTATCTTGTTCAAAAAATTCAAAATGTTGGACGTTAACGGAGTCGGAGCGTTAACGGGTCAATATGCTTTCAAATGTAAATATATTTACGTTACCAAACATTTGTTTTAAAAAAATAATTACATCCATTATGTTATGGATCAAATTGACCTGCACTGTTTAAACACACTTGACAGTCAAATAATCAATATGATTAAAAAGGAGTTTATTGATTTAAAAACGATTATATTGCCAGAACTGCGTCCATAGCAACGCTCTGTTTTTCATTTTCACTGACGTAATGACGCACTGACGTGCACTTGCTAGCCTGTTCCAAAGCCGTTGAAAAACGTGTTCTCCGAATGCTAAAGAGGAGCCTCGCCTAGCCTCTGAAGGAAGTGACTTGGAAGGATCAGTCCTGCCAAGGAAGTATCCTTGACATTGAGAAACACCTTCAGTCCTATCTCACAAAAGTTGGCCGTTGTAACCATAGACATAATAAATACATAGACGCCCTATTGGCCGCTGGATCGTACGTCAACGGCGCCGCCATACTGCGGAGGGCAACTTTCCCATACCTCTCATAACGAGAATTGAGAAAAATGCCTATTTCGTGTGCTGATTGGGGATTTACAAATCGCCACACAATTGAAAACAGCTCTCAGGGAATTACCTTTCACAAGCAAAACTGAAAATTTGTTTCTGGTTGTATTTCATTTACTATTTTTATTTTCAGAGGAGAAAGGCCGCGAAATTTAAAAATACTACTGTTATTGTGTCACGAAATGTAGTTTTAAGAGTTTTTCAGTCGACAATGTAGTTGTTTAAAGCTCAAATCTGTGGTTTATTTATAAAGATAGCGCCTATTTAAAAATGTTATCTGACGGTTTCGGAGTTGTGAGACCCAGCGATCACCGGGCGCTCAGCGCTCATGTACCCCACCGAGAACAGCCTTACCTCGGCTATAGTGCTTCTGACGTTCGCCGTTGGATCTGATGTCTTTAGTCTAGTGGTTAAACATGAGAATAATTCGTCTTGTGTATATCTAACGGGCGATCTTTGGTCTCATTAATCTATATTTGTTCTTTGGCAAATCGTTTTGGCTGAGGGCAAAGTGAAGTTTCATAACTTTATATATTTAGGCTATTTAACTTTAACGTTGTAGCCATGCTGTATGTCTGACTGAATCGTTACTTTATTTCTTGACTTGTATAGCGTCTTATACCTTTTAAAAACTGAAATTTAACAAAAAGAGACAGGGTTGCATCATTTTATTTTATATAGCCTATGTAAGAATATTTTAAAATATATAAATTTACATTATTTATTATTGTTATTATAATAATATACCACTTGCGATTATCAATCTATTAGTTATGCTGTTAAATTATTGTACTATCCATAGTAACTATTTAACTTATTATTTTGTATTGTCTATATTCTGTAATTGATATTTCATATTCTTTTGCTATTATTATAGTATTATACATAAACTATTATCAATATATTATTATTATTATTTTATAGTACTTATGATATTATATAATTATACTTTTCATTACTATTTTATTTGCTGTATACTGTTTGTTTATTTTATTGACTAAACTATTTACTATTAGCCTACTTCTCACTTTATTTTATATTTACTATTTGCATTGCACTGTAGTTGTACCATATCATATGTATTACCATAAAGGATCAGTTATCTTTGTTATTGCTAAAATCTGGTCAATATGACAGAATATGCTTTTTCCACAATAAGAAAACTTTATTTAATTTAATGTGAAAATTAAATAATATCTCAGTATCTCAGTTCACAATTCTTATCCAAGAATAAAAAGCCAAATACATGACAAGCCTGAGCTTTGGCCATTCCTTATTAAAAAAATATATTTTATAAATCTAACTGTCGAGATTTTAAATAACTAGAGATGGAACTTTTTTGTACACCACATACAAACCACTGAAATCGGTTGATAAAAGTAATATTTTTTTTGGTTTTTATCCAGAAAAACCGCAGCTCACCTGTTCATTTGCATTGATTACAGCGCAGTCTTGCCCTCCGCAAAATGGCGGACGCGTTGACGTATCGCAGCAACGTTCCAAAGCGGCCAATAGGGCGTCTATGTATTTATTATGTCTATGGTTGTAACCATAGACATAATAAATACATAGACGCCCTATTGGCCGCTGGATCGTACGTCAACGGCGCCGCCATACTGCGGAGGGCAACTTTCCCATACCTCTCATAACGAGAATTGAGAAAAATGCCTATTTCGTGTGCTGCTTGGGGATTTACAAATCGCCACACAATTGAAAACAGGTCTCAGGGAATTACCTTTCTCAAGCAAAACTGAAAATTTGTTTTTTGGTTGCATTTCATTTACTATTTTTATTTTCAGAGGAGAAAGGCCGCGAAATTTAAAAATACTACTGTTATTGTGTCACGAAATGTAGTTTTAAGAGTTTTTCAGTCGACAATGTAGTTGGTTAAAGCTCAAATCTGTGGTTTATTTATAAAGATAGCGCCTATTTAAAAATGTTATCTGACGGTTTCGGAGTTGTGAGATCTAGCGATCACCGGGCGCTCAGCGCTCATGTACCCCGCCGAGAACAGCCTTACCTCGGCTATAGTGCTTCTGACGTTCGCCGCTTGATCTGATGTCTTAAACATGAGCGATCTTTAGTCTCATTAATCTATAATTTGTTTCTTGGCAAATTGTTTTGGCTGAGGGCAAAGTGAAGTTTCATAACTTTATTTATTTAGGCTATTTAACTTTAACGTTGTAGCCTGCTGTGTGTTTGACTGAATAATCGTTTACTGTATTTATTGGCTTGTATAGCTTCTTATACATTTTAAAGACTATTTTTTATTGTCTATATATTCTGTAATTGATATTTCATATTCTTTTGCTATTATTATAGTATTATACATAAACTATATGCTATTATCAATATATTATTATTATTTTATTATTATTTATATTATATATTTATACTTTTCATTACTATTTTATTTGCTGTATACTGTTTGTTTATTTTATTGACTAAACTTTTTACTATTAGCCTACTTCTCACTTTATCTTATATTTACTATTTGCATTGCGCTGTAGTACCATATCATATGTATTACCATAAAGGATCCATCAGTTATCTTTGTTATTGCTAAAATCGGGTCAATGACAGAATATGTTCTCTTACGAGAGGTTCTCTCGTATTGCGTAAGCTAGCTTACGCTGCGGGAAAGTCTCCTTTCTCGAGATACTGAAGCCAAAAATTATCCTTAATTTTTTAAATCTTGTCAACGCAGTGCGGCAGCCTGCAGACCTAGGGCAGGCGAATCGCGTGCCCATTGGCTGCTCTGCGGCAACTGCAGCAGCCTATGGCTGAGCCTTGCGCGTGACGTCACGTCCAATGAGCGCGCTTGGCGCGCTTAATGCGTCACAGCCCGTCATAGGGGTGTGGCTTAGCGTATTTAAGCAAGGTACAGAGGCTGCTTCGCTGATTTCTGTCTCTTCAGCGAAGCTCTTCGCATCGCTGATCTCCGAGGAAGCCGCCGTCGAATCAAGCGACCAGCACGCCGAGGATTTCAGCCTGAGGACGCCGGCCGCTTGCCGCCTTCAGCCTTCCCTGCCTGCTGCGCCATCCAGCATATATATCCTTTTCTTGCTCTGTGTTGTGTGTTTTGTGTGTCCGCCGCGACACACTTGCATCTAAAAGAGCGCGAGGTGTTGTTGCAAATGCCTCGCTCATCCTGTGGCTCGTGCAGAGCCGCGCTCAGCGACGGAGACCGCCACGTGGTGTGCGCTCTCTGCCTGGGCTTCTATGACAGCTGAGCGCTCGCCGGAGCCCCTCCCGCGAGCCTCGCTTTTTCCTTCTCCCCCCCACCTCCCGACGCGCAGCGGCCGGCTTCGCCCGCACTGCCGTCGCCTCAGGGGATGAAGCAGACAGCGCTGTTTTCTTAGACAGCTGCTTTCTCCCCTCTGTCAAGCCGCGCAAACGGCGCCGCTCACAAGGGATGTCAGAAACGGACGGTCTCGGGCTATAGCTTCCTTTACGTTACAAGAAAGCTACCCCCCGGACGACGCACGCCCCTCCCTGCGCTCTCCCCCTCTGTTCGAGCCGCGCAAACGCGCCGCTCACAAGGGATGTCAGGAGTAGACGGTCACGGGCTGGCTTCCTTTACGTTATAAGAAAGCTACCCCGCGTCTCGGTCGCGCGCGTCACTCTCCGACCACCTCCGTTTCTCACACATTTCTCAGTCCCCTCCTAAGCTCAGGCGACTAGAAATATCAATATTGCAGTAAACGAGCCTGTTTTAATACACGCACGCCTGCAAACATACGATGTCATAGCACATGATGACATCTTCCCGCTCTCTCTCCCTTGTTCGAGCCGCGCAACTGCGCCGTTCTCAAGGGACATCAGAGCGGACGTCACGAGCACCGGCGAAAAGAGGAAGAGAGAGTGTTTTCGTCCTCGTATATTCTCAGTCCCCTCCAAGTTCAGGCGGCTGGAAATACTATACTGCAGTAACGAGCCTGTTTTATTACACGCGCGCGTCTGCAAACAAACGCCGAAACGAAACATCGCTCGGTCATATGCTCGCACTAACTAAAGTTTATGTGTGCTCCTGTGGCTCAGTGGCAGAGCATTGGACTTCCACACGGGAGTCCCGCGTTCGAATCCTGCTCTGGCGGCAGATAAATATTTTTTTCTGCTGGCTTCTCCGAGCTCGCGGCCAGCTTTCTCACATACAGAAAGCGAACCCGTATCTCGCAGGATGGTGCTTGAGTATTTATGAGCGTCTAAACTTATGAGCCATCAAAGCTTCTCGCTCTATCAGTTTCCTATAACACCGATGGTGTTATACGTGTAGAAAATGTGCCCACTCCCACGTGCTCACTGCTACACACAAACACGGTCTCCCCGGTAACGTCCACAGAGCGCACTCTCTTAAAGCGGTCACACGCCGCTTGAGTACTAAGTGTAGGAAATGTGCCCACAACTCTGTGCTCACACCTACCCGTTGCTCGCTCTGCCACTCAGTTACCCCGGGTTGCAGATCCTCTAAAGCTCACTACATTCCAGCTCTAGCCGAAGATAAGTGTAGAAAATGTGCCCACTCTCATGTGCTCACTGCTTCACACAAACACGGTCCCCATGGTAACGCGCTCAGAGCGCTCTCTCTCTTAAAGCGGACACGCGCCGCTCGAGTATTAAGTGTAGTAAATGTGCCCACAACTCTGTGCTCACACATACCCGCTGCTCGCTCTGCCATTCAGTTACCTCGGGTTACAGACCCTCTAAAGCCCCGAAACACTCCGGCTCCGGCCGAGGGTGTCATAAGTGTAGAAATGTGCCCACTCCCATGTGCTCACTGCTTCGCACAAACACGGTCCCCATGGTTACGCGCTCAGAGCGCTCTCTCATAGGCGGACACTCACCGCTCGAGTATTAAGTGTAGTAAATGTGCCCACAACTCTGTGCTCACACCTACCCGCTGCTCGAGTTGCAACGGCTCAGGCCGAGGGGATATTAAGTATAGAAAATGTGCCCACTCCCATGTGTTCACTGCTTCACACAACATGGTTCCCATGGTAATGCGCTCAGAGCGCTCTCTCATAAAGCGGAAACACGCCGCTCGAGTATTAAGTGTAGTAAATGTGCCCACAACTCTGTGCTCACACCTACTCGCTGCTCGCTCTGCCATACGGTTACCCCGGGTTACAGACCCTCTAAAGCTTCCAAAACACTGGCCGTGTTATAAGTGTAAACCCTGCGCCCGCTCACGAGCACGCGCACTCACTTTCAGACACTATATCCCCCACGCCGCTCTCGCGCCAGGGGTGTTTGACAGCAAAACGCGCTCCATCCTTCAGGACCGAGCTACTGAACGCTGTACAGCCGGCCAATACTGTTTATCAGCCCCCGTGTTCGAGCACCGGCGGCGCGTGCGCCGCCCCATCCTCTCTGATACAGGTTCTCCATCCCGCGCAGCGCGGCGATCTGAACCCAGAGACCATTCGACCCCTAGCTATGCGTGCAAAAGCATGGGAAGCTATTCAGGGCGCGTCAGAATGGGTGTTGAACACTACAAAACACGGCTATTCGCCTCAATTCGCTCGTCGCCCCCCGCGCTTCTAGCGCAGACAGAGACGAAAGTGGGTTTAGAAGCAGCGCACCTGCTTCGAGCAGAAATAGCGAAGCTGCTGCGCAAAGGGGCCATAGAACAGGTTCATCCTTCCTTGAGCGAGTCAGGCTTTTACAGCCGTTACTTCCTCGTTCTCAAGAAGGACGGAGCATTAAGACCTATTTTAGATCTGAGACATCTGAACACGGCTCTCATGAGACGGCCGTTCAAGATGATTACAACCAGACAGATCCTTGCGCAGATCCGCCCAGGAGACTGGTTTATCTCTCTCGATCTGAAAGATGCGTATTTCCAGATCCAGATAACCCCCCGTCACAGGCCATTCTTGAGATTCGCCTTCGATGGTTGAGCTTATCAATACACAGTCCTGCCGTTCGGCCTGTCTTTAGCACACCGTACATTTACGAAATGCATGGACACGGCTCTCGCGCCCCTGAAAAGTCAGGGAATGCGAATTCTGAACTATCTGGACGACTGGCTTGTTCTAGCGCAGTCAGAGACAGAACTTGTGTCTCACAGAACAGCGCTTCTCAGCCATCTGGAAGGTCTGGGTCTAGCGGTCAATTGGACCAAGAGCTCGCTCTCGCCCCGTCAGTCAATTTCCTTTCTCGGAATAGAACTGGACTCGGTGGCGATGACGGCCAGATTGTCGGAGCAGCGCGCGCGCCGCATCCGGCGCCTCGCCGCATCCTTCAAAGAAGGCAATCGGGTTCCTCTGAAAGCATTTCAGCGCATCCTGGGGCATATGGCCTCAGCTGCAGCAGTGCTTCAGTTGGGTTTACTGCGCATGCGCCCGCTTCAACGCTGGCTAAGAGCGCGCGTATCCCATCGAGCCTGGGCGACCGGCGGCTCGCTAATCAGAGTGACTCAGGGCTGTGTCTCAGCCCTGCAGCCCTGGCTCGTAGCTGAATGGTATCACACTGGAGTGATTATGGGAGTGATTTCACACCGGAAAGTTGTCTCAACAGACGCGTCCAACCTAGGTTGGGGAGCGCTCTTCGAAGGCAGACCGGTCTATGGCCGCTGGTCAGACCAGGAGAATCTCCTACACATAAACTGTCTAGAGATGCTCGCGGTCAAGAAAGCGCTCATGCACTTCCTCCTATTCCTCCATGGTCACCATGTTCTAGTCCGCACGGACAACACATCAGTAGTGGCCTATGTGAACCACCAGGGCGGTGTCAGATAAAAAAAAAAAAAAAAAAAAGCTCTGCGCCCTGACGGAACGCCTCCTCGTATGGGCTCAGCACTCTCGGCGCTCTCTGAGAGCATCGCATGTGCCTGGCCATCTGAACGAGGGCCCCGACAGACTGTCCAGGGACAACGTTCCCCTGGGGAGTGGTCTCTACACCTCCAAACAGTCCAGTCGCTGTGGCGCCGCTTTGGCAGAGCGAAAGTCGACCTCTTTGCGTCAAAAGACAACGCACACTGCCCAGTATTCTTTTCAAGAGCGAGGACGCGCTGGCCCAGACGTGGCCCAGCGGCCCGCTATATGCTTTTCCCCCGGTCTCTCTGCTGCCTCAGGTCATCGAGAGAGCCAGGAAAGCGCGCCACACAGTGCTCCTCATAGCCCCGTTCTGGGAGAACCAAGCTTGGTTCCCGGAACTCATACAATTGATTTACCAGAAGGGGTGATGAACACGATCATACAATCTAGAGCTCCCTCCACGAGGCGGCTCTACACGTCTAAATGGTCGGTGTTTAACAAATGGTGCACTGCCAGAGGGCTCGATCCACAGACATGTGGGGTCTCGCAAGTATTGTGCTTCCTTCAAGAGCTACTGGACGCGGGCAGGTCCCCCTCCACGCTCAAAGTCTATGTCGCGGCCATTTCAGCGCTCTCTGTCTCAGAAGCCGGGCCGCGCATTAGGAAGGAACGAGTTTGTCATCCGCTTCCTTAGAGGAGCGAGAAGGATGAACCCCCCGCGACCCCCTTCGGTTCCTATGTGGGATCTTTCACTGGTCTTAGACGCCCTGAAAGCACATCCCTTTGAACCCCTGGAAACTGTGGATATGAAATACCTCACGCTCAAAACCGTTTTTCTGATAGCACTGTCTTCAGTAAAACGTGTGGGAGACCTTCACGCGTTATCCAATAACGCTGCGTGCCTCGAGTTCGGACCCAATGACTCTAAAGTTATTCTCAGACCGAGGCATGGGTATGTCCCCAAAATTTTGGGCACTCCCTTCAGAGCGCAGGTCATTTCCCTTTCAGCCCTGCCGAATGCTGGCTGCGAGGCAGATAGTAATCTCCTCTGCCCAGTCAGGGCGCTGAGAAGCTATATTTCACGCTCCGCCGCCTTCAGGCGTTCAGAGCAGCTCTTTGTTTCGTTTGGTGGGCGCACCAAGGGTCTCGCCGCCTCGAAACACACCCTATCCAGATGGATAGTTGACGCTATCGCAGCTGCTTACGCATCTAAAAACCTGCAGTGCCCTTTGGGCATTCGGGCGCACTCCACCAGAGGCATGGCCTCATCGTGGGCGTAGTCCAGTGGGATTCCCATTCATGACATTTGTGCAGCGGCAGGCTGGGCCTCCCCTTCCACATTTGTTAGGTTTTACAACCTGGAAGTTCCCGCTTTGCAGGCCAAAGTGTTATCAGTCTAAGTCTCGCGTAGCCAGCCCACTGTCTGTGCGCGGGCTATGTTGCTGATTTAGCTCTACTGGTTGAGCTGCACTATGTGGAAAGTGTCAGTTGGACCGGCTGTGCCGCTCCCTGCCCCATATTATGTGCTTGTGTACTGTGGTATCTTGGCCGCCCAGCTCCGCTTCGCGTTCCCTGGGCTCCCCATGGGATTCATTCAGGATGCTGGGCGCGCGCACGGCGTTGACAAGGGTGTTCCCGCAGCGTAAGCTAGCTTACGCAATACGAGAGAACCTCTCGTAAGAGAACGTACTCGGTTACTAACGTAACCTCTGTTCTCTCTAGAGAGGGAACGAGTATTGCGTAACCCGCCGTGCTCTCGCCACGAGCTCATTTCGCTTCATGCGACAGAAACCAGCGAAGCAGCCTCTGTACCTTGCTTAAATACGCTAAGCCACACCCCTATGACGGGCTGTGACGCATTAAGCGCGCCAAGCGCACTCATTGGACGTGACGTCACGCGCAAGGCTCAGCCATAGGCTGCTGCAGTTGCCGCAGAGCAGCCAATGGGCACGCGATTCGCCTGCCCTAGGTCTGCAGGCTGCCGCACTGCGTTGACAAGATTTAAAAAATTAAGGATAATTTTTGGCTTCAGTATCTCGAGAAAGGAGACTTTCCCGCAGCGTAAGCTAGCTTACGCAATACGAGAGAACCTCTCTAGAGAGAACAGAGGTTACGTTAGTAACCGAGTGCGTTTTTTCCACAATAAGAAAACTTTATTTAATTTAATGTGAAAATTAAATAATATCTCAGTATGGGGGTGTTCACAATTCTTATCCAAGAATAAAAAGCCAAATACATGACAAGCTTGACAAGCTGAGCTTTGGCCATTCCTTATTAAACATTTTTTTTATATATATATAAATCTTTTTATATGGATTTTAAATAACTAGAGATTGAACTTTTTTATACACCACATACAAACCACTGAAATCGGTTGATAAATGTAATTTTATTTGGTTTTTATCCAGAAAACCGCAGCTCACCTGTTCATTTGCATTTGATTACAGCGCAGTCTTGCCCTCCGCAAAATGGCGGACGCGTTGACGTATCGCAGCAACGGTTCAAAGCGGCCAATAGGGCGTCTATGTATTTATTATGTCTATGGTTGTAACCATAGATATCATGTAAAGGCTAGATGTCTTAAGGCAGAGTCACTTCCGGCATCACCGGCGGCCATCTTAGGACAGGGCTCTGTGAATTAAGGTGAGTGAGCAGCACGCACACAAATCCTCTTATCTCGCTGAAATCTGGACGGATTTACAAACGGTTTGGTTTCTTACAAACGTTATTAACGTGGCTATAATTCTGAATGCTTAAACATTTTGAACATAATTATTCATATGTATGCAGTATAATAGCTACATCTCTGACGTTTATAACAAACCAAACCGTTTGAAAATCGGTAGAAAATTGAGCAAGTTATGGTTATTTAAAAGTACATGCACCATGTTATGAGTGAGCGAGCACCCTGTCTTAAGATGGCCGCCGTGTGCGGATGTCGAGCTCCATTGGCCAGCAGCGCGGACGAGACATCTAGCCTTTATATGATATCTATGGTTGTAACGTTAACGTTATTCAGAATGTCATGGTTCACAAATAGAGGGTTTTCACCTACGTCACGATTTGGTCAGTTACCCGGATGCGCGGCCATATTGGAGGTAGGCCTACTCGGATGTAAACAACGGCATGGATTGCACTGTTTATGTACTATTGAACACATTGTTACACTCATTTCTGATGTCTAAACCACGGGAAAAACACATGGAAGCTGCGAAAGCATATAGAGAAGGACTTGGTAAGCAGGAAAGAGCTCAAAATTTTGACAAACTTAAGGTAATATGTGGTAAAGATCTGAACGAGCTAGCTTCTCTAGTCCTTACTTCTTTTTCGTATCCCGACATTGGCTACGTTCAGATTGTCAGTCCAAAAAAAAGCACATGAAATCAGTTTCAAGCTACATCCATATGTGGTTTAATATCCTATTCAAATCACATATCAGGAAATCCACCAGTCTGAACGCTCTTTCTCGTGGTTTATGTGACTTTCTCACGCCACGTAAAATATAAACATCAGACGTTGTTATAGTAACCCCGGTTTCACACCGCAAGCGTCAGCGGCGCGTGAGCAGCGCGTATTTTTTTCGGCGTCCATGTTAATCAATGAGTGCATTCACACCGGGAGCAGGAGCAGCGCGTGAGCGTCAAGCAGGAGCGTCGCGTGAACAGCAGTGCAGCGGGGGTTTCGGCGTCTGGTCTATTTTTTGCTGTGCTGCTCACGCTCAATTAAAGTGAAAGCACACTTTTAATGCTTTTGATGGACAAAATAAATGTGATTTAACACAAAACGTGCTCAAAATGCACAGAATAAGCATGTCAAGAGTTTTAACAACAATGCCAATGTCTAGTGTTTTAATAATTATGCCAGAAAAGAAAATTAAGTATAACAAATATGTATTTACCCATTTAAACTTTTTAATTATTCGTTTTGGGTGAAAGTAAGGTGTATTATTATAAAAACAAAAATGTTGAAAGAACTGACCCATTGTTTGAAATAGTTATATTGTCTGCCAAACACGGTTTGCAGCCGCTGCTGTGACGCTGTACTACGCTTCCAGTGTGAATACTCGCGGGAGTCTGCTGCTGCAGTGATGATGTAGTTGCGCGGATGTGCCGCTCACGCTTGCGGTGTGAAAGAGGGGTAAGGATGCTCTTGACCGTGCATACGCACATTCTGGAGACAAAGGGAATTGGCGACACCGATGGTGAGCTGGAGTTAAATGTCTTTTTGGTCACTTTTGGTCCGTGTAACCCCTATTTCACACCGCATGCGTGAGCGGCGCATCCGCGCGACTCTCGCGAGTATTCAGACTGGAAGCATAGTACAGCGTCACAGCAGAGGCTGCAAACCGTGTTTGGCAGACAATATAACCATTTCAAACAATGGGTCAGTTCTTTCAACATATTTGTTTCTATAATAATACACCTTACTTTAACCCAAAACGAATAATTAAAAAGTTTAAATGGGTAAATACATATTTGTTATACTTAATTTTCTTTTCTGGCATAATTGTTAAAACAGACATTGGCATTGTTGTTAAAACTCTTGACATGCTTATTCTGTGCATTTTGAGCACGATTTGTGTTAAATCACATTTATTTTGTCCATCGAAAGTATTCTTTCACTTTAATTGAGCGTGAGCAGCACAGCAAAAAATAGACCGGACGCCGAAACCCCCACTGCACTGCTGTTCACGCGACGCTCCTGCTTGACGCTCACGCGCTGCTCCTGCTCCCGGTGTGAATGCACTCATTGATTAACATGGACGCCGAAAAAAATACGCGCTGCTCACGCGCCGCTGACGCTTGCGGTGTGAAACCGGGGTAACCCCTCATTTACACTGCACACATCTGCGGCACATTACGGCTGCGACAAGGTTTTATTCCGTCCTCCACGCGGTGCCAACTCACACCAGGAGCATTTCAGAAGCGGAGCGACTGGATGCGTGAGACCACGTGATTTTCCTCTCCGACGTGGTTTTTCTTGTTTTTTGTGTTTCTACTGTACAGCCTATGGTTTCTACCAAGGATATTGGTGTGTAATACGTTTTGGAGTTTGCACAGGGTGTTTATTTTGAATTTGACAATGTTTTTTTTTACTTTTATTTAGTATTTCCGGTGCGACTTGGACGCGCGTCCGTCAAAAATAGACTAGGCGCCTATATTTAGCGAAGCGGCGCGGAGAGCCGCTTCTGGGAAGCTTCTGAAACGCGCCGCGTCGCGGCCGGTGTAAACACAAGCATTGACTAGAATGGGCGCGATCAGCTCCGGTAGCCGTGTCGCAGCCGTAATGCGCCGCAGATGTGTGCAGTGTAAATGAGGGGTAACGCTTCACAATTCAGTTTTCAGACCATACAATGCAAATGCAAAAAGGAAAAATTGAAACCAGACATTCTTTTGTTTTTGTTTTTCCAGTTACATTATCAATAGATATTTGCCTTTTTCTCCCCTTTTTTCAATTGTACTTTTGCTAAATTGTGACTTCAGAAACAAACATTCGAATAAATGAAATCTAACCGATTTTCTATTTTTCCATTTTTCGTCTTGTATTTGTGCCGTGGGCGGTAGGCTACCATTAGCACGGGGGGTGGCCGTGGACTAACTTTACTATCATTTCATTGATGAAACTGCTTTATTTACACTGCATGCACGTTTGAGGAGAAGTTTAAAAGACGGAAAACAGGACAACATTTTTCACCCGAAGTGCCATAACTTTTATTAGGCTCACCCCGGTTTCACACCGCAAGCGTCAACGGCGCGTGAGCAGCGCGTATTTTTTTCGGCGTCCATGTTAATCAATGAGTGCATTCACACTGGGAGCAGGAGCAGCGCGTGAGCGTCAAGCAGGAGCGTCGCGTGAACAGCAGTGCAGCGGGGGTTTCGGCGTCCGGTCTATTTTTTGCTGTGCTGCTCACGCTCAATTAAAGTGAAAGCACACTTTTGATGGACAAAATGAATGTGATTTAACTCAAATAAGCATGGCAAGAGTTTTAACAACAATGCCAATGTCTAGTGTTTTAACAATTATGCCAGAAAAGAAAATTAAGAATAACAAATATGTATTTACCCATTTAAACTTTTTAATTATTCGTTTTGGGTGAAAGTATGGTGTATTATTATAAAAATAAAATAAAGTTAAACTAGCCACAAAACTATCGCAAAATACGATATAAAGTTTATTTGAGTTTATTATGTAATACACAGACACTATGCTATATAGCAGGGATGGGCAACTTCGGTCCTGGAGGGCCACTGTCCTACAGAGTTCAGCTTCAACCCTGAAAAAAATCACCTGCCTGTAACTTTCTAGTAATCCTGAGGACCTCGATTAGCTTGTTCGGGTGTGTTTGATTGAAGCTAAACTCTGTAGGACATTGGCCATCCAGGACCGAAGTCGCCCATCCCTGCTATATAGGCTCTAGTAAACGTGCATGCGGCAGATGACGTAAACACAACCTGTATCAATGGATGACACGAGGCTGATCGTTGAGGTCGAGAAGCACAAAGTGCTTTATGACCCAAAAAACAAGTACTACAAGGACTTGTCTTCCAAGGAAAAAGCCTGGGATGAAATTGCTTCTGCTATTTCTGCAGATGGTAAGTCATCAATTTTATATGTAACTGTAATCTGTTTCCTTTGAGGAAAGCTGACTAGACTAATTTTTTTTGTGTGTGTTTCATCAAAACATACAATTTACTGCATTTTTATACCATTTAACAGTGTATAGGGTATTTTATGATGCTCTGTCATTTGATCGTCAGTGTTTTTTGTGCAAAACATCATAAACGGTGGATGCACTTTCTCTCGACGCCCTGTGGTAAAGTTGGCAGATTTATAAGTTTACATCAACCAAAAAATGTTGTTATTATATGTCTTATAATTGAATAAGTAGGCTATAAATATTTCCTAATGTTTTAGTTGCATGTAACCAATTGCATGTCTGTTTATATATTATAAATGAAACATGAGCAAGTGATTTTAAGCAAAAATTTATTCACAGTACAATCACAATAAATAAAAAAAAAGACAGAAAACATGTATTGTAATATTACCCAAAATAGCATTATTTACAAACTTATATATGTTGCCATTGTAGGCCCTATAGGCTACTATTCCCTAAACCATTTGGTCCTGCCACGACACTCTGCCTTCCGGAGAACAGAAAAATGTGCAAAACCTTTCACGCACATCGTAGGCTTCTCTACTTCCCCTGTTTCCACCCATGTTTCTCACCGGTGGTAGCACGTTGCCCCTCTCTTCTGCCTCATCTAGCCATCTTTGGTTCTGAGATGGGTTCATGAGGTAATTATGCAAGATGCATGTTGCCATTACCACATAATCTGCATTTTCTGGCTTGACATTCAATCTTGTATGGAGTACTCTCCATCTTGATGAAAGAATGCCAAAGGCACACTCAACTACCATCCTGGCTCGAGACAGCCTGTAATTAAAAATGCGCCTCCATCTTGGAATGTTGTTCCCTGGAAATGGTCGCATAATGTAGGTCTTCAAGGGGAATGCTGCATCTGCAACCATGGCATATGGCATGGGACCCTGAACACCAGATCCTGGTAAAGGGTTGTCTGCTGGCACAGACAAAGTTTTTGCTTCCATGCCTCTTCCGAGAGATGAGTTTTGATAAACCCCACCATCACTGGCTCGGCCAAAGTCTCCTACTTGGACGAATGTAAATTTGTAGTCTGCATCTACCAATGCAAGCAGAACAATAGAAAATGCCTTCTTGTAATTAAAAAACAAGCTCCCAGAATGTGCAGGTGCCACTATGTTGACATGTTTGCCATCAATGGCACCAATGCAGTTTGGAAAGTTCCATTTAGACCAAAATTTGGAGGCGATGAATCTCCACATGTCTTCTGTTGGCTTTGGAAACTGTGTTGCCTTCATTTTCCTTTCAATTGCCCTACAAGTCAAATGCACACTCCCAGCAACAGTGCTTGTCCCAAGACGATATTGGAGGGCAAGGCTGGTAAAGCTTTCCCCAGTTCCTAGGAATCTGTGAAGAAAACAGACAAAAGTGTAGTCATTACAATGCATTTTCTTTTCCCCACAGCAAATGAGTGTAAAAGAAGGTGGAAGGTGCTAAGGGATGCCTTTGCACGAAACAGGAAGAAAAAAAAAATTCCTAGTGGCTCTGCTGGTGGAATCCGCAGAGAATGGAAATATGACCAAGTGATGTCCTTTCTACTTCCCCATATGCAGTCCAGAAGGTTAATGGAATATATAAAATAATCAAAATGAAAAAGGCATTGTTATACTAAATTTTACAAAGTGTTGTAAATAGTCTTTCAAAGTGTTTCTAAACTATGTAAATAAATGTTTTTATTATTATTTGTTGTAGCTCCAGACACACTCTGCAGTTGGAAGATGGACCTGTGGACATGACTGTGACAGAACATGATGTGGAGCCAGATTTAACAGAACCATCAAGGCCAAGTTCTCTAGTGCCACCTCAACGGAGACCTGCAACCCCAACACTTTCTACTATTTCACAATTGGACATCTCCACACCACCATTGGCCAGTCAGAGGTTAAATACTCCAACACCCCATTCCAGAGTGCAAGCTCTAATTAGTGAGGCTCAGCCAACAAGACAGAAGAGGAGGAGGTCAAATGATCCAACTGCAACAGAGCAACAGCTATTGGACATTTTAACACAACCAACCACAACACCGTCACCATATATTCCCAAACCTGGAGATGAAATGTACTACTTTGCTCTTAGTTTAGTTCCTAGACTTTCAAGACTACTTCCCCGGAACCAGACAAAAGCACAGATTAATATACTGACTTACCTCTCAGATCTAGAAGCAGAAGAGCAAACCATGCAACAAAGCCACACTTCAACCCAACCATTCACGAGCAGTCAGCAACCAAACAGTTCAGGATTTCATCAATACCAGCCAACCCCCACTTACCATCAAAGCCACACTCAGCAAATCCAGACACATCACCTAGCCCAATCAACACCTTTTTCAACAAGGTCTGTCCAACAACAAGGTACAGAAGACCCATCTTCGCCAGTATATCACCATTTTTAATAAAATCATTTAATTCTGTTTAATAGCAGTTTTGCAGGTTGTAAATATTTATAGCTTTAATAAATTGTATGTTTTAGTTATATAGTTATATAAGACAGTTACAGTATATAAAAGTTTTCATACTTCTGTTGTGATATTTATACTGTTCCGTTTACAGTTTATTCTGTTGCCTTTTAATTATAATTTAATTAAACACATTTTGGGAAAATAAAATCGACTACGTAATTGTTTTATTAATTTACATAAAAAAAATACAGGTTTTAAATTGTATTATTTTATTATTAAATTACAATATGGAGAAATGTACTTAAACTACAAACATATAATTTGATGGCAGACAAATCACACAGTGCGTGTTAATTATTACCTCAATGTAATTACAAGACGCTGTTTGGGTTCGATGGCTGCTCGATAATTCGTTGACTGCCTTGTGAGCTCGGGTCCAAAAACAGAAAGAAGCTCGTCCATTTGCTCAGCACTCATACGAAAATATGTCAGATGACGGTCGTTATCCAGGCGCAATTCCGCGACAAGATTGTGAAAAGCACCAAACAGTCTCCTGCGCAGGTTGATCGGATGAACCCACATTCTTCTACGCATCCTTCGACGCAACTTTCTGAACAAAAGGTAAAGTGCAATGACTCTCCTTCTGTCTACAACACGTTCTAAAAGGAATTAAAACAAAATGTTTAAATACATACGGCTGTAAAGTAGACTATGAACAACGGTTTTACATAAAACAAACTCTTCCAGGTATTACTAATATTCTGCAAGTTATAATGTATAAAAACAAAAATGTTGAAAGAACTTACCCATTGTTTGAAATGGTTATATTCTGCCGAACACGCTTTGCAGCCGCTGCTGTGACGCTGTACTTATATGCTTCCAGTGTGAATACTCGCGAGAGTCAGCTGCTGCAATGACGATGTAGTTGCGCTAAGGCGCCACTCGCGCGCCGTTGACGCTTGCAGTGTGAAAGAGGGGTCAGTGTGTACTAAATTATAAGGCAGTCTCTGACCGGCCATCGGGAGCAGCCGGGAAAAGTGAAATCCCGCTGGCCTGTATGATTTGGCACATTGCCCTACCTGTTTGTATTGACCTTATTAATAAAAATACTACCAAGCGAAAATATGGGGAAAAAAGCTTCTTTTTTTTGTTTGTTAGTTTTTTAGCTCTGTTTGTAATAGCCTACAATACAATAAAGATGCAATGTTTTCTCTATAGCGGGCATTGTTCGTTACCACGGCATCCGCTTGAGCTTCTGTGTGCTTTAGCTCTATGTACACCGCTTCTCGTTCCCCTAAAATGCCCTTAATAGCACGGTTGTAGAAATCTAGTCTGTTCATTAAGCAGTTCGCCGGGATATGAGGCTGAGGCGATAGGCTATAACTGCTGCAAATCAAGACAGAGCAATAATATTTATTTTCAATAAATAAACAGAAATACCTTGCTACGTTTGGCACATTGCCCAGCTTGTTTTTTTATTTATTTGAGCACATTAAATTCGCCATTCGATAATGAATCAGCACTATAGACATTACCCAGCAAGCAATTTTGCGTCTAATAGACGTCTAAACATAGCCTAGATGTCTAGGCTAAAATCAGGCTATTTTTGGGCTGTCAGTGAAAATCTAATAGATGTCTAACCATAGCCCAAGAATAGACGTCTAACCATAGCCCAAGAAAAGACGTCTAACCATTGCCCTAGAATAGACGTCTAACCATATCCCTAGAATAGACTAGTCATTAATTAGACGGCTATTAAACGACTACATATATACGTCTAATAGACAGTGAATATGGGTTTAGGCTAAAACAAGGCTGAATTTGGGCTGTCAGTAAAAATCTAATAGACGTCTAACCATAGCCCAAGAATAGACTAACCATCAATTACACAGCTATTGAAGGACTACATATACATGTAATAGACAACAAAATGAGGCTAAAAGATTATTTTCACTCAAATATAACAGGTTTTCATAAATGACAATCATCCAAACAAATGTAAAACAAAATTAATAATATTAACAACTTAGACAACATACAAACATAAAAATGAGCAAATAAAATATTAGAAAATATGGGAAACCAACTCAAGATAATAAAAATATAACGAATTTATTTTTATAAAACAAATCAATGGATCCCTTTACTCCCATACCCACCACCCCCTGCCCTCCCTGGTGCCTGCTTAAAATGAGAAGAAATAGCATTTTTTATTTCCAATTCTTTTGTTGAAGGAACATTGGTCATCACTGCATCTGCCAAACGAGAAAAATAAATAAATAAATAATAATTGCACAAGAAAAGCATTGTTGGCCATCATTTTTAACTTATTACAGTAATTGTCACTTTTGCTTGGCCTTGGATGCACACTAGCTGGCCAATATAGAGTTAAGATACATGTATATAATTTCCAACAGAATATAGATTGAGACTATATATATTTTATATCCATATAGACAATAATTTACATCAATTAATATTAATAATTGAAAATCTTTGCCTGCACAATTGTGATGCATTGAACCGTTAGACCATTTTTCCTCCTGACTAAAATTGTCACGATCACACACACGGAAAGGTAAGATCCAAAAGCAGTGTTTTATTAAAGGGTAATCCGTACTCACAACCAGTCCAGGCATAGGTCAATAATCCAAAAACATAAAAGATAAACACAAGAAACAGGCTCGAACTAACAACGGAAGTGTGGGGACAATATACAAGGACTCCGTGACAAACACTGAAACAGACAGGGTATATATACACAAGTGCTAACAAGGTGACGAGAAACAGCTGTAAGGCAATGAACAATCAGTGACAGACAGGATCATGGGAATTGTAGAGAGAATGCATAGACACCGTGAAAACTGAGGACCTCTAGTGTTTAACCCAGGGAACCACCAGACACTGTGACAATTTTTATTTCAAATACAAGCGCGCTCAATGTTAGAGACACTGGCGCGACCACAACATTGACTAGCAAATGTAATGTAAGCGGAACGAAACTGAGCTACTCGTTATTGTGTTTGTCTGGACCGTTTATCAGTTTGTACCTATGAAGCGTGAGCCTGATCAAGCGACACTGTTAGTACACAGTGAGATCCAGTAAAGAAAGCATTTGAATTCGCTACTGAAGTAATAACATCGCTGCGAGATCTAGTGAGAAACATCCACATTTCTCCGTTATTAACTGATCAAACAGCGCTGACGTGGAAAGCAGGAAGAAACAATAGCTGTGTCCCAATGTTGAAGGCTGCATCCTTCGAAGGACGCAGACTTCAAGGATGCAGCCTATGCGTCCTCTGAAGGACGCACCATGTAGCCTTCCTAGGATTTCCTAATTGTGCAACCAGGTGTTCCCGATCACCGCTCCTGGCGCCAAGCAACGGTGCGAGAGGACAGCTGCTTTCCTGATCATTCATTTTTATAACTGAGTAAACAGCTATGGAGCCAGAATTGACTATTGTCATTTTTATGTTTTATATTTTACTGGAGGTCATGGTGTGCACCGGCGCTGCCGGATCATGTATTTTCGGTTTAGCCCTGTTTGAATACAAAACCCAATTTAATATAAAAAGTCCAGTATTTCTCGCGCTCGTCATCTGCAGCTGTCACGGTTGCCAGGCGACAAGAACAATCCTTCGTAGGCTAGACCGGTCCGAGCGCTTCAGATGCGCCCTTTGATATGGGACGCTGCTGTAGTTAGCAACAATTTGTTAATATTGTGACAATAAACCTACATTTTGTTACTTTAATTTTCGGAACTGCATATTTCGTTAAGTATTCACTTACAAATGTGAAGTAACCTGAAGTACTTTTTTCCCTCACATCACAATATGATTACATTACACTACACAAAAGTATATAATGTAACAACCAGATATTACTGTATATTGAAAATATACAGAAGTAAAATGCAACATAGCCTACGCAGTAATGCAGTAGTAGCCTAATATAAATGCAGTAGTTATTAAAAGTACTTTTTTCAGGAAGCCGTCGATTGAATCAGCCCTGCAAACCTGTTGGTAGACAATTTAGTGGATAGTGGAAATATGCACTTTAACACTCTGGAGACCATCCCAGATGATGTCCCACCAGCAGGAGGCCTTACCAGGGGCAGCCCATCCCGGTCCAGCAGCTCAGCTCAATAGAGTCTACATCATTTTTTTCTTATTTTATGTATTGTAAAATTAAATGTTTATGTTGATTTTGATATGTTTAACGTATTTTGTAAATAGTTGGAAAAAGTACTTTTATTTGAAAAAATAAAAAGGTATAGAATTTGTTTCATGCAGAAAGTATTACTGTCCTTACAAAAATAAACAATGTCCAGAACAATTCATTCTCTTTTATTTACACAATTAAAGTTGCATAAAAATAAATGTACATAATTTTTCTTTTAAAAAATAAAAGTGAAAAAAGTTAAACAAGAATATGTAGAAAATATATATATTTTTCAATCATTCTCTCAAGAAGAGAAAACAGCCTGTCCATCCTCTCCCTTCTTTCCTGTGCACTCCTCGCCTCTGCCTCCCTCTGTAGTTGCATTTCTTCTCTGATCAAGTCCAAAAACTCGTCCTGTCTCGCCGCCTTTGTGCTGCTGCTGCTGCCCCTGGCTCCTCCTCACCGTGGGCACCCACTACTGAACTCGGCCCTGGTGTGTCCTCAGGGATTGAAGCGATGAGGACAGGGGGGTTGGTGCAATGCATCTGTCCCAACACCTCATCCATGAGGACAAACCAGGGCCAAGCTTCAGCAGTGGGTTTCCCACTCACACCCTCTCCTGTCCCAGGACACTTGCAATCCTAAAGGCAGAGCAAATGAACCATGGCTTGTTAACAACAACAGGACAATACATTTCAGCAAAGATGTGTGTATTACTTTTCTTTATAAATATATATATATAGACCCATTTTTTCCTGAATTGTTCTAAAAAATCAGAAAAGGGTACTTAACACAGAGGAGCAATCTTAAGTGTATTGTTAACACTGCAAAATATGACACATCAAGACATGCATACAAAATACTTAAGAAATCATATTTCTGTATACTAAAATTTGGTTAAAACCACATACCTTGCATGACAGCTACAAAAACACATAAAAGTGAAACCCCATTGCCTTATCTACTGCTTTTCTTATTGTTTTGGGCTTTATTGGGTGAGTGATAGCCTATTTCTTATAATACACAAGTGAAAATATTACAAATAGGTCGTTAAACTAATAACGTTATTACCACAAGTTTTGCCTAAAACTACCTGACAAATGAAGCCACGCAATGGTGACGAAGGAGTTAAGAAGAAGTTTATAAGAAAATTTAACTCTGGTTTCGCTAGCTATTTGAGTAAATGAAAACATAATACTTACATTTAAATGTGAATTTGCTGTCCACCACCGATCTCTAGTCTCGGCCGCCTTTAAAAAAAAATAAATAAATGCTGTCTTCAACGGCGCGCAATGACTTATGGGGTAGAATAGGCCGCTAAGTGTCCATTTATGTATCCTTCTTTTCACGGGGAAACGAAGGGTGCATTTGGCGTCGCTTTTGAATCAGGGAAGCCTTCGTCGCGGCGCGATGACGCAACCGGCCTTCGAAGGATGGAGAATTGAATTGGGACAGCCTTCATCGAGCCGCGGTGACGCAATCGGCCTTCAAATGCGACCTTCCAAGGATGCAGCCTTTGAATTGGGACGTCCTTCGTTGCGCCGCGGTGACGCAATCGGCCTTCAAATGCGGCCATCCGGCCTTCAAATCCGGCCTTCGAAGGACGCAGCCTTCACTTTGGGACACAGCTAATGTGTCATGAATGAACTATCCAGTGTCCACAGATCAGCAACATTCACCGTGGTTTTACTGTAGTAACACTAACTGCAACCATGGAAGTTTGGCAGGAATAGTAGGCTACAATGCTTTCAAGTAACATTACGTCGGTTTTATTTTGACATTATTAATACAATTGCTGCCCTCAAATGTTAATCTGAACTAAAATAAACCTTTCATAACTAGGCTTCTATAATATTACATTTAATTTGTTTATTACATTCAATCCAAGGAGCATTTTTTGTTTTATATGCTCCTAAGAAGAGTCAATTATAGCTCCATGATTGGTCAAAGTAAAAAAAACAACAAAAAAAAGATTAATGATGTTAGTTTTAATAAAAAAATAAATAATTAAATATGGAGTAAGGAAATTATTCTTTAATCACTTCTCCATATATCTCTAATGAACATATAAAAATATTTATAGGGGTAGTTAGCAAAAAATTAAAAATAAAAATAAATCATGTAATCATTTACTCACTTTCACTTGGTTCCAAACCTGTATGGGTATCTTCTGTTGAACACACACAAAGATATTTTTAAGAATGTTGGTAACAAGACATTTAATGGTAGTCATTGACAAGTGTGCTGTTCTCTATATTTATTGCTGTACTTTGTTGACTGATTGCCAGATAATCCGCAATAAACCTATTGTCTTTAAATCAAATAAAGTGGATTACATCACTCTATTTCTGGGGATTTTACAATGGCTATCTGTCTGTAAAAAAATTAATTTCAAAATACTACAGCTGGTTATTAAAGCAATGAACGGTTTAAGGCTTTTAATCTTCTGATGCCTTATGAACCATCCAGAGCAGACCTCTCAGGTCATCTGTGACAGTATAGCCAGCTACTTTTATGTTCCTTGAGTCAAAACCACAGTCTATGGTCAAAACTAAACATGAAGAAGCAGCATTCAGTTTTATGTACCATATATCTGGAACAAATCCACTGAAAACTGAAGGTATGCTGATTCTATTAATTCTTTTTAAATAAAGTTGAAATACTTCACTTTTTTTCACTGCCTTTTATTAATTGTAAAGGAATAATGATTATTTATCATGTCTTTTCATATTGCATTATGTTGCTGTTAAGTTGTATGTGAAGCACTTTGAAACTTGCCTTAAATCAAAACTCATATTTCACAATAATAATCTTCAATAATAATAAAAAATTAGTAATGGTAAGTTTCATGCTTACCAGCTTGAATTTAGATAAACTTTAGTTTAAGGGTAGTAAAGTTGCACGTGCAGTAAAGTTACACGTGCATAACGTACTTGTTGGAGGAAAAAAAAAAACTCTTTGCTAACGCTATGTCACGGTTCCTACACATTATAACAAAGAATGAATTTAAATAATGAACATGTCAAAAAGACACTCATACTTACAAGATCGAAGTAGAAGTGTTACGAGTTTCGCTCGTCCATTGCTCTGCTCTTCTACAGGTGCAAAATGGCTGTATGGCTCGTGTAAAATATAAAATTGAAAAGGGCGGAAATGTTTCTCGCGAGATCTGGCTAAAGTGATCTAGTCGCGCGATGCCAGAGTAGTCCCAGTAGCAGTAGTCATGTCTTAGTAGGGCTTCGCTTGTGCCATCTAGTGGTTGAGAATTGGAATTTGATTTTTATTTATAAATAAATATTATTTTACGGGTATAACCGAGGCAGTGAAATGACGGCTATTACATGCAGGGAAAATAGCCCGTCTTACTACGAGCTAAATCGTGGCTACGCACATGCAGCCTACACATATAACATGTCAAATAAAGCAAACCAAACACCTCGTCATCACAGTTGACTTTGCTTACATGATGGAATATATCATACATCTCGCAAGTTATTTTGGAAAAAAATACATTAAACCAGATTAAATGTTATTGGGCTAAAAGTGGGTTACACGTACAAAGCCGGACTATATCGGGTCTATTAACAGTGGTTTCTGTTGCCATCTAGCGGTTGTGAAATTTAATTGCATTTTATTTATTTAAAAATGATAGACAGACAGTCAAATAATATCGTAGATTGTGTATGAATGTTATGTTTATGTATGACAGCAAACATTTTGCTGTGTGTGTGAAAACAATTTTAATTTTATTCTTATACAATTGCTGGTCCGTACGTAGACCAGATTTCCTCGATTTCGCTGGGTGGGCTAAAGTAGGCTGCACATAGCCCGTCCACTTCAGAGCTAAATCGTGACCACTGATCGACCATGTCGTTAAATGACACATTGCAACTTGTAGATATTATTACCAATGCGAACATGATAGGATAACAACCATCTCATGCACTGTCTGGCCTAAAAAATATACAATTAATTAGTTTTGACTAAAAGTGGGCTACAATAGCCGGGTCTAAATATTTGCTAAATCGTGGCTACGCACAGCCTACACTTCACTTATAATATGACAAATAAAGTAAACACCTGGTGATCACAGTTGACTTTGCTTATATGATGGAATATCATACATCTTGCAAGTTATTTCTGAAAAAAATACATTAAACCAGATTAAATGTTATTTGGGCTAAAAGTGGGTTACACATAGCCGGTGTTGTGCCGAATTTCGACTCCCTGCCAAATTATTACCCCCCTCGTTGAAGTCAGTACCTGATTGCCTAATCCTAACCCCACCCCTAATCCTAACCCCTCCCCCACAACTAATCCTAAACCTACCAATACTAGGGGGGTAATAATTCGGCAGGGGTCGAAATTCGGCACGACACCGGTCTATATTAGGTCTATATTTAACCTAGACGTTGAAATGACGGCTATTGCTTGCTGGGTAAATATTGTATTAGCCTACAAACTTATTTTTTTCTATATTTTTGCTTTAGGCTATAATTTTTTATCGTTATTCTAGATTCCCGTGAAGGATCTTGAAAAGCGCTGCTGCTCGCGAGCCACCCTCCGTTCTGCTGCACTGAAAATGAACTGTTTTGGATCTCGTGGTTGTAGCTGCCTAGGCTACTGTACCATGTAAAATGATGAACAACAACAAAGGATATAGCTATATAGTAATAAAATAAAGTAAGAATGAATAGGTAAATACAAACAAGGGCAATATGCCAAATCATACCCAGGCATAGCTGTCAACGTTGAACATTGAAAATAAGGGAGATTTCCCGGAATCCATCCCCAAAATAAGGTTTTTTTTTTTTACACGATTCTTACCCACAAACTTTTTAAAAAAAGCACTAATCATTAACAGTCTAAAGAGTTTATAACTACACAATATACAGACCAATGGATATGTTTAAAGAGCTTTATTTATTAACAAAGTAAACATTCAGGGTTTCTGCAGGTTTCAGTGAGTCAAATTTAAGACCTTTTTTAGACATTTTAAGACCCTACACGACGCATTATCCAAGTTAGATAGTTACCGCGGGATCATTATGTATCTATCTATCTATCTTTCTATCTCTAGGATTATCTGATGTGTGTGTGTGTGAGAGAGAGGGAGAGGTAGATATTTGTTTAATAGAAAATTGTACTTTTGCATATTATACTGTAAAAACACAATTATTGTTGATTGTTGTTTTAGTTGATCATAACTAGAGGAAATGATGAGATGATTAAAGTGACCAAAATTATCACGGTTATCACAGAATCCAGTTCAAAAAGTACTAATACTACAGAATGAAGTCAATTCAACAAGTTTTATCAAAAAACAGCAAATAACAAATTGATTAGCATCAATATGCACTTTTGTTTACGTAAACATTAAAATACCATTAAAAGTGATGGCCAGATTTTAAAAGAGTGTCTTGCAACATGTTATCTACTAACATGTAGGAAGTTCAAATAAAGTTTTGACAAAAAAGGTTTTATACAAAGATAAACCTCTTATTTCAGCCTTTAAATATTTTTTTATAAAAAGTCAAAAAAGATAAATTACTGACATTTACACATTATAGCTTATATTTATTAGTAGTGTTTGGGTGTACCCCCATCCTTCATGTTGACTGAGCTTTCAATGTTGTTATGGAAAGGGGTGATTAGTTGGTTCCTGTCACATGACCTGCGGTGCTTTTGCGGCATTCTGAAAAGTTTAGATTTTTTTCATCTCGTTGCGCCTGGTAAAAAAATTTGCGCGTCGCTTCAATTATGAGCGTGCTTGCCGCGCGCCTACATTTGAACAAACTTGAGCGCGCAAAAGACGCCATATGTGAACGGCCTCTGGCGAGCTAGCTCATATCAAGCCACGAGCGACTGGTAGCACGCGAGCGACGAGTTGGAGACCCAGCAGCGCTCCGCTTTGTAGGCTACAACTCTATACTTTTTTGCTACTTTGTAATAATTTTCTGCGGCCAGCGTTTCTGGAAATGAACGAGGGTAAACACTTTTTTAGACCTGTCACCTGACTAAATGAAATTTAAGACCTAGGATGGAAATCTGGCCGTTTTTAAGACTTTTAAAAATACGGGATATTTTACGGGAAAATACTAAAACGGGAAGACAGCGGGAAAATAGTTAAAATACGTGAGAAACCCGGAAAAAACGGGAGGGTTGACAGCTATGTACCCAGGCCAATTATTTCCCGGCTGCTCCCGATGGCCGGTCCAAAACCTTATAATTTAGCACAGACTAATAATCAAAATGATGGCACTTCGGGTGAAAAATGTCCTGTGTTCCGTCTTTTAAACTTCTCCTCAAACATGCATGCAGTGTAAATAAAGCAGTTACATCAATGAAATGATAGTAAAGTTAGTCCACGGCCACACCCCCGTGCTAATGGTACCGCCCACGGCACAAATTACAAAACGAAAAATGGAAAAATAGAAAATCGGTTAGATTTCATTTATTCGAATGTTTGTTTCTGAAGTCACAATTTAGCAAAAGTAAAATTGAAAAAAGGGGAGAAAAAGGCAAATATCTATTGATAGTGTAACTGGAAAAACAAACAAAAAGAATGTCTGGTTTCAATTTTTCATTTTTGCATTTGCATTGTAGGCCTATGGTCTGAAAACTGAATTGTGAAGCGTTACACGGACAGAACATCTAAAGACATACAGAAAGATAATACAAAATATAATTTTACTCACAAGTCTATCACTTGAAGCAAATAGCCTACATCCCTTCTTAAAGTCCAACTGAAATCAAAATGGACCCTATTTACTTTGTTAGCGCATATTACTAGTCTTGTGGTGAACAATTAATCCGTGCAAGTTAAAACACGTAAAAAAATGTTTTGGCTTCGTAATCTTTAATCAAAATCTGAAAATGCCCCTCCTCTCTGCATTGGAGGACCTTCCCTGATGACGTATGCTTGACGGCTTGGATTGAGAAACGCTTAACCACTCCCCTCAAACCGTTAGTCTGTAATGAGCGAGAGATGGAGAGGAGGAGCACTAGAGTAAAACCCTGCCCTCTGTTCAATATTCCTTTTCACTGGGAAATACGTCACAGCACTGGAGAAAAGTCGTTTGCAACTTCCGGTTCACGCGGACTTTAAATGTCCGCGCCAGCGAGCGCGTTGGGCCGTTTAGTGAAACTGACGCAAATAATGTAATACTTGTTTGTGGGTGTTCTCGGGGCTTTAATCCAAAATAACTTTAGAAATAAAACAATAAAACCCTCGGACACGGACGAGTTCTTCTTTAGCCTCTTTTTTCACTTTATTAACCCTTTCTCTTCCGCTCTCCTCTCTCTGCACCCCCGTCATAATAAAAGTCCTAACATCAACATCCACTATACTGCTGAATTATCATTGAAATATTCAAATATAACATCAGCATTAATCTTTTAATTTAATGTGCTACACTTTTAACTCTTACACTACTTCCCCCTTATGAAAAGAAACGTCCTCGTTTCCGGATATACAGAACAGAAACAATACATCTGTAACAAAATATGCTTTCCTTATCTTTGCAATTCAAAACAAAACACTTTGGGGATACAGGAAAAATGCGAGAAAAACAGTTCAGAATGTGAACATACATTTTTTTTTTTTTTTTTTTAACAAAATACAGATAACACTTTGAATGTGTCAGTTTTTCTGAACTCATTTGACATTACTCCACTCTTTCAACTATACATTACACAATCCCATACTTAAGAATTTTGTTGTATATGAACAAGAATATGTGGAGATGGATATTAAAGACATTATACATCCCTATATCGTAATGGAGGGCGCACCGAGCGTCCTGACCTTGTTCTAATGATATTTTCTGGCTGTTCTGTAGGGAGTTCTATACGGGAGTCAGCCCTAGAACCCTCCGAAATTTCAGCCTGAGCCTGAACAGGAGGTAATGTACCATCCTGCCTTTGAATCTGTGGAGTTGGCCTTACAGAGTCATGAAAAACATAAGGTCTGGAGCCTGAGAGTGCTGTAAGTGGAGGGCGTCCCATATGAGGGGATGGCATAACTGGATGGGGATCAGGTGACCACACAGAGCGATAAGGTTTCAGCCGATTATAGTGAATCACTTTAGGCTTTGACCTAGAATCAAGCAGATCTTTCACTTTATATGTCACTCCAATGTCACCAGTCGGTAAGTCCAACCTGCTCAAGACTTTGTATGGACCAGTCCATTTCGGAGAGAGTTTGTGTCTTGACATAGCTGGAAGATCAACCCATACAAGATCATGAGGATGATAAGCCACATGTCGGACATGACGGTCGTAGTAATGCTTTTGCTGTGCTCCCGATGTCTGGATGTTATCTTCAACGGTGGTAAAAGCAGAGCGTAGTCGTCCCAGCATAGAATGTGCATATTCAGCTGGGGTTCCGGGTGTAGCCCTGGAAGTTGCTGGGGGCACACCAAGAAGAAAATCAGCAGGTAGGCGAGCTTCTCTGCCATGTGCTAAGAAGAAAGGTGTATGTTTGGTTGAGGAATGAACACTAGTATTGTAGGCAAATTCAACCTGTTTTAAGTGGTCATCCCATTCCCCACCTTTGGCATACAAATATTTTGCAAGTTGATCTTTTATGGACCTATTTGCACATTCTACCATACCGTCTGACATGGCATGATACGGGGATGTCCGTGTTTTACGAATCCCAAGCAGGGAACACAGTTCTTTCACCAAATCAGAATCAAACTGTCGGCCTTGGTCAGTGTGCAAACTCTGGGGCACACCATGTTGGCTAACATTAGATTAGATTAGATTAGATTCAACTTTATTGTCATTACACAAGTACAGGTACAAGGCAACGAAATGCAATTTAGGACCGACCTGAAGTTAGTAAGAATACAGCATAACATGAGGAGAGTTGAGGAGAAAAAAAGGCAACCCCCAGACTATGCTCCAATAGGGAGTACAGTTTGGGGACAGTAAAACACCTCAGCAATTTGCACATAATCAGTACACAACATGAACACACAAGACTTGCAACAGGGGAGGGGGGAGGGGAGAGGGGGTTGGAGGTAATCCAGCACAGGCAAGCAGCCATCCGGTCCTGCAGCCATTTCGGCGCTGGTCACAGACCCGCCTGACAAACTGGTGGTAAAAAGCGTCGAAGGCGTGGGATGGGGGGTGGGGGAGGGTGATTGCATATCTGTATCTATGTAAGAGTTTCTGTATGTGTGGGCCTGAAGAGTCGCTACGCCTGGCATCCCAATCTAGGTGCCTCAGTCCGCAGGATGTCATAGCGAAACACAGCAGTTGCCATGGAGACAACCTTGATCAGGTCCCAGACAGAGTCAACAATCAGCAGGTGTCAGTGTGGTGTCGGGGAAGGAACGCAAGAGCGTCTCTTTGCAGTGCTCTCTCCAGAGGGAGTTGTTGTTCCAGCAGCGGCCTCGGCCAAGGCCAGTGCTGATAGAGGGGGGCCAAAAGCAGATAAGATTGTGGTTGTTTGGTCTTGGGACGAGTAGCCGCATTCCAATTTACACAGCTCCTGGTCCGTTTGGGTCTCCAAAACGATCCATTTGCCTTTGCAAAGCTGTGAGCTTCTCCATGATGTTATCCATATTGTGGTTCATAGTCACATTATGAGTGCCAACAGCTCTGCCCACTGCTTCAATCATAACGGGCAGCCTTGTGGGGCTTTGGACAGCTGTCACCGTCTTCTTAATTCCTCGATAAACCAGGGCAATGCCTAATCCAAACAGCAGAAAACCTGTTATCATGGTTCCGAATAGGTAGATATCTTCAACGTCCTCCACGGAAAGAGCCGCCAGACACACGACCCGCCACCTCTCCCATGCGTCCATCGTGTAGCCAGCAGCGAACGTTCCGGCAGGGCAGTCAGGTTCCCCCGAACCCAAGCTTCTCGTCGAGAAGATGGTGTCAATTGCGTTGAGAGACCAGTTGATCAAATCCATAATTTCTTAGTTTGTAGAGCAGTGCGGAGAGAGTCTCTCAAAGTACAAGACAGTAGACGAGACGAGAGGAGCAAAGCAGGGAAGATAAGGGAGAGGAGGGTAGGAAAATGCGACCGCCTTCGTTGAGAGCCAAAGCAAGAAGGCTAACATAGTCTTCAAATAAGCACTTGGCGACAGTCGTTGCACGTTGATCAGTAACTGCATAGAGATTGAGGTATTTGGTGAAGTAATCCATTACTACAAGAACATAACGATTACCTTTTTGTGTAATGGGCAACTCCGTTAGATCTGCAGCAACTTTTTCAAAAGGCATGCTTGTGACTATGTTTTGCATTGGGGCCTGCTGATGAGGTGTTTGTGGTCTCCTTGATTCACAAGCTTGACATTGAGCACACCATTGTGTAATGTCCCTAGACATGTGGGGCCAGTAGCATCTCACTAGAGCACGTTGCAATGTCTTTTGTGCACTGAAATGTCCAGAGAGTGAATGACCATGCAAAGCTTTAAACACGTTACGTTGTAGTGCAGTTGGAACTACAACTTGCAAAATCTGTTCACCTGGTGGAGGTCTGACTCTTCGACAAAGGACACGATCTACAAAGGTAAGCCTTTCGAACTCTTTCCAGAAATGCCTGAATCCATTAACAGCCCCTTTGAGCGTTGCATATGGGGGTCTTTTCTGCATTAACACCCATTCAGAGACAATGCTCAAAACAGGGTCATCTTTCTGAGCCTGTAGCATTTCGTCACTATCCATACCCAGGCATGTAACACTGGAAAAGGCAGAAAACGTAGAATTTGAAGGCTCAAACCCAGAACCCGCACCAGAAGAAACAGGCTGAGCAGAAGTAGGATGTGATTCGGCTACCTCAGTCTGCGTCGAAGTAGAAACACAATGGATAGGCTTGATCTCCAAATCATTGGAAATGTTGCTCTCCCTGTCAGGTCGACGAGACATGGCATCAGCATTGGCGTGTTTGTGACCATGTCGGTGCTCAATGGTCCAGTCATAGAGGTCGATCTCCAGAGCCCACCTTGCTCTGCGCCCCGTTGGATCACCATCCAAAACCATTCTTCTCAGACTAAGCAAGGGCTTGTGGTCAGTAATGATTCGAAAAGAATGACCCATGAGATACTGACGGAAGTGACGAATGGACCAAACAATAGCCCACAACTCCCTATCATATGTTGACCATCGTTTCTCAGTAGGTGTCAAGATGTGACTGCCATAAGCGATGACACTTTCTGTGTCGTCAACATTCATCTGGGACAGAACACTTCCGATAGCTGTGTTGGAAGCATCTGTGAAGAGCAAAAACTCCTTTGAAAAGTCTGGGTAGGAAAGAATTGGAGCATTGGTAAGTGCATGTCGCAAAGAATTGAAAGCTTCCTGTTCTAATTCAGTCCAAACAAACATCTTCGCTTTCTGAGTTAGAGCATGCAGTGGCTGTGACATTTGAGCAAAGCAGCGAATGAAACGTCTGTAATATGAACACAAGCCTAAGAATGCTCGAACTTCTGTAGGATTTCCAGGAGTAGGCCATTCCTTAACCTTCTGAATATTTTTAACATCAGGCTGAAGGCCTGCAGAAGACACAATATGGCCCAGAAATGTCACTTGCTGTTGGGCAAAAGAACATTTAGCTGGTTTCAGCTTCAAGTTTGCTGATTTCAAACGCTGGAAGACCTCCCTCAAATGTTGAATGTGCTCTGCAAAATTCTTGCTGTAGACGATGATATCGTCTAAATACACAAGACATGTTTTCCAGGACAGACCCTGCAACACTAGCTGCATCAAATGTTGAAAAGTGGGCGGAGCATTGACAAGACCCATTGGCATCACTGTAAACTGATATAAAGAACGACCAGTAGTGAAGGCCGTTTTTGGTTTGTCTGCCTCATCAAGCTGCACTTGCCAATATCCGGATGAAAGATCCATGGTACTGAATATAGAGGAACCTCTAAGTGCATCCAAGGTATCATCTGTTCTGGGTAAAGGATGGGCATCCTTAATGGTGACAGAATTAAGGCCCCTATAATCAACACAAAAGCGCCAGGTGCCATCTTTTTTCCTCACCATAACGACAGGTGCAGCCCAAGGGCTATGACTGACTTCCACAATACCTTTTGCCAACATGTCATCCACCTGTGCCTGAATCACCTCTTGCATCTGAGGAGAAGTACGATAGGCACGTTTTTTAATGGGAATTGCATTGTCGGTATTGATTTTGTGTTTGACCATATTTGTATTACCAAAATCTGTAGGGTTCTTACTAAACACATCACAATACTCATACAACAGTGAGTGTAGTTCATTCACCTGAGGGTCAGAAAGATTCCCACTCTGAATCTCAAATGGAAGAGGCGGCACCTGTGTAGAAGGGGTGGACACATTACATACAGAATCTGAGTGCTGAACAACATCCTCTTGGTTTATTGGGGTGAATTCCCCCAGCTGCATACCTGGTTGCAGAACAAAAGGGCTATTTGTTGGATTCATTACTCGCACTACAGTTTGACCATTTTCAGCTACTGTAAGGGTGCGTGCAACTGCAATTCCATCCAACTTAGATGGATATGGCTCAAGCAACCCACTGTAACCGTCTGCTAAACCTGCATTAACAGCAAACGGGATAAGCTGAGCTGTACAGTGCATCTCACATTGGGGAGGAATGGTAGTAGTTACAGTAATTTGAGCTATGTAATGTACAGGGGCAAGTTGAGATGTGCTTAACAATTGTAAAGTCTGATCATAGAGGCAACATAGCCCCTTACCAACATTCAAGATTACCTCGTGCTTCTGGAGAAAATCCCAACCAAGTATGATACCCTGACTCACATTTCTGATGACCTGCATGTCATGTTGTAACATCAGTGCACCTAATCTCAGGTTAACAGTCACAGTTCCCAGAGTATCTAGATTCTGACCAGTTACAGACTTTGACAGAATGAAATTACCCTTTAGAGGTCTTTTGCACAACGAAGGAATTGCCATATGGGTAGATTCATTAATGAATGAAATACTAGAACCAGTGTCTATCATGATGTGCATGTCAGTACCTTCAACAATGCCATTGATGTGTGCTGTACAAATGTCCTTCATGCTTGTAGCAGGACAGTGTTCAGTCTCTGGATGGCTGGTGTCTGTGGTTGTCATCCGTACAGTGTCTTTGTGTGGGGCTGGTAGTGTAACAGCTGATGTGTGCCCCGCCTCATCAGCTAGTGGAAGTTTCCCTGATGATGGTTGTGATGATCTGGGTAGACATCATGTGGACCACTCTGAAGATCCAGGCTTGGATGCTGAGGTTTGTAATGATGGGCTTTGTACTCCTCAAAGGTGACACGCTTATGATTAGGGCTTGGACTGCGTCGTTGAAATGATGAGCGGTTGAAAAACATGGTGTCATTTTGTTGTCCCCGTCTGTCATCCTCGTAGTAGTCAGTGCAGACTGCAGTGGAGTATTTTGGGGAATAGCAATCCTTGAACCTCTCCCTACGGTGAGGCGAAACATCCACTCTGACATTATGCTGGTATGTGTCATCGTGTCGTCTGCAAAGGTCTCTGCGAGGGCTGGGAGATCTTCTGTAGCTGTCAGGTGAAGGAGAACGAGCATCTGAATGTCTGGTTAGTGAATGTCCATATGGTGCACTCCATGCCATAGCATATCTCGTTGGACTGCGCCGATGTGGTGATGGGGTTTGTCGAGATCGGCTGCGTTCATCATGCAATTGCAGTTTCAATGCTGATACATCCTTACTTAAGTCTTTAACTGTGTTAGTTAGATCAACAACTGCTTGCTTCAGAAAAAGTGTGTCAGTGTCAGAAATAACATTCACTGTCTGTGCTGCTGAATTGCCTCTCACTGCAGATGGAACCGGCTGCACCAATCTGGCGGCCTGGCGCGCTCGTTCAGCTTGAGTAGCGACTTGGAAGGCATCTTTGAACGTGTTCACGTCTCTCTCATGGCATTTAATCTGGAGTTCTTGATCTAAACCAGCCAGAAATCTCGACAATTTCATGTATTCGGAAGCATTCTGCTCAAAATCAGGAAAAGCTTCTTTGACCAGTCTACATATGTCTGCTGCGTACACTTCCATTGGTTCATTGGGCAATTTGTGACGTGAATTTGGAAATGTTTGAAAAGACGCAATTACATCCTTCTGACCAAAAGCATCTTGTAATTGTTTTTTCGCTGCAGCAAAAGAGTGCTGAATTTCGGATGGAAAATTGTCCCAAACAATAAACAGTTCAGGTGGCAATCTAGTAGGCAACTCAGCTGCTAACACTGCATCCAAATCAACACCGCTATCTTTATAGCGAGCCTCTTGAATTACCTCATAACGACGGGCCCACAGCTGAAAAGACTCGGAGCCATCGTTGCGAAATGGCGGCGGTAAAGGAATGTCTTTTGGGGTGTGTGCACGGCGCGTCCGCGCACTGTTCTCCCGCGGCGCTTGTGCTTCCTCGTCCGACATTGCTGAAGTTTATTCACGGCACATCAACGTTCACAGCCTCGCTGAAATCACAGTAATGCAACTTTACAGACAGCGATCGCCCGAGGTGTAGGCGAGAGAGGAAAAAAATACAGAAAAAAAAGAAACTCGAATATCCGACGAAAAACACCGCTGCCACCAGTGTAATACTTGTTTGTGGGTGTTCTCGGGGCTTTAATCCAAAATAACTTTAGAAATAAAACAATAAAACCCTCGGACACGGACGAGTTCTTCTTTAGCCTCTTTTCTCACTTTATTAACCCTTTCTCTTCCGCTCTCCTCTCTCTGCACCCCCGTCATAATAAAAGTCCTAACATCAACATCCACTATACTGCTGAATTATCATTGAAATATTCAAATATAACATCAGCATTAATCTTTTAATTTAATGTGCTACACTTTTAACTCTTAAAATAACACTTTAAATAAATAAAAAAAATAATGATTTAAACTATGTTTTACTTTTGATATAAACATTTAGATTAAATATGCCATTCAAATTAATGGAGTTAAACACTTAAACATGAAATCATTATTGTCCTGGTTGAGCAGAGAAACACAGAGAAGGAGAAAGCAGACCGTGTGGAGCTCTTCACTGATCTCATCCGCTCCATTGAGAGATGTCAGACTGAACTGCTGGAGATGATGGAGGAGCAGCAGAAAGCAGCAGAGAAACAGGAGGAAGAGCTCATTGAAGAGCTGGAGCAGGAGATCACTGAGCTAAAGATGAGAAACACTGAGCTGGAGCAGCTCTCACACACTGAAGATCACCTCCACCTCCTACAGGTCAGTCAACATCTCTCTGATCAATGATAATGCAGTATATGACACCATAACACTCCCCATGCTGAAGGATTTCTCCTCTCTCTCCTGCTGTAGATTTACTCATCCCTGTGCAGCTCTAGAAACACCAGGAACTGGTCTGAGATCAGTGTGAAGACTGATGAGAGTCTGGAGACTCTGAGGAGAGCTCTGACTAAACTGCAGGACTCTCTACAGGAGAAACTCACACTAACTGGTACAGCAATATCAAATACACCGTACAGATACATATATTTATCATCTTTTAATAACAGTAATGAAGAATGAGTCTGTTAAAGCTGAAATAAGAGAAGTGTGTGATCATGTGTTTGTGTCTCATTATCATCACAGTTCTTCTTGAAGAGAGCAGGTCATATTCATCTCTAATTTCAGAAAACATGCAGTAAATTCATCTTGTACTAGAAGCTTCATCACTGTAACCAGAACCTTGAGGCTTTAGTAAATCTGTGAACACTTTTAGATGAGAAACTACAGAAAGAAACCCAGAAATTCATTTTCTGCCATTTTCTGTTGGTCTTTTCAGCTGTTTCATCTAAATGTTGTGATTATGTGTCAGATAAAATCAGTTTAGCAGAAGAAAATCAAATGGATAGACATCATGAATTTAAGATGCAAATGTGTAATTTTTTAGAGGAATATTTCTGACCTGTAGTTCAAACAGCTTCGCAGTGCTGGGCTTTCATTTTAATTTCCATTTTCTTAAAGATTATTTTTTATAGTGTTGTCTTTAGTGAATAACCACAACACTAATCCACTCCAAAACTGAGATGAATAACATGAGGCGTAAAAATATCCACAATAAAAATTTCATAAAATATTCCCAAAGATCTTCTAAAAAGGAGGAATATTTCGAGCTCAAACACAATAGGAGTTCAGGGATTCTCTAAATATCAGCAGAGAGACATTGATCAGATTAAACATTATGTTGTACACAATTCTTTAAATATAATCTTACATCTTGTCTATAATTCACACATAAACATGTCAAAGATCTGATGGTGTTTTATTGTCATGTGTCTCTACAGAACTGAAGAGGAGACAGCAGTATGCAGGTACAGTGTGCTGTCTGCACTACACTAGATTACATTCAGATACTCACAGCTTCATCACTGACCGACAGTATGATTAAACACTGATTACATATTACAAACATCATCACTAAATATCTGTATTGTGAATTTGTGTTTTATATTCTCTGTTTTCTCAGTGGATGTGACTCTGGATCCTGATACAGCTCATCCTGAACTCATCCTGTCTGATGATGGAAAACAAGTGAGACATGGAGACATTAGACAGAAACTCCCAGACAAACCAGAGAGATTTGATAGATGTGTTTATGTCCTGGGAAAGGAGGGATTCTCCTCAGGGAGATTTTATTTTGAGGTGCAGATGAAGGGAAAGACTGACTGGGATTTAGGAGTGGCCAGAGAATCCATTAAAAGGAAGGGAAAGATCACACTGAGACCCAGTAATGGATACTGGACTGTGGCTCTGAGGAATGGGAATGAATATAAAGCCTGTGCTGGTCCTCCTGTCTCTCTGTGTGTGAGAGTGAAGCCGCAGCGGGTCGGTGTGTTTGTGGATTATGAGGAGGGTCTGGTCTCCTTTTATGATGTGGAGTCCAGCTCTCATCTCTACTCTTTCACTGATCAGTCTTTCACTGGGAAACTCTATCCATTTTTTAGCCCAGAACCTAATGATGGAGGTAAAAACTCAACTCCACTGATCATCACACCTGTCAAATGCAATAAATGAATTTACAGCCTTAATATGAAATTTATATAATTAAAAATCTAAACATGTTTTGCAATTTTTTCATCATTTGTTTTTCATTGTTAAAATCAATCATTTCTAGCTATAATTGCAAATTATAATTAACAATTTTATTTTCATCTTTTCATAATTATTCATGCCATTGTTTTCTCCCATCTCAACCTGACAAAGTGAAAGTTTTTTTTTTTTTTTTACATCAAAATAAACCAAACTATGATAACATTATAAATGATATCTGTTTCTACCATTTCAATTACAAAATGATCTGTGATAATACTATGGTAAATCAGATGGTAATACCTCAATATTTATCATAGAACTGTATGATTACCATATTCATTCACAACACTATGGATCTTCAAAGTATACCTAAAAGCGCCATGACTCTAAAAAATGCTGGGTTGTTTTAAATATGGACAAACCCAACCGTTGGGTTAAAAAATCAATTAAAAAAATTAAACCAATGGTTGGGTTTGTCCATATTTGACCCAAACAATATTTTTTAGAGTGTATGATCATGGTAATTTATATTGGGGGAAGAAGAAGAAGAAGAAGAAGAAGAAGAAGAAGAAGAAGAAGAACCATAACCATGAGAATAGAAAAATAGACCAATGTAAACACACATCAGATTCATTTAAATGTTCATTTTTTTTATTGATACAGTTGAGTACATTTTTAAATGAAATATAGGACCTTAAAAATATCTGATGGCGCTGCTATGAAGTAGAGATACAAATAAAAACCTTAAAAAATGGTGTCTTATAAAATGAAACCTTATAAAAAAAAAACATTTTCCTTCTATATAAAAAAATCCCTTCTTTCAGGAGATTATTCTATGAAATATGCTTATTTATTTATATTATATTATATTATATTATATTATATTATATAATATATATATATATATATATATGTTTCATGTATTTTGATCTGTATGTAAATTGAGCAGCTGATTTTTTACAGTAGATAGTGAAAATATTAAATTATAGAAAGCTAGTCACATATTCTGTCCTGAGAGAAAGAGTAGAAAACTTTATCTCGTTAAAGTAAACCACAGTAAATAAACTCATACAGGTTTGAAGCTATTTTTTGTGTGAACTATCCCTTTAAGATTCTCTGAGGTCTCTGTGCTACAGCATTACTGTAGATAATGTTCACTAGGTGGCGCTATATAGTTTCATATCAGAAAATACAGACAAAACAATGATATTCACACAGTCATAGAAAACCTGGAACTATCATGTTATTTTAAAAATGTTCAATTTAATTTGTTTGGTGATTTGTTTTTAGTTTACTTGGTGAAAATTGTTCTTCATGAGTGGTATGTCTGATAAAAAGATTTGTGATTGTGCATCTTTAGTCCTAATGATGATTAATAATGATGCCTGCACTATTCATTAATGGATGAATGTATTGGATCCACATTTTAATGCTCTGTTTGTGTATTGAGTGTGTGTTGCAGTATTTAACACATGATGGATCGAGTGATTGTTTAGTTCTGATGGTTTTAACAGAGACGGCAGGACAAATGTTCTGTCCACTGAGGTTTAGGACACAAGATGAAACCAAAGACCCCAGAGAACGGCTTTAATGGGACCCGGAGTCTCTCCTGGGACAAAGACACAATTTTCATATTTCCATAAACAGAGTCACTGCATCTAACGGAAGAGTCATGAGAATTTCTTAAACCAACGGCTGCAGATTATGTTTATAAAGGGGTTTGGAAAGATTATTTCTGCTTTGTGATGTTTTTAATCCTCATATTTTTGATTCTGGAACTTTTTATGTAAAGTAGGTCTATTTATACTGAAGGGAGTGGATTGGAATCCACTGCTGCTTCAATGTATATGTAATGAGTGATTATAATCAAGGTATTAATCAATACTTTTCCTTCTAAATATCAAATGAGTTGAATGACTTCTCTGGAGATTTTAGTTTGTTATAGAAGTTACCAGTGTGATTACTGAAATGTTCTTTTCATGTATTCATTAATGTCAGTATTTGATATTTGAAAGCAGTAACATTGCTTGCCTATTTATCCCAGCTTCCAGAAATTAAATAGGGACTTGTTTTGTGTTTGAGAAAGGTCTTCAACATGTTAAAACACATAGGGGTCATTTAAGTCTATAGTTTAAGGTGCCATTTGTCAGTTAAAGCCTATAGTTTCCATTTAGGATAAAGTGTCCTATCCTGAGAGAAAGAACTTGTTATCTTGATGTTTTGAGACGGGACTCCTGTTTATAGTTAGAGCCTGGCCAAATCCAACCTTGGAAAAGATGTGTGCCGGGTGTGTGTGTTAGTCTTCTTGCTTACAGGTTAAGGAACCACTGGGATTGTTGGAGATTGACTGAGTTGTTGTTCGGGACATGCTGGCACCCAGCAACCCAAATTTGCGACCTGGAAGGTCACGACTTGCCTAACTTCAGGGTCCGAGTGTCAGCTGCATATTCTATGGAGATATGCTTCTGTCTATGTATATGTGTGGAAAATTACTATGTTTATGAATTTCTTAGCCAATCAGAATCATTCAGCCTGTAAGCAATGGCGTAGCTTAGACCTTGGTGAAGGGTATAACTGCTGTGATCTTTGTAACTGTAAGCGGGGCGGCCTACGAACTCCTGTGTGAGTCTTGAAGCTGACTTCTGCTGATGAAACTGCAAACTATCTTCAGTAAAACTTTTCTTAAATTTTTTATAATTCTGACTCCGGGTCTTCTTTTCAAACATCTGGTCCATGGGTCCTAAACTGTTAACCCCTAACAATACTTAAAATTTATCTGATCATCATTGATAAAATGTCAAACCAAGCTGCATTATCAGCATTAAACCTCAACATCACAGACCTTACCTTTTAAAGAACTCAGTGTCTCCATCAGTCCATCTTTTCCACTGGATGTGTGTGGAAAGTCTGCAGTGAGAAACCTGTAGGAATTCTGCCATCAATAATTTTTTCTAAAGTACATAGTCATCTTTTAGTTCTGCACTGCAAAAAAGATGCTTTTCTTACTTAGTATGTTTGTCTTGTCTTGTCTTGTCTAAAAATTCTTAAATTAAATGCCATACGATAGTATGTGTCATGATTCCTGTCTTGTGTTTCCCTTGTCTTGTGCACTTTTGTTATTTCCTGTTCTGTGCCATGTTTTGTAGTCCTTTGTAGTCTTTCTTGTTTATTAGTCTCCCCAGGTGTTTCTGATTAGCCACGCCCCCTTGTTATCTTGTTTAGCTTGTTTGCCTCTGTATTTAAACCCTGCACTCAAAAAAATTATTCTTTAAACTTACTTAATTTAATTATGGACAGTGGTTCCACACAAGCAAATTGCTTTTTATTAACATTAATGGAATTTTTTGAATCTATGTAAACTCCTTGTGTTGGGACAACACAACTGAATGGGGAAGAATCTATGTGAAATAGTAATGTCGAACTAAATCAATGGAATTGCTTCCCTGTAACTTAAATCGGTTAAGTTAAGTGAACATGCAGTAGTTTATTTAAAACTGTCCAAACAGGTTACATTCAACAAACACAAGGAGATTTGTTTCAAATAACTCATTTAAATTATGGATAGTGGTTCCATCCAATTAGTTCTTGTTACTTTAACTCAGTAGTATCTATTTAAAGTTACTCCTTTCAAAGCAGCATTTGTTTGTGTGTGATTGTCTTGTAGAGTCATAAAAAGACAAGATATGTAACAAATTATCAAACTGTATTTGTTCAACAGTTGCAATAAACAGTTTTTAACAGCCTGCTCACCCATACATTCAACTCTTTTAACTTGTGCAAATGTATTAACATCAGAAAAAAATACTTTTACACATTGTTCAAAAAAGTCAAAAAGACTTCTGCAAATTCAGTGTAAATTAAAACTCTATTTTTTTAAGCAAATTTACACAATACAATAATAATTAAAAAATCCTCCATGCAACCAAAATGTCAATGTGTCTAACGATATGTTTAACAATTATCAAATGACATATTACTGCTAAAATGTACTAGACCAGTGGTTCCCAAACCTGTCCTGGAGGACCACCAACACTGCACGTTTTCTTTTTCTCCCTAGTCAAACACACCTGATTCAACTCATCAGCTCATTATCACACGGGTTAATGAGCTGATGAGTTGAATCAGGTGTGTTTGACTAGGGAGAAAAAGAAAACGTGCAGTGTTGGGGTGCCTCCAGGACAGGTTTGGGAACCACTGTACTAGACATCTTTCACAGAAAATAACAGATGCACCGAGCACCAAATAGGCAGCTTGCAACTAAGGTCAACAATTTTGATCGTTGAAAAATAACCTGCAATAGAAAATCAAAATATTGCCCTTTTTTTTTCACATTAACATTCTGGCATTCCAGGAACGGTCCTTAGAGTCCTTACTCAAACACATCAGAGAAGAGCTTGGTCTTCAGTGTTTGGACTTTATTGGACAACTTGTTGCCATCTAGCTCCAGAATTATTTTTTGAAGGACTTCGAATGTGTACCTTAGTTCAGGAGGGTAGCTCAGGTTCAGTCCATAAATCAGTCCCAACAACATGGCTGCTGCATATGGGACACTGGTAAGGTCCTGAAGAACCTTCTGACACTCTTAATACCACTCCAAGATCTGCTGGGCTGTCTTCCATGTCTGCACCTTCATGTCTTATGACATAATTCCCATCACAGTCTTCTGGATCACCTCCTCAGTGCTGGCAACGTCTGTATCCTAGAAGGGATATTTAAAAAAAATAAAGTTTTTACTCTTAAATTCCTGTGTATTAACTTTAACAAAACATTAAGCATCCTTGAAAATACAGCAACATTTTAAAAAGCACATACTCACCATATGCTGCTAGGGTCTTCGTTCAGGTATGCACAGAGAGATTTGATTATGCATGCTCTCCTCACTTCAATGTCATCAGTCTAAAGCCAAAGCACAAGCAAAACGATGTTCTTCCAAAAAATTCATGCACTATTGTTTTTTTTAAATGCTAAAGAGCCAAAAGTTATTCAAGTTTATATAGGGGTTAGTTCTGTTAAATAATTGATTAATCTGAAATTTATAGCTAGATGTTTACAATCATAGGCTGCACAATGCGGTGCCATTATCAATTAAAATTCAATGATTTTAATTTGAGTGATGAACAGTATCATGGGCTGCGTTTAAGTAATTTTTTTATGCCCTTCCCTCACTAACTTCCCTCCATCTTGTTCACGAGGATGCATGAAGGCCCTAAACCAGTGGTTCTTAATCCTCGTCTTGAGGACCCCCCTGCTTTGCACATTTTGTATGTTTCCTTTACCTGACACATCCAGTTCAGTTCTTGGAGCTAATGATCTAAATCAGGTGTGTTAAATGAAGGAGACACAAAATGTGCAGAGCAGGGGGTCGCCAGGACCAGGATTAAGAACCACTGTCCTAAAGGGTCAGTCACAACACTTTACGTCCCATTGACTTCTATTCATATACGTCGAGGCGTGACCTTTTGGCTGAACTAAAAGAACTATATTTTTGCAGTCAAGTCGAGTAGATTGTATATTTTCTACATTTTACATTACTACTTTTTATATGTTGAATTCATGTTTATAAAAAAAGGATGCGACTTCATATCACGATCGTTGCAGTGCCCGAAGAAATTTTGCATGCTCAAAGTCTAGTGTGGCCGTGGCATAAGCCATTGATCATCTGGAATCTGAAATGGAACTGATTTATGATTTGTTTTCCTTAATTTAATTTAATTTAATTTAATTTAATAATTGATTTAATTTAAATAACATTCCAACTTTGTTTTTCTCATTTATGGTCACTGTTTTCTACAGTGCATTGATTTACACTGTCTGCTCACAGCTAATACTCAATCAGTGCAATAAAAAGTGCTTTCACGAGTTCACATCTACATATAATTAATACAATAAGTTTATGCGTATTTGGCGTGCTGTCCGGGGGGAGGGCTCCGAGCTCGGAGTTAGGCCCGAACCCGAAGTACTCCCCCCAGTTGGTAAGTGTAGATGGAACTGGAAGTGAGGAGATGGGGTGGAGGAGGGATGCTGACAAACTTTCAATGAACAGAGATAGGTCTGCTGTGAATTTATACTCTGTCATTGAGTTGATTACTGATTAATCTCCAGCTGTGCATAATTTGGTTAATTATCTGAACCTGCTCCTCCCGAACTTTGTTAAATAAAACCTCATTTAGTGTAATTCGTAAAACTTTAAATACTATAATTGTGCCGAGCCGTGGGTTGTAACAAAGTTTGCAAAATTATTACTACTTTTTATAAATCCTAAAAAGGAGCTTCACTTACCTTAGCCAAAATGTTGTTTTCTAAATCAATAAAGTTCTGGCATTCCTTCATTACACCAAATTTAGGCAGTGATGAACTGGAAAAACCAAAATGAAAAACATACTGTCATAAAAAAAAAAAAACATTCCATAGTAGAAAAATACCATGGAAGTCAATGGCTACCATCAACTGTCTGGATGCCAACATTCTTCACTCTATCTTCTTTTGTGTGCAGCAGAAGAAAGAAACTCATACAGGTTTGGAACAACTTGAGGGTGAGTAAATGATGACAGAATTTTCATTTCGGGCTGAACTATCCCTTTAAAGCTGCAGATTCACCTTATGTAGACCTTAATCTCTTTAAATATCACAAAATAGCCATGTCAGTCACTTTCTTAATAAACACAAGATGTTTTTGTTATTGTGTTTCAGTGGAAACAAGCTAAACTGAATGGAAATCAGTTACATTTCTCAAATTTATTACAGATTCAGGAATATGAATGATTAGATTAAGCAGTGATGAGGCACAGGATATCATCAAGTCCCAGGTCAGGTGATTATGCTGTCGACAACAACTCGGTGTATAATCATTGTCAGCATTATCAGGAGGGTGCTTCTTTTTTTTTCTTGTCCATCTTCGTCGGCCTTCATTCCTACTAAAGGAGCAATGTGCTCTGCATGCAAGCACTGACGGATGCAAGACATGGGCTATGTTTGCAGTGTAACTTCAAGAAATGTGTTAAATGACGTTAGAACTTTATTCAGGAAATTCGTAATAAACTTTACTAAAGCAATGTGCATTTTTTAAGTATGTAGATGCACCATTGTTTGAAACTGTGCTAGAGAAGTGATGTAAGTATGTCAGGTGCTTCAACAAACAAGACTTCTGTATAGGATGCACCTATGTTTTCTGTCTAATGAGGAAGCATTAGACTACTGAGAAGTGCGCATGCAAAACCAAAATGGGCGTTTACCAATCAGTGGCCAATTTCAAACTACAGTAAATGTTTTTCCAACCATTTTTCAACAGACTTGCTACACCACCCCACCCCTAAACCAAGCCCCCAGTGGATTAGAGCAAATCAGGTAAAGCGGTTGAAAATGCCCATTGTGGTTTGAAAACACCCCACTGATAGAGAAACACCCACTAGTGTTCTGCAGAGATGCATGCCTGAATGATCTTGTGCTCATCAACTACAAATCACTGTTAGTTCAATGTCACGGTCTCCACCCATGTGTGCTGTTGGCTTTCATCAAAATTTCAATGCTGATCCAACAATGTCCATCTCAACCAAAATTATGGTTTGGATCAAAACTCAACATTGTATCAATGTCCCCATGCTATCTGTGCGATTTATTTCAACACTTTACTTACTTTGAAAATAAATGTATGTTAGTAGATTTAGTAATAATAAATAAAATGCAAGTAAAAAGCATGCTAAAAGCAGAAATACATTATATGCACCATTGTTTGAAACTCAGAGAGTTCATGCATGTCAAACACACAAGACTTCCGTATAGGAAGCACCTTGTGTTTTCTCTCTAATAAGGAAGCATTAATTAACTACTGAGAAGCTCACATGCAAAACCAAAATGGCCGAATACCAATTAGTGCCAATTTTCAAACTACAATTGGTGTTTTTCAAGCATTTTTCAAAAGACTTGCTAAAATCATGAGGGCCCACCCCTAAACCAAACCCCCAGTGTATTAGAGCAAATGAGGTAACACCATTGAAAGTGCCCATCATGAACTGAAACTCTTGTGCTCATAAACTAAGACTCACTGTTAGTTCAATGTCACTGTCTTCACCCATGTGTGCTGTTCCCTTTCATCAAAATTTCAATGCTGATCCAACACACCTCAAACATTGAAATTTTGATGTCAACCAAAATGATGGTTTGGATCAAAACTCAACATTGAATCAATGTTACCATGCTGTCTGGGTACCTTTTGACTCTCCTTGTTATAGTTTTGGAGTTATGAGTCTTTAGTTTTGTGTGTCACTCAGACAAAACAACTCTAAAAATGCCTTTATTATGTTTTAGATCATAATTGCTGTTCCCTTCTGAAGTTTTATTACCATTTATAGAATTAAACTGAACAAAATACCAATTAATTGCTAAATGTCTGTATAAAGTTTTGAATTATCACTATCCATCCCTTATTTTGTTTGATTTTTTAATTATCAATTACTGAGTAACAAAAATGCTTGCATTGTGTTCCCTTTCTAACCAAATGTTATTGTTTGATTGTAATCATAATGCAAAACCTGATACTTATCTAACAAAAATATCTAAACCTTGACAAAAAGTAGTCTTTTAGAATGTCTAAATATATATCTAAATAAAATAAAAACGAATAAAATGGAGAAATCATGTCTAAAAAAACAAAAAAAACAATGCGAATCAAAAAGCCTCTCTATGTCTTTATACAGGATCTACAGTACAGCCTACAGGCGGTTACACGACATTACACAAGTTTTTATTTTGTAACGCCACTGGATGGCGCTTTTCTCACTTCAAAAATGGATTTTAAAGGCTTGCACCCTATTTTAATGAGATATGTTGCATTTATTGAAAATAATAATAATAAGAATAAATTCTAATGGAAAAAATAGCTTATAAAAATTGTATAATTATTGCATAGTACCATTAGCCTGGACAGGGCAGGACTTGGGGGGGCTGCGGGCCCCTGGGCTTGAGTTTATGTTTGGGCTCTACTTACGCAACAAACATCATTATGGAGTACAGCACAAATTACACAAACATTTAAATATGCTTTGAGTTTCCTAGAACAATTATGCAATATGCCTATAGTCAAAGTTTAGTGGTAGGCTAATGTTAAATAGTTATTAAAATTATAATACAATATAATGCAGGATGTGCTCTATCGGTTGAGAGAAGATCAAAACTCTAATAATAAAGCCAAGAGATGAACAGTATTTTTAAATTCATTGTCATATCGGTGTCCTCTTACGTCAGATTCTTAAATTTAGTCAACAAATTCAATCAGAACAAAAGACATGATTATTGCCAAATAAAAGGAAGTCAGTTATAATTGTAATTGCATAAATTATGTTAAAGGAGTCATAACCGGCAATTTTCACTTTTCCACGAGAATCAATGTATGTTATGATCGACTAACGATTATACACTGGCCGGGAAGCCGATATTTAAAAGTGAAGCGTTTGTTTACCTCAGGGTAAATAAACCAGCGCGCGTGCACGCGCACTCAAATACGAGATTTTGATTTCAGCTCCCTCTTGACGTCATGAGGTAGTAGGATATACCATATATGGACACCGCAGCAGGAAGCCTTCCCCTCTCCCCCTCATATTCAGTTCAGTCGAGAAAGATGGAGAAACCGAGTGCACACCGGACTTGCTCTGTGGTTGATTGCCATAAAAAACATGTAAATGTGTTTTATCTCCCAAAATCGGACGAAACTATCAGGGACCAATGGATGAAATTCATTTTTAATGACGCTGTCCCAACAACCCTTTCAACTGGCATATCGTTATGTGTGTGCGCTTTATTGTATATTATATAACTATGACAACATATCATTGTATTGATTTTTTATAGAATAGATAACGATACATAGATAAATAAAACAAACAGTCAAGTAATAATAAACATAAAGAAAAACAACACGTTACCTGTCTAAAGAAGAAAAATATTGAATGTCTAAATAACGTGAAACAAGGCAAAAACAGCACATGATAGTAAACGTCTCATCTCAATAACCACTGTAAGCTGATAAAATAAGTAGACTACATCTCCGTTAATGTAATCGACATTAAATAAAAGGTAAACCTATGTGGGAGAAAATAGCAACAAACGTTTTAGCTCGTTACCGATGTTAATGTATGTCTCAGTCAAAATGATTGTCTTTACCATTCAGAGACATCTTGATGTAGACGTCCATCCAACAACTCTACATCTTCCCTTTCCAGCTCTGGTTCAGAGTCCGGCTCAAACATGTAGGGTTGAATCCCGTAGGTCGCGGCCAGGTCGGGTTCATTCACCACTTGCGCCATGATGTCAGTTTGTAATGATGCTGAAGTTACCTGCGTGTCAACCCCCCTCCTTCCTTCAACCAATCAACGCGCCCCTCATTTGCATTATTAAAATGAGCGTCCACGACAGCCAAAACATCGCATTGATCTCGCGAGACAATAATGCCTTCAGAAATAAGGGTAAAAGTAGGTCTGTGTTTATTTTTTTCCACTTTTCTTTTTTAGAAGGGCCTGAAAGACTATAATACAGCAGTAGGTATCCAATGTAATACTAGGTTATGACTCCTTTAAGAGATGCATGTTTTACAGTTTTTTTTTATTCGCTTTGGTACTATTTTCACATGTAAGGTGTTCATTTTCATAACTCTTAGTGCTAATATTACAACAGATCATCAAAAGCGCACTTTTATCAAACATTTCATCATGTTTCCAATTGTGTAGTTCAATACTCAAAATCACAAAGTATCATTTTCACAACACAAAATAACTGTTTCATCTATATAAATGATTCATTCACAGTAGCCGCCATTACTCAAACTTTTGATTTGCATCTCTTCTTGGTCAGTTTAATACATTTGTCTATTATTTAATCCAACTGATCTTAGTGATTAATCAATGAATCATTTCCTATAGATTTCTATAGATGCAGATTCTATAGATATAGTTTGAACTTAGTTTGCAATTTCTGATACAGATAACCAAATGTAATGAATTATTTTTACATTTTAAGTGATTTTTCTCAGATTATAACCACTATGTTCAAAGTGTGTGTGTGTGTGTGTGTGTGTGTGTGTGTTTTCTGGTAAACTTACATTATTGGGACAAAATGTCTCTACAAAGATGGCAATATCTGAAATCCTTGTCCTTGTGGGGACATATACTGTAGGATAACATGAGGAAAACATATTATAAATCATACTACTGTAAGTGATGTTTGTTGAAAATGTCAAAATCCAGAAAAATCAATTTTTGTAATGAGTATATTTAATACAAATAGATTTGCAATTTGGAACAAAGCAGGATAGAGTAAAGGAGAGGAAACAGGCAATGACTGTATAACATCAGATTGATCAGAGATGCATCAGAAGAAGGGAGACAGGTGGCATAAAATATAGTACATTATGTGATACTGTAAACTGATTACCATGGTAGAGTTACCACATTACTGTAACTCACCCTTCATCTGTAAAGGTCAACTACAGTATACAGTCATAATGCACAGTGAAAACATTTACTGTATTGCCAGCAAACTCTGTTCTAGCACATACCTCATGACAGTTTCATAACTTCATCACAGCTTTTGATAACACACTAGATAGACACTATTACAAACATTGAGAAAACATGAGAAAAAGGTGAATAAAGACTGAGTCAATGTTCAGAAATGACTAATTATAAATATGTTTTGAACAATGTTGTATAGCTGTGTTTTCCTGTGTTCGTAGTCAAACTCAAAAATTAGTTTATTTTTAATTATTAAAAAATGGTATTATTTTATATGAAAAAGTAAATAATTGTATTTTATTGAATTTTTTTTTTAGTTTGTCTTGTATATTTGTTTGATTAGATCAGATAGCATTTTAATCTGTCATATGGTCATGTTACAATGTACCCCACCTATGGGGCATGTTGTCACATCACTTCCATTCGTTCGGGGTATATCAAGAAAAAAGTATATACTGTATTATTAAAACAAAACCATATAATTGTACTAGACGTGTGAAATTAATGTGAGGAAAAATAAATACTCTGAACCCTAAGTAGATTTACACAAACTGAGAAAGTCAAAAAGCGTTACTTTGTGCCCCGCTCTCCCCTACAGCGCACATCTATAGTTTTAGTTAGTTAGTTAAAGTTTATTTCGGTCAACTTCAAAAGAAAAAAATAAAGAAAAACAATTTACAAGCAAACATAGAAAACAAACATTATGTTACAATGTAAACAATATTTAAAAGAGAGTTGATCGACCGAAAAGGTGTCGGCTGAAGCTTATGCTTATTGCGCCGATCCTTTTTGAATAACATTTATTTTACACACAACACCAAATCCCAAAGTCATCATGCATACAATGACTAAAAGAAAAAGAAGCAAAATTCATTCAGTTTTGTATAATGTGATCTTTTTTTCTTTAAATAATTTCTTGAAACTACTAATGGATTTACATATTTTCAATTCATCATCAAGACTATTCCACAGTTTAACCCCCTGAACAGACAGACATCTCTGTTTGACATTGGTTCTGATTTGAGGTTTGCTGAACATAAGTGTTCCTCTGAGCTCATAAGGAGTAGATTTCATCTGAAACAAGTTCTGGACACAGTCTGGAAATGTATTATTTATTATTTTATACATTATTTTGGCTATTTTAAATTCCACCAAGTCATTAAATTTTAATAGGTTGGAATTCATAAATAACTTGTTTGTTGGGTGATAATAATCTGTTTTATTTATAATTCGTATTGCACGTTTTTGCAGAATAACTATTGGTTTTATTATTGTTTTGTATGTATTTCCCCAGATCTCTACACAGTAAGTCATGTATGGCACTATTAGAGACTGGTACAATATGTTTAGGGCCTTTGTATCAAGAATGTGTTTTGTTTTAGACAGGATAGCCAGTGTTTTAGAAATTTTTGACTTTATATAGGATATGTGAGATTTCCAGCTGATCTTGCGGTCAATGATGATACCTAAAAATTTAATTTCATTTACCAATTCTAGTTCCAATTTATCGATTCTTATCTGGACTTTTTTATTTATTTGTTTATTACCAAATAAAATAAATTTAGTTTTATCTATATTTAGTGACAGTTTATTAACATCAAACCATTTTTTTAATGTTTTCATTTCTGCTTCCACTGTGTCCAGAAGCTGTCCCAAATTCTGATTGGAACAAAATAAAGTTGTATCATCAGCAAATAAAACAATTTAATTGAGTAGACACATTACAAATGTCATTGATATATAATAAAAATAACTTTGGTCCAAGGACTGATCCTTGTGGAACCCCACAAGTGACCCTCTGAAGCTGTGACCTGTCATTGGTGAACTGCACAAACTGAAATCTATTACTGAGATAGTCACTAATCCATCTTTGTGCAACGCCTCTGATACCATATATTTCAAGTTTTTTTAATAATATTTTATGATCAATGGTATCAAATGCTTTTTTTAAGTCTATAAAAATTCCAACTGAGTAATTTTTATTCTCTATTGCAGAGAATGTTTTTGTCAGTTTTTCAACCAGCTCAATTACAGCCATTTCCGTAGATCGATTTGCTTGAAAGCCAAATCGAGCCTGATCTGAGGAAAACTTATAAGGAATTTCAGAGTATATGTTGTGTAATATCTGTGTGCTATTTTATTTCAAGTTTATTTTCACATTTTGTTGCACTTCACTGTGTAAATTACAAAATTACTGTAAACATTAATGGCACCTTATATATTTATTATTTTAATCATTCCTCTGTAATAGTTAATAATTGTTTATTTTTGTGCATTATATAGTCTATTATAAAACATTTATTCCAATAAAGTTTGAAGTTAAACCAACTACATACAGTACATTGTCAATCTCTGTATCCCAAATTATGCAAGCCAACTCAAAAAAACAAACTCATAACAGTGATAACTTTTATTTCAAAACAAAGATGATAATTGTGTAAAAGAAATAGTACACATACAGATAATCACATATCTGTACATCAACAGACAGACAGACAGACAGACACACACACACACACACACACACACACACACACACACACACACACACACACACACACTTCAAATCTACTCAGCTTGAAATTCCCCTCCATTATTGAAAAAACAATCAACGAGCAACAGCCGTCAACCTCCTTATTTCAACAAAGTCCGCGCAGGACTCCCCTTCGGCCATCTCCCATAGGTGGACAGTCCTTGTATATTGCAGTGCAGTGCAAGCACAGAGTCAGCGAGTACGACACCCAGAACTCTTGCTTATATTGTCTGGTAATGCACTCCAGTTCACAACACCTAATAAAATACAGAACAAACAATATTGAAGAAAGGCATTAACATTATACAGAGTCATACAAGTGTAACCCACTTCAGAGTATGTACAAGACGGAAGTTTGCCTTGTTTTGGGTTTTGCGGCTTGCTTTGGCTTTGCCATTTCCTCATCCTCTTCAGATAGAAATCCACAAGGGAGCAGTAAATCGCGATGGAGTGTGCGCAATGGTCCTTCCCGACCCTCAGGACAGACTATATACACAGGCATATCTCCCGCTTTCTTTTGTACAACATAAATAGTGGACTCCCACCGATCGGCGAGTTTATGTTTGCCGCGAAAACGGAGATTGCGCACTAGAACTCTATCGCCTGTATCAAGTGTTGACTCCCTTACTCGCATGTCAAATCTGCGTTTGCTTTTGTCAGCGATTTTCTTTGCATTAGCGGATGCTAACTGATAACTTTCTTTCAAGTATGTCTTAAGGTTTTTCACATACTGCGAGTGAGACATGCCCGGATTGTTCTTAACTGGTAGTCCGAACGCAATGTCTATGGGCAGTCTAGGTTGGCGCCCGAACATTAACTCATAGGGCGAAAACCCGGTGACGTCACTCCTTGTGCAATTGTATGCATGAGTGAGAGGTCGGACGTACTCGCGCCACCTAGTTTTCTCTTTGTCCTTGAGCGTACCCAACATACTGAGCAACGTACGGTTATACCGCTCAACGGGGTTGCCCCGGGGATGGTAGGGGCTCGTTCTTACTTTCTTAGTACCGACCAAGACGCACAACTCTTTGACGACCTGTGACTCGAAGTCGCGGCCTTGGTCGCTATGAAGACGTTCAGGGAACCCGTAATGGACAAAGAACTGTTCCCAAAGGCATTTGGCTACAGTTAGGGCTTTTTGGTCTCGAGTTGGAATAGCAGTTGCATATTTTGTATAGTGGTCAGTTATGACCAGAATGTCCTTGCAATTATGGCTGTCGGGTTCGATGGACAAAAAGTCTATACAGACCAGTTCCATCGGGCGACTGGCCTGTATGTTGACTAATGGTGCGGCTTTGTCGGGTTGGCTTTTTCTTTTAACGCACCTTGGACAGCTTTTAATCTTGGACTCAACATCGAGAGACATTTTTGGCCAATAAAAACGAGATCTGGTTAGCTCAAGAGTTCTTTCAGCTCCTAAATGGCCATTTCATCATGTAAGCTGTAGAGCACGGGGTTTCTCAAAGTTTTGGGTAAGACAAGCTGGTAGATGGTTTTGTTGTCACACTGTCTTTTCCGATACAACAGACTGTCTCTTATCTCAAATCGACTCATTTCTTTGTGCATAAGCTGGTGTTCAGGACAGTTATTACCATCAGGGACAGGTTCTGCTGACTCACATGACTGTATGATTACACTGATTACCGGATCAGCTCGTTGCAACTCAGCTATCTCAGCCTCACTGTACTTAGGGACGGTTGAAAGACCACTGAGATTCTCATCGTCGGAAAATGCTGAGGATATAGCATCTGGATGCACGGCAAGTGACTCAATGTAACATGGAGACAGTTCAGGGTCATTTTGAAAAATAGTGTGGAGTTGACATGTGGCTTGGACAACGTTCACAGGTGCAAGATGGTATGAGGTAAAGTCATGTATTCTTTGACTCTCTTCTTGAGATGCACTGTCACTGATTAGTTCACCATGTGGCCTCCTTGACAGGCCATCGGCGTCTTGATTTTGCTTGCCTGCACGATATTTGATGTCGAAAGTGAACGTAGACAAGGCTGCTAACCATCGATAACTAGTAGCATCTAGTTTGGCTTTGGTTAAAACGTACCGCAAAGGGTTGTTGTCAGTAATGACTGTGAACACGTTGCCATATAAATAGTCATGGAATTTTTCAGTAATAGCCCACTTTAAAGCTAAAAATTCCAGCTTGTGGGCTGGATAGCGGGCTTCACACTGCGAGAGACCCCGACTCGCATACGCAATGACGCGGGTCTGGCCGTCCTGTTCTTGATATAACGCTGCGCCCAGGCCTGTTGTGCTCGCGTCAGTATGAACAACATAAGGCAATCTTGGATTTGCGTACCCTAAAACAGGCGCGGATGTTAACTTTTTAATGATCTGGTCAAAAGCGTCTTGGCAGGATTGGGTCCACCTTTCCCCGAAAGGTTCTTTGGGATTATGGTACTTGGCGGCTACACTGGTAATCTTTGCACCTTTACGCACGGGAGGGTAGCCAGCTATGAGGTTGGTTAAGGGCTTTACTATTTTAGAATACCCCTCCACGAACCTTCTATAGTACCCGGAGAACCCAAGAAATGACCTAAGGTCTTTTAAGGTCTGAGGTCTTGGCCAGGTCTTAAGTGCTTCTGTCTTTTGAGGATCGGTTTCGACTCCGTCACGTGACACTATATGGCCTAAGTAACGAACCGAAGTTTGAAAGAAACGGCACTTTTCAGGAGATAACTTTAAACCGTTCTCTCGCAAGCGGGACAGGACGTTCGTGAGACGGGTTTCATGCTCCTCTAGCGTTTTGGAAAAGACAATAATATCGTCTAAGAACACAAGCACCTCGCGCAGATTGATGTCCCCCATGCACTTTTCCATTAAACGCTGAAAAGTGCTGGGCGCGTTTGTGATCCCCTGTGGCATACGATTCCACTCCCAAAACCAAGAGGGCACACGAACGCTGTCTTGTCTTTGTCACTCTCAGTCATCTCAATCTGGTAATAGCCGCTTTTCAGGTCCATTACTGAAAACCACTGAGATCCGCTCAAGGCTGAGAAAGATTCCTCAAGATTCGGTAATGCATACGCATCTTTGATCGTTTGCATATTCAATCGCCGGTAATCTACACATAATCTGACATCACCGTTCTTCTTTTTGACTACGACTATTGGAGATGCAAAAGGAGATTGTGATTCGCGAATGATCCCTGCTTCAAGGAGAGACTGCAGGTGACGCCTCACTGCGTCAAAATCCTGAGGATGAATAGGATGTGGGCGTTGCTTGAAAGGTGTCTCATCCTTGAGTTTGATTGAATGTTTCACTTTTGTTGCATGTCCGTAGTCGAGATCGTGATGAGAGAAAATGTCTGAAAATGTGTTTAACTTGTTTGTCATACGAGCTTTCCACTCCTTGGGAAGTGATTCTCCAAAGTTGAAGGTTAGGTTTGAACTTGGCTGCTTGCTTGTTTGGCTAGTGGGCTGTTGGTGGCTACTGCAACTAGCGGTGTTCTGAGTTGGAACAATCTCTTTAACAGCACTAAGTTCACCGATGATACACCTAACAGGAAGGCAAATGTTTCGATCAGTTTCATTCCTTACCACTACAGGTATCTTGTATGGGGTGTCTCTTGGAACATTAATGAGACAACATTTGACAAAAATTCCCCCAGGTAAGGATGACACTGTAGGTTGCTCAAGCAAAACACATTGTTCATTGTTTGCGTAGTCGATATTTGCATATCCCTCTAGCACTATCCTTTCACCAGCACAGATTATACTTGGCTCATTATTTAACGAGACCCAGTCTGCCATTTAAACTATGCTTGTGTCTGATTTGTAGAGTTCTCAGGACTTGGTGGTAGCCACAGTAAGCACTCTTTCGAAATGTATTGTCATCACAAAACTGTTCGTACAGTTCGTGGTCTGATCTGAAAGGTAACGGTTGTAAAACGACAGTGACATAGTTGTTACCTGCGACCCGGTATCAAGTAGTGAATTGCACTCAAGCCCATTAACTTTAACGTTAGCGGTGCTCTTGCTACCAACTAGCCCTTTAGGTAAGGTTCCGATTTTTGTCACTTTGTGCTCTTTTAACTTGACTTTCGATTTGGTTTTTAGTTCAATTATGTGACTTTCAGGTTGATTTGTTTCCATTTGTCCCTCAATAGAAACACTGTTCAGTTTAAATGTTTATCGAGGGTTGGATTGTCTTTTTTTCCAAGCTCGTTGTTTCTCTTTTAGCAGAGTTCTTTTTGCAGACACTAATGTGGGGTTGGGAGGATCATCACAGTTTGTGGCAATATGTCCATCCTCGCCACAACTGAAACAGTACCATGGTTTTGGCTTTGATTTGACTGTTGCGGATGCGGCTCCTGAGGTAAGTTTTGATGTTGATGTCTTTTTGTAAACAGGTTTCTCTTTTCGTTTCTCCTTTTCCCTTTTTTTTTCAGGTGTGTTTGTAGATGATGTCTGTTGTTTAGGACTCGATAGGGCAGCAATTTGAGCTTGTAGCTCAACAATTTGCTTTTGAAGCTGTTTCATAGCTGGTTGCTCGGCAGAGAAAGACTGAGGTGAATCGTATGTGTCTCCCACGTATACCTCATGCACTTGCGCTGCAGCTTGAGCTTTTGGTTTTTGAAACCCCAGATGTTGCTTCATCCTGTTCGCTTTTGCAGTTTGTTTGTCCTCCTCTGTGCGTAAAAGGAGTAAAAACTCTGGAAAAGTGGGCGAATTTTTTTTGCGTTGCTCAAGCTAAAGGTTATTAATCAGCACATTATTCCAACAGCCCCTACAGAACTGCTTTAAGAGCTGCCTGTCCGAATTTTGAGGCAAAATGGTTTTCAATTTCACAATTCTATTCAAAAGGGTCTGTAATCTCTGGAGATAATTGGAAGGTTTCTCACCTGAGTTCTGATTAACATTTAGAAACTGGGCGTAAAGTTCGTCCCCATCTTCCACCGTAGCATAAGCTGAGTCAAGCAGATCGAGGAAAGCTTTTGGATTTGCATGGTAACCAAGCGACTTGACAACCGAAGTGGCAGGGGGAAGCAAACTGTCAACAATGCGTCTTACCAACTGTGCACTGGAAACGGTAGGATCAGCAAAGTAATATTCAATGCTGTTCCTCCAAGTTTCATAATCGACTTCAAAGTTTGGGCAAGGGACTTTGCCGGAAAAAGGTCTAACTTTTGCTGGTGCGTGTATTTGCGAAGAGAAGTCAGAACTTTTGACAATGTGTTCGACCACTACACGCTGCACCTCAGGCGGAGTAAGTTGTTCAGCAGTTTGCAAGAAGGAAGATACTGGCAATTGAGTGGGCATAGCATTTGCCATAGGTCTGAAGGAAGGGCTAAAGGGGTCAAAAGGACGTTGCTCATCATTGACTGAATCCATTTGAGTGGCATCAAGGGAAATGGGACCTGTGGCTGTTCTAGCAGGTGCCACAACTGTACCCTGAGGTCTGCCAGACTCACTCAGCTCTTTCAGTAATCCAGTGATTCGTGCCAACTCATCATGTAGCAGGTTTTCAAAAGATTTTCCACTGAGTTTTGCAACATTTTGGAGGTCAGAAAGAAATGTTTTAGTAATATCGGTACCCTTTTCACTTGAGTATGAACTGGCTAAAGCTTCAACGTGGAAGACAACATCGTCATCTGTATCACTGGTTCTATCAAAGGGTAAATCTTTCTCAAGTGTCTCCACAGCAGCACCAGATGCATATTCTACAAGGGCTTTACCATAAAACTCAGAGGTTTTGTCTAAAACCTTCAAAATTCTGTTAATAGATCCAAATTGCTTTAAATCTTCATAAATCTCTTCGTCTACATCGGTATTTGTCAAACCTGACACAATGACGGCATTGGGGACCTTAATACTTTCTTTCTCAATCACATCCATTTTCAGAAAAAGAACCAAAAGCAAAAATGTACACTTTTTTTTTTTTTTTTTTTACGAAAAGAAACTTGGTTATTACTCACTCAAAGCTCCTGGCTGGCTCGCCAAGTTTTACCGTGTAACCCACTTCAGAGTATGTACACCCTAGGTTCGTAGGAGCTGAGAGTACAGTAATAACCAAGCAACACAGGTGTAACGTTTGACATGTGTAAACTTTTAATTCAACAAAATGTTTCAACATTTCACAACAATTTTTTGTCCACAATACCTATGGGCCCAAAATAAATTTAGAATAAAATAAAATAAAACGTCCTTTCTTTGTTGAAAATGTTCCTTGGAAATTTTCCTTAGGAATTCCAAAGTTAAATCCAGAATTCAAGTCAGTTAGTCAAGGGAAACAGTCAAAGTCAAGGGAAATATTCGTCAGGGAAAATCTCGTTGGTGCCGGTTAGTTGAACTGACACAATCCTACCACAGGCTTCCGGAATGCTGTGGTGGAGATTCACGGCTCATTGGGAAGGCTCGCCATCTATGGATCAATGGTTCACCTGGTATAATTCAAGGACTGGAGCTTTTGGAATTTCTGCTCACCTCATCAAAAAAAGACCTGACCAAGAGAGGATTTTCAGTATGAGAAGCCAGGACAGATAAAAGCGATTTCTGGACGGCTCTCCAACTTCTTTTCTTCTCAGTTTATTTGAACTCGCGGGAGAAACCGAAGCAGTGCTCCATCTGATTTTTGCGATGTGAAGCTAGCGGAAGTATTTTAGCGCGCTACTTCCGGTTTCCCACAAAATAAAATATATTTTTCAAAATAAAACCCCCATTACTCATAAACGTAAAGTATGGATAAATAATGATAATAATTACACACAATTAACTGGTTACCCTTTTTAGGTGGGTTACACAAGGAATTTCTTTTTTAAATATTTTAAATATATTATAGGAAGATGTTGACAAAGATATGTTTGAGTGTTATTGGCTTTGTCTGTAAAGAAGACTTTGTTTATGAACAACATAAATTAGTCAAACTATTTTCTCCCAATAGAAGAATAGAGGAATCATCCTGACAAAGATTAATCTGATAGAAACATCAGTCATGATTCACCGAATACAGGGACAAATGTAAATGTGTGAATACAGGAGGAGCTCTGACATCACTGTAGTTCAGAGAGATTCAGAGAAAGTGAAACTAACTTGATCAACAACAATATGGACTCCTGAAACGATCAACCTCTTTAAACAACAGAATATTTATTGATCCGTTCAAAGAGTCTTGTGGACACATCTGATCCTCACAGGTAAGAGATAGAAATATAAGAGAGGTTGTGCTGAACAGGTTTCTAATGGAAGTGATCTGGTTTAGTAGGTTTATGTCAAACTGGAATAAGTTGAACAGAACCAGGTTTAAGCATATATAACTATTTTAGTTGTTTACTGCACTGAAATGGTATCAGAATTGTATTAAAAGTGTGTCATTTGATTGGTTGTAAAGCAAAGTTTGGTGTTTCTGTCACTTTGTCACACTACAGAAAGACTAAAGAAACAGGAAGTAAATGACCTGCAGATTCACTGAACACAAACCTGCTAAACTGAAGATGAAAATCACTTTTATAATAAACAAGATTAAAACTACACTTAGTCATACAAACTTGATCACACAATATGGCTGTTTATTTTGTAGAGATATATATTTGTAAGTATATGACCTACTTTGCACTTGCTGTTTTTGATCTAAACAGACTATAGTTCAGAGTGTTCAGTGAGTTTGAGTCATTCACTGTATGAGGAGTGATTGTTTCCCTCACTATCAATGAGATTTTAACACTTCAATATAAATATTTATTAAGTGGTCATGAGTTATGAAGTAACCCCAAATCTGACTTTTGAGGCGAGATTTTATTTAAACCCGAGTGACCAAATACAGTGTGTAAAACAAATACATCAAGGAGCAAATGGGCTTAGATGGGTCTTTTCAGTCTATTGGTCATAATTTTTATATTGTAAAATACAATATGTTTTTTAATGTCCTAGAGGGAAAGAACAATGGCAGAATCTTCACCAACAAGAACAAGAAAAACCAGGAGACGGAGTATTGATGATACACGTCCATGTAAGTCAATAAAAAAGTAACATATAGGAGAATGCTATTTTGTGGCTTTACAGCAGCGAAAAAAACTATTCTAGAATATTGGTTTAATTCAGAGATAAATTTACTGAAACACTGGTTGTTGAATGTGCAATCAATGGCTAATTTAGAATACTCAACAGCCCCAAACTGTGTCGGACTGGGGATATTTGGTTGTTTAACTGAATATGCTCCTTAGAGGAATATAACGTGTTTATTTGTTTTCTTTTTTAATTTTATGGGCCCATCTTCTCTTCTGTCTTTTATGTTACTGGTATTAAGTGTGTACATATGTTTCCCTTGGTTTTGACTTTTTCTTTTATTGTGGTGACGGTCAGTGTTTGAGTGCTGTTTTGTCTATGTTTATGTTTATGTTAACTTTCAATAAAAAGTTAATCACAAAAAAACTTTATTCATAAAGCACTTTAAAACAACTGAAGTGGACCAAAGTGCTGTACAGAAAAAATAAACAAAAAACATAAAATACATACTTTATGTAAAGCATAATGCAGATAAAACAAATCAATAGACATAAAACATATGGAAAAATAAACATACCATGAAACCAAAAAAAAAAAAAATGTCCACGTCAGGTGTCAAAGGTCAAGGAGAAAAGGTTGGTTTTAAGAAGTGATTTAAAAGCAGAGAGTGAAGAGGCTTGTCTAATGGGCAGAGGCCGATCCTTCCTCAGTTTAGGAGCTGCCACAGCAAAAGCACAGTCCATGTTGTTTTGGGCACATTCAGGAGCAGTTGATCAGCTGACCTGAGAGAACGAGTGGGGGTGTAAGGGTGTAGCAGCTCCCAAATGTAGGGTGGGGCAAGACCGTTTAGAGATTTAAAAGCAAATAAAATAATTTTAAATTGGATCCTAAAATGTACACTCTAAAAAGTTTAATTATGATTTACAAAAAAAAATTGGTGAATTTGAGTAAATTTTAAAGCTGTGAAATCAATTTTTATATTTATACTGTATGAATTGAGTAAATGCATGTAAAAAAAATAAGTAAATCTGAGTAACTGCATCTGGTACATTAACAAATAAAATAGAGTAGAAATAATTTAACATTTAAACATTTAAAAACCAATATTTATGAGTAATATTAATTGTTTTTATTTATGAGTAATATTAACTTTTTATTTCCTCTGTAAATAGTACCAGTATACATGACATTGGCCTTTATTGTCGATGAGTACAGCAATACAGCACATTTTACACTTTTTTAACATGTATACAATATTGCCTATGCCTACAAATGGAACATTTAAACATTCAGGTAGCCCAATTCAAGTGCAATCAACCAGTCTGTTATCCAATATCCACCGGATCAGCGCTGGTTCTCGAGCCGGAGACGGACTCGCGCTCTGCGGGTAAACTTCGAACTTCAGACTGCCGTCTTGCGTTTCACTCACAGCCGAAAGACACTGCGAGCGACTGACTCCATAACCTGCCAATAAACAAACAGTGACAGTTCTGAGAACATTTTATCATCCAAATTAATTATATTCATTATGATTAGGAATAAAGTTGTGTGTTTTATGCAAGGCGTTTCAATCACACGAAAAGACAGACGCGACTCTCGTTTAGGTGTCACATTACGAGGGCGGGGGAGGGATGCATCGTTTTAATTGAGTAAACTTACTAAATTTCTTAAGAGTGTGTTAAATATATTAATAATATTGATTTGAATTAAGTAATATTTTTGTTTCTTGAAACAGATCAGTTTAATTCTCCATTCTCAAATATTTTGATAGAAATTTCACAAATAGCCTATAGGCCTATTAAGTGTATTATAAATAAATAATTGGTTAGTCAAATACTAAATTATTTTAGTGAAAAAAACTTAAATATAACTGTAAATTTTAGATAAAATTAACTGTTGGATTTTTAGTCAATTATTTTGGTACAGTATGTTTAACTCAAACAATCAAGTAAATAAGTTACAGTTAAGTTAATAAAGTTTAATATTACTGTAATATTTACTAAGCCTTACTATTATTTTTTAGAGTATATTGGCAGCCAGTGAAGTGAGGCTAACATGGGCGAAATGTGCTCGTGTTTATGTGTTCCAGTTAAAAGATGCGCTGCAGTGTATTGTACCATCTGGAGACTGGCTACTGAAGACCCACTAACCCCCACATACAGTGCATTACAGTAATCTAGCCGAGTGGTAACAAAGGCGTGGATTACTGTCTCAAAATGTTGCCTCAGAAGATATGGCTTTATTTTGGCCAGCTGCCTCAACTGAAAAAAGCTTGATTTAAGGACTGCCCTGATCTGACAGTCGAGCTTAAGGTCAGAATCAGTTTTAACCCCTAGATTAGTGATGGTTGGGCCAAGGCACACAAATCAACAGGAGGGGTCCCATCGGTGCCACCAAAAACCATCACTTCTGTCTTTTGTGCATTGAAACTTAAAAAGTTAAGAGTCATGCAGGCCTTTATATCTTCAAGACGCTCGAGTAGCGATCTAACAGTGTCATTCTTTGGCTATCGTCCGCGTAACAGTGGAATGACATGCCATGCTTCCTGATTATTGAACCAAGCGGAAACAAATAAAGAGAAAAGAGAAGAGAGCCTAAAACTGAAGGAATGTACAGTACTACTTCACATTAGGGTTCTGATCAGCTTGTCTGGGTTCATTTTGCAGTAATGACCAGCTTGTACATGATCTCATATATATTTGAGAAATCACGTTTGATTTCGTCAAAGTTGCTCTTTACATTCAACCAACTTCATGAGGGGAATCATGAGATTCTTTTAAACTTTTTCCTTCTCTATCTGCTCTCATCAGTATAATAAATGATCACCATAGTCATCATCATAATTTCAATAATCTACACAGCAGCCCTTCAAACAAAATGTCTTTAAGATCATGAGAAACTTGAATTCAGTGTTTAAAGTGTCTCCAAACTTGGGTGATTAGGTGATTTATCTTTATCATTTCTCTCTCCAGTGATGTCTTCCTCCAGCGGTCCACTGACTGAGGAGCTTCAGTGCTCTATATGTCTGGATGTGTTCACTGATCCAGTCAGCACTCCATGTGGACACAACTTCTGCAAGACCTGTCTGAATAAGTGCTGGGACAACAGCCAGACCTGCAACTGTCCATATTGTAAAGAAACATTCAAGCACAGACCTGATCTCAAGATTAACACCACACTCCGAGAGCTCGTAGATCACTGTAAAAAGAAAAGTCCTGAGAAAAAAGCTGAAGTTCTGTGTGACGTCTGTGAGGAAAGAAAGCTGAAAGCCCTGAAGTCGTGTCTGGTGTGTCAGAGCTCTTACTGTGAAACTCACCTGGAGACTCATTCGAGAGTGGCAGGTTTAAAGAAACACAAACTGATCAATCCTGTGAGTAATCTGGAGAACTATATATGTCAGAAACATGAGAGACCTCTGGAGCTGTTCTGTAGAGATGATCAGACTATCGTGTGCCTGATGTGTGGTGTAACAGACCACAAGAACCACAACACTGTTTCTTTAGAAGAGGAGAGTGAAGAGAAGAAGGTAGAAGTTACTGACAAACTAATTTTAAATGGCTCTTATCATGAGGAATCACATGTTCTTTAATATAAATGAATCAATTATGAAAACATATTGTGTGTTGTTCTCTGTCTATAGACTCAACTGATGAAGACACAGAAAGACACACAGCAGATGATCCAGGACAGAATCAAGAAGATTCAAGACGTCAAACACTCAGCAGAAGTCAGAAAAGTGAGTTTAAAATAATTAAATTTAATTAATTTTAATATCTATTGTTTATTGAATTGTTGTATAAAAGCAATTTCACACTCACAGTCACTCTGTTGGTCTGAATATCGACACGTCTGTGATTCCCTGATCACTTAGTAAAGTAATAACACATCTCTCCTCAACAACACACATGATTTGAGGAATCATTCAGTGCAAACGGGGCAGAATGAGGGATTTTGAAAACCGCCTAAAACACTGAAATATGAGAAATAATAACACTGATTCTTCTCTTAACAAACGCCACTAATAATGTGCTGATTGTCCTGGTTGAGCAGAGAAACACAGAGAAGGAGAAAGCAGCCCGTGTGGAGCTCTTCACTGATCTCATCCGCTCCATTGAGAGATGTCAGACTGAACTGCTGGAGATGATGGAGGAGCAGCAGAAAGCAGCAGAGAAACAGGAGGAAGAGCTCATTGAAGAGCTGGAGCAGGAGATCACTGAGCTAAAGATGAGAAACACTGAGCTGGAGCAGCTCTCACACACTGAAGATCACCTCCACCTCCTACAGGTCAGTCAACATCTCTCTGATCAATGATAATGCAGTATATGACACCATAACACTCCCCATGCTGAAGGATTTCTCCTCTCTCCTGCTGTAGATTTACTCATCCCTGTGCAGCTCTAGAAACACCAGGAACTGGTCTGAGATCAGTGTGAAGACTGATGAGAGTCTGGAGACTCTGAGGAGAGCTCTGACTAAACTGCAGGACTCTCTACAGGAGAAACTCACGCTAACTGGTACAGCAATATCAAACACACCGTACAGATACATATATTTATCATCTTTTAATATCAGTAATGAAGAATGAGTCTGTTAAAGCTGAAATAAGAGAAGTATGTGATCATGTGTTTGTGTCTCATTATCATCACAGTTCTTCTTGAAGAGAGCAGGTCATATTCATCTCTAATTTCAGAAAACATGCAGTAAATTCATCTTGTACTAGAAGCTTCATCACTGTAACCAGAACCTTGAGGCTTTAGTAAATCTGTCAACACTTTTAGATGAGAAACTACAGAAAGAATGCACATCAGATAAAATTAGTTTATCAAGATTTTTAAATGTTTCTAAGAAAATCTAATTAATAGGCAATCTGGGTTTAAGAGGTACATTTTATTCTTCATTTATATCCTGCAGCTTAAACTTTAAAATCTTAAAAGTTTATTTTTTTAAATATTTTTTTTCTAGTTTGCACACCAAAACTACAGTATGATGAATAATTGAGATGAATAATATTAGCCACAAAATAACATATTGATTCTCTAAATATCAGCAGAGAAACATTGATCAGATAAAACATGTTGTACACAATTCTTTAAATATAACCTTAAATCTTGTGTATAATTCACACATAAACATGTCAAAGATCTGATGATGTTTTATTGTCATTAGTCTCTACAGAACTGAAGAGGAGACAGCAGTATGCAGGTACAGTGTGCTGTCTGCACTACACTAGATTACATTCAGATACTCACAGCTTCATCACTGACCGACAGTATGATTAAACACTGATTACATATTACAGACATCATCACTAAATATATGTATTGTGAATTTATGATTTATATTCTCTGTTTTCTCAGTGGATGTGACTCTGGATCCTGATACAGCTCATCCTAATCTCATCCTGTCTGATGATGGAAAACAAGTGAGATGTGGAGACATTATACAGAAACTCCCAGACAAACCAGAGAGATTTGATAGATGTGCATGTGTCCTGGGAAAGGAGGGATTCTCCTCAGGGAGAATTTATTTTGAGGTGCAGGTGAAGGGAAAGACTGCCTGGACTTTAGGAGTGGTCAGAGAATCCATTAACAGAAAGGGATTGATCACAGTGAGTCCCAGTAAAGGATACTGGACTGTGATTTTGAGGAATGGAAATGAATATGAAGCCTGTGCTGGTCCTCCTGTCTCTCTGTGTGTGAGAGTGAAGCCGCAGCGGGTCGGTGTGTTTGTGGATTATGAGGGGGGTCTGCTCTCCTTTTATGATGTGGAGTCCAGCTCTCATCTCTACTCTTTCACTGATCAGTCTTTCACTGGGAAACTCTATCCATTTTTTAGTCCAGAATCTAATAATGGAGATAAAAACTCAACTCCACTGATCATCACACCTGTCAAACACAATCAATGAATTTACAGCGCTAATATGAAATACACAATGAAAATGATTTATAGAATTAAAAATCTAAACGTTTTGCTATTTTTTCATCATTTGTTTGTCATTGTCCTGAAAATCAAAAAAGCATAAAACTCTAAATCTATCATTTCTAGCTATAATTACAAATTAAAAATATAATGCTTGTTTAACAATTTTATTTTCAATTTTTCATAATCATTCATGTCATTGTTTTCTCCCATCTCAAAACAATTTTTTTACACCAAAATAAATCAAACTATGAAAACATTAATAAATTATATCAAAGTTATTTCTACTATTTCAATTACAAAATGATCTGTGATATTACTGTGGTAAATCAGATGGTAATACCTCAATATATATCATAGAACTGTAAGATTACCATATTCATACACAACATTATGGATCTTCAAAGTATACCTAAAAACACCATGATATTATGATCATAGTAATAACAAAAAATTAAAAAAGGAGATTAAAGTAAAAAATTAAGAAGAAGAAGAAGAAGAAGAAGAAGAAGAAGAAGAAATAAATGTAGGTCTATTACCAAGGTATACCTATACAATGTTTTGTTCTTCTTTCTTTCTTTCTTTCTCTATTTTGGTTCATGTCTAATGTTTACCCCATGGTAAAACTAGGCATGTTTAACCATAAGAATAGAATAGAATAATAGACAAATTTCAACACACATCAGATTAATTTAAATGCTATTTTATTATTGATACAGTTGAATACATCTTCAAATAAAATATAGGACTGTTAAATATGTGATGGTGCTAATATGAAGAAGAGATACAAATATGAAACCTTATAAAAAAATATTTTCCTTCTCTCAGGACAGAATGTTCTATTAATGATGCCTATTTATATTGCTGTTTATGTTTAATGTATTTTGATCTGTATGAAAATTGAGCACAGCTGTTTTTTACAGTAGATAGTGATAAAATAAGGGGAATTCACATCATCACATATCCTTCACCATACGTAGAGATTGACATGGAGTACTTTCCATAAGATCATTTCTCAATGCAAATCAAACCAGCTATTAGGCTAACTGAAATAAAACCATGCCAATCTCTAGGTATGGTGAAGGCTATGTGATGATGTGCGGCTATTTTAATTCCAAAGGCCAAGGGAACTTTATCAGGATGCATAGTATCCTGGATCCATGAAGTAACTGGCCTTTAAAAATAAAAATCTGCCTGCCTCTATGGGAATTTAACATAGGGGTGTCCAAACTTATGCACCCTGTATTTTAAGGAAGAACATTTATTTATTTACGATACATTATTCATTCACAAAGAAAATTGGTGTCCTTAAAGGTTGGATTTTTCCTAATTTTTTTAATTAAGGCATTAACTTCAATTTCTAAAAGATGATTTTTTATTCCTCTTTTTAGTCAACTTTAGCATGGGTGTCTAAACTTATACATAGCACTGTAAACAGTGAGATATTTGATATTGATATTTGAGTCAGATATTATATTCTCATAGGTCATGACCCGGTGGATGAGAGACTCTTGAGTCCCCGATGAACAAGCAGAAGTTTATTCAAACACACTCAACAGCCTCCAAACACACGACCCTGTTTATGTGCCAACTGTCTCTTGTTTCTGACAGTGTTTCTGTTCTCAGCTGAAGGAACTGCTAATGAAGAGCGCTCTTGTTATAAGGACACATTAACACACACTGACCTGTGATGGGTTTGTCGCAGGCGGCACATTTTTGGGCGTACAGGTTACTGAAGCACTTCACACAGAACGGATCTTCACCCTGCGTTGTGAAAGGCTGTCCGGCCAGCTGGACTTTACAACCCGAACACAAGAAACATTCTTTATGCCAGGGCTCGTCTCTGTACGTAACGCCACCCTGAACCAAGATCTGGAAGAGACGAGACCAAACACACTGTCATTCACTGCGTACAACTTAACGACGTTAGCAATGAAATAAAAGCAGATAATACTCAGTATTTAGATTAATCTTCAGATGTGTGTAGTTTACACTCTTAAAAATAAAGTTTCCAAAGGGGTTTTTTTTTTTCAAAGGGAAACTTTGCCAAAGAAACTTACAGTGAACAATTTTGAAGGCAAGACACATAAATAGGGTAAAAAATTAACTATAATAAATATCACTTTCCTTTCTGTGTTGATGGAATACATTAAGAATTCCAAACATTTTTGTACGTTTTCAGAAATATTATGTTGTTATGTATGTAAATGAGGCATTTATCTAATTAGCTATTCACTCGTTTGCATAAACTCCAAAACAAAAATCTGAATATTGGATGAAGTCAGATGCAAAATTCTTGTTTCATTTGGTTGACATATTATAAATCAAAGGTTTTTAGAGAGAGGATTGAGGATTTCTCTTTTTATCACTCCATAAATCAGCAAATACTGTCAACAAATAAGTTTTCACCATGTTTTTAGGAATAAATTGTATAATATTAGGCAAGTGATATATGAACAAACCTCTCAGTAAAAACCTTCAGAATATATATATGAATAAACCTGTAATGTTTGGTGTATGTAAGTGATGCTGAACTGGAGAAAAAACTCATTTAAAAAAAGCAAACTTTAAAGATATGAATTGTAATCGAAATCTATGTAAATAAAGTAGTCTACAATTAAAAGTGTATTTTGGATGTTTTCTTTCCACTACCTGACGGAAGATGTCATAAAAAATATGTCACTATTGTAAGTTAATGTTAAATAGAGAAAAACATTTTACATTAAAGTAACTTGTACCGTATTCTACTTGGTTGGACCTTGTTACTGAAACACAAAATAACCAATACAATCTCAAGCACCAAAAGCAGCCCATACTAATCATCTAAGTTTTCTTTATCTGGAAAGTATGCTCTCTTCATGTATTTATAGCCTACATGGTTGCAAAAACATTTAGGCCTAGTTGCCATAAGTTGGCAACCCTAAAACTGCTCAATATTAAAGCTTACAATATGACTTTTTGTAAAGCTGCTTTGAAACGATGTGAAATGAGCGCTTTATACATTTTGACAGTAACTTCATCTAACTTGATTCGTGTAAATTCATCAAAACATTATCCAATTGATCGTTACTGAAATCGTCATATCACTTAATATTTCTGTAGTAGCCTACGGCTAAACAGCATAGAAGAAAATTCATAAATTCGTACATAAAGGAATGCGCATGCTCATGCCTCAAGCGTCTACGCCAATAAGATTGCTGTATTATAAACCAATAAAATCGGGTGTGGGCGGCCTTAATGTGTCGACCCGCCCCAATCGTCCACTCTGGGGAACTCGGAGCTCTGACATCACTGTAGTTCAGAGAGATTCAGAGAAAGTGAAACTAACTTGATCAACAACAATATGGACTCCTGAAACGATCAACCTCTTTAAACAACAGAATATTTATTGATCCGTTCAAAGAGTCTTGTGGACACATCTGATCCTCACAGGTAAGAGATAGAAATATAAGAGAGATTGTGCTGAACAGGTTTCTAATGGAAGTGAACTGGTTTAGCAGGTTTATGTCAAACTGGAATAAGTTGAACTGAACCAGGTTTAAGCATGTCAAATACTTAACTATTTTAGTTGTTTACTGCACTAAAATGGTATCAGAATTGTATTTAAATATGTCATTTGATTGGTTGTGATACAAAGATTGGCGTTTCTGTCATTTTGTCACAAATACATAACTACTAAAATGACCTGCAGATTCACTGAACACAAACCTGCTAAACTGCAGATGAAAATCACATTTAGCCTACATTAAACTTTATTAAGATAAAAATTACTCATGGCCATATAATATATTTTATGGAGAGCGTTATATAGGCTAGTTGTTGTAAATATACGAGACCGGTGCGTCGCTTGCAGGTGTCGCTCATTATCAATCACGCCACCGGCCTCGTCCTGCTCCCACAATATCGTTTAAGATTATAAGAAATTTAAATTGAGTGTGTGTATCAAGTGTGTCCAAACTTGCTGGTGATGTATCTTCATCATTTCTCTCTCCAGCGATGTCTTCCTCCAGCGGTCCACTGACTGAGGAGCTTCAGTGCTCTATATGTCTGGACGTGTTCACTGATCCAGTCAGCACTCCATGTGGACACAACTTCTGCAAGACCTGTCTGAATAAGTGCTGGGACAACAGCCAGACCTGCAACTGTCCATATTGTAAAGAAACATTCAAGCACAGACCTGATCTCAAGATTAACACCACACTCCGAGAGCTCGTAGATCACTATAAAAAGAAAAGTCCAGAGAAAAAAGCTGAAGTTCTGAAAAAAGCTGAAGTTCTGTGTGACATCTGTGAGGAAAGAAAGCTGAAAGCCCTGAAGTCGTGTCTGGTGTGTCAGAGCTCTTACTGTGAAACTCATCTAGAGACTCATTTGAGAGTGGCAGGTTTAAAGAAACACAAACTGATCAATCCTGTGAGTAATCTGGAGAACTATATATGTCAGAAACATGAGAGACCTCTGGAGCTGTTCTGTAGAGATGATCAGACTATCGTGTGTCTGATGTGTGGTGTAACAGACCACAAGAACCACAGCACTGTTTCTATAGAAGAGGAGAGTGAAGAGAAGAAGGTAAAAGTTGCTGATTAAACTGATTTTAAATGGCTCTTATCATGAGGAATCACATGTTCTTTAATATAAATGAATCAGTTATGAAAACATATTTTGTGTTGTTCTCTGTCTATAGACTCAACTGATGAAGACACAGAAAGACACACAGCAGATGATCCAGGACAGAATCAAGAAGATTCAAGACGTCAAACACTCAGCAGAAGTCAGAAAAGTGAGTATAAATTTATTTTATTTTATTAATTTAAATATTTATCATTGTTTATTGAATTGTTGTTTGAATTGTTTATTGGATTGTTGTATAAAAGCAATTTCACACTCACAGTCACTCTGTTGGTCTGAATATCGACACGTCTGTGATTCCTTGATCACTTAGTAAAGTAGTAACACATCTCTCCTCAACAACACACATGATTTGAGGAATCATTCAGTGCAAACGGTGCAGAATGAGGGATTTTGAAAACCGACACTGAAGTATGAGAAATAATAACACTGATTCTTCTCTTAACAAACTCCACTAATAATGTGTTGATTGTCCTGGTTGAGCAGAGAAACACAGAGAAGGAGAAAGCAGCCCGTGTGGAGCTCTTCACTGATCTCATCCGCTCCATTGAGAGATGTCAGACTGAACTGCTGGAGATGATGGAGGAGCAGCAGAAAGCAGCAGAGAAACAGGAGGAAGAGCTCATTGAAGAGCTGGAGCAGGAGATCACTGAGCTAAAGATGAGAAACACTGCGCTGGAGCAGCTCTCACACACTGAAGATCACCTCCACCTCCTACAGGTCAGTCAACATCTCTCTGATCAATGATAATGCAGTATATGACACCATAACACTCCCCATGCTGAAGGATTTCTCCTCTCTCCTGCTGTAGATTTACTCATCCCTGTGCAGCTCTAGAAACACCAGGAACTGGTCTGAGATCAGTGTGAAGACTGATGAGAGTCTGGAGACTCTGAGGAGAGCTCTGACTAAACTGCAGGACTCTCTACAGGAGAAACTCACACAAACTGGTACAGCAATATCAAACACACCGTACAGATACATATATTTATCATCTTTTAATATCAGTAATGAAGAATGAGTCTGTTAAAGCTGAAATAAGAGAAGTGTGTGATCATGTGTTTGTGTCTCATTATCATCACAGTTCTTCTTGAAGAGAGCAGGTCATATTCATCTCTAATTTCAGAAAACATGCAGTAAATTCATCTTGTACTAGAAGCTTCATCACTGTAACCAGAACCTTGAGGCTTTAGTAAATCTGTCAACACTTTTAGATGAGAAACATTTTCTGTTGGTCTTTTCAGCTGTTTCATCTAAATGTTGTGATTATGTGTCAGATAAAATCTGTTTAGCAGAAGAAAATCAAATCGATAGACATCATGAATTTAAGATGCAAATTTGTTCTTTTTTAGAGGAATATTTCTGACCTGTAGTTCAAACAGCTTTACAGTGCTGGGCTTTCATTTTCATAAAGATTATTTTTTGTAGTGTTGTCTTTAGTGAATAACCACAACACTAATCCACTCCAAAACTGAGATGAATAACATTAGGCATAAAAATATCTAAAATAAAAATGTCATAAAATGTTTCATAAAACATTCCCAAAGATGTTCTAAAAGGAGGAATATTTCGAGCTCAAACACAATAGGAGTTCAGGGATTCTCTAAATATCAGCAGAGAAACATTGATCAGATAAAACATGATGTTGTTCACAATTCTTTAAATATAACCTTAAATCTTGTCTATAATTTACACATAAACATGTCAAAGATCTGATGATGTTTTATTGTCATTAGTCTCTACAGAACTGAAGAGGATACAGCAGTATGCAGGTACAGTGTGCTGTCTGCACTACACTAGATTACATTCAGATACTCACAGCTTCATCACTGACCGACAGTATGATTAAACACTGATTACATATTAAAAACATTATTATCATCATCACAAAGTGTCTGTATTGTGAATTTGTGATTCATATTCTCTGTTTTCTCAGTGGATGTGACTCTGGATCCTGATACAGCTTATCCTGCTCTTATCCTGTCTGATGATGGAAAACAAGTGAGATGTGGAGACATTAGACAGAAACTCCCAGACAAACCAGAGAGATTTGATCTGTGTCCCTGTGTCCTGGGAAAGGAGGGATTCTCCTCAGGGAGATTTTATTTTGAGGTGCAGGTGAAGGGAAAGACTGAATGGGATTTAGGAGTGGCCAGAGAATCCATTAACAGGAAGGGAGAGATCACAGTGTGTCCCAGTAATGGATACTGGATTGTGGCTCTGAGGAATGAGAATGAATATTTGGCCTGTGCTGGTCCTCCTGTCTCTCTGTGTGTGAGAGTGAAGCCGCAGCGGGTCGGTGTGTGTGTGGATTATGAGGAGGGTCTGCTCTCCTTTTATGACGTGGAGTCCAGCTCTCATCTCTACTCTTTCACTGATCAGTCTTTCACTGGGAAACTCTATCCATTTTTTAGCCCATCCTTAAACTATGGAGGTAAAAACTCAACTCCACTGATCATCACACCTGTCAAATACAATAAATGAATTTACAGCCCTAATATGAAATACACAATGAAAATGATTTATATAATTAAAAATCTAAACATGTTTTGCTATTTTTTCATCATTTGTTTGTCATTGTTCTAAAAATCAAAATAGCATAAAACTCAAAATCTATCATTTAACAAATTAAAAATATAATGCTTGTTTAACAATTTTATTTTCAATTTTTCATAATCATTCATGTCATTGTTTCTCCCCTCTCAAATTTCTTTTTTATACCAAAATAAACCAAACTATGAAAACATTAATAAATTATATCAAAGTTATTTCTACCATTTCAATTACAAAATGATCTGTGATATTACTGTGGTAAATCAGATGTTAATACCTCAATATATATCATAGATGTTACACTGGTAAGGATGGCTGACGCGAAACAGTCGTTCCGAAGCTTTGCGAGATCCCGAAGCGCAGATGTTTCGAAACACTAGGCTTGTTTGAGATGAGCAAAATCTGCGCAGAATCGATCACCGGTGATCAGCGCGAGATGCATGCCGGTTAGAAATGTGTCCGAGTGCGGTCCGCCTTGCTCTGATGTCATGCTGACGTATGTCAAAAATCTCTCGCGAGCGCAAGGCACACCTGTCGGATTCTGCAGTCGAGCGCAGTTGCTCTCCACTGACTGCGCTGATCAGAAGCATGATGGGAAACGACTTGCTGACGACACAGCTTAATGTTAATTGGTTTAAACAACCGTGATGTATTGTTCTCTTTTAAAATGTTTGATTTTAAAACTCTGATATCATGTTTTATGTGTATACGTTATGTGTGAATATTCCCAAACTATCTAACAGTGCGATCTCTATGGGTTATGCAATTTAATTTTTATAAAAAAATAAAAAAATAAAAACACATATGTCTGTATTAAAGAAAAAAATATTGATAAACATGTATTTGGAATGGAATTAAATAACAAGTACTTTGGGTGTCTTGTTCATTTTATTTATTTTCATATAAAAGCAACATAAATTGAATTACATCCAGTTTATTAGCAACACTGTGCACGAGCGTGAATCCCGCGGTATCCATCTTTGATCTCGCAGGTGTCAGATCCACTACGAGAAGAGAGAACTGTCCGGCTTGCCTGCGCTTTTTTCACTCCTCCTCTCACTGCAGCCGCCTACTCTCGACTACATTTCAGGCGAGGCAAGGCGCATCTCAAACAAGCCTATTGATCCGAAGCGTGATTCAAAACACCTATGTCACGTGACTATGGCCAAACGAAGCCTCGAAGTGTTTCACTAAGGCTGCGTTCGAAACCGCATACTCAATGAGTAGGTACTTAATTTCAATGAGTACTTACTTAACGAGCGCTAAAAGAGTAGATACTTTATAGCCAGATCTCGTTGAGTATGAATGAGAACCGGACATCTGCCATGTTGACGTTATCATGTGACCTACGACGCGTTATCACAAGCGCAACAACTTAAAAGATTTGAACGACACGCTTAATTAATCTGTCTGTAAATATCATGATATTGATTAAACTTGCTCATTTTGTGGTCTTTTTGAAAAAACTGCTTCCCATTTATTTTGTGAGTACATTTAGGGTTGATTTAAGTTCTTATATTTAACCCTACTAATGTGACCCACCGTTTTATCCTTAACGATATTTATTTTTATTACGAAATCCCAAAATTGTCATCTCTTGAATATGTTGTTAATTTCTTTATTTTATATCCAAACATTTTCATCCATAAGCAAAAGTGGCTTACTGCTTTGTTTTCCTCTTTTTCTTGTTAAATTTAACTCTCGTTTCATCCCTCAGGCCTATAAATAACAGAAAATGCTTTTTTTTTTAAATGTATTATATAATTAATTATTTAAGAAAATAAATATTGATATTCAACCTTATAGGTTTTTTCCTGTGTATAAAATATCATAATATGTTTGCAAACCCATGATTGATATATATATATATATATATATATATATACATACATAGCCTACATGATATACCTCATAACATCAGTAACTCGACAGCCCTACCTAGAACGGTTTTCCTCAGCGTTTGTAATGTCTGCACAAAGGGAGATTCACCTTTGGGGAAAACTGTTGATTTTATACTCGAAAAATTTAAGTATCATTATTAAAAATTAATATTACCCCAGAATGAATTGCATTGCTATTCCAGCCCCAAAACATACAATAATAACAACGATAAATGCTGATCAATTAATTATATTACTTTTTACTGTAAATTATATAATTCAATAAAACAAACAAAATGTAATGTATGTCATTTGAAATAGCTATGCATGAATACACTCTAGATGTGTATATAGTGAACATCTACATTTTCATTCAAACAATAAATAAAGCATTAATTAATTGTATTTTATTTACTGACAACAATGAGAAATATTAATAAATTAGTAAAAGAATGAATCAAAGTCACCATCACACAATAAACAAATGCATATACAAGTCAACACATGAAACAAAGCTTTATTAAAACTACAGTCAATCATGTATGTATGTAGGCTACAGGCGCTGAACCACATCCTTCTGCCATCTCAACACAGCGGTTCCCATTCTGCGGCTCTGATGAATCAGCTGACCGCCAGAGGTGAGCCGTGCCTTCGTGCCGGAGGTTGTTGCGTGATGTGTTGTGCTTCACAATCTGAGGCAATAGAGCTTTTTTTCCACAAATGCCGCCACATCATCTTTCCTTGCAGGTCCTGCTCCACCACAAAAGCTGTGCAGCAAATGCACAGAAATCAAGAATCAGAAAAGTGCTGTAATAGCTCTGTTTGAAACTACAATAATTAAAATAAACTACAACTTAATATTTAAATAGTTGTTGTATTCATTTCTGTAATGTCACAGAGCCTTTGATTGTAGCATTCAGCTTCATGAGCCACTCTCCACCGGATAAACACACATCTGTTCATCTGTCCCTGTAACATCCAGACCAGACTCACATTACCTCTGTGATTTATGAGCTCAACACTACATTTACATGTTGAGGTTGTTTTAACTTTTTATCCTACATAAATGTTCCTTAATTTATCAACAGTACTAATGGACAAATAAAATAGATAACTTATGTTTAGTTACTTTATAGATTTGTTCTACATAATAGCACACATACATCACTCAGATGCCTATTTCATATCTATTAGACGTAGTAATCTGCAATTCTTATAGAAGATTTTCTTGCCAGATATTAAATAGACATTTAGTAATTGTATTTAAGATGTATACGGTTTAAAATGTATGCAAATCCACTTTGGAGACGTATGTGTCCTTACTGGAGCTTCTCTGTTAGCTACATAATAAAATGTGATTTACAGCAAAATCACAAATATAGCGTCTTTACATCTTCAACAATTCAACAGTTTATTGTACAGTAGTTCAACACATGCGATCATTTGATTTGTAATACTCACATTTGAAAACAGTCTCGTCCGTCATCCTTTCCGTCACGTTCGAGTATGACCTATCCTTCTTCTTCTTTTTTATGACGTATCCTCTCGCGTGGCCTCCTGGGATAGAAGAATATCCATCGTTGAGCACTCAAAAATCTGGGCGGAAGCGAGTAAGCCATCCGGGAACTTCTCGCCTACTCTTTTATGAATACTGATGTTTCGAACGTACTGCTTCCTTCACGTACTGTTTTCGCCTACTATATAGTAGGAAAGTAGGCATATTCGAACGCACTTAAGTCCGAATCTCGCGATAATTAGTACGTCACCCAGGTAATTCTCGCCTACTCTTTTGGATTCATACATACTTTTTCGCTCGCCTACTCTTTTTCCCATACTAAATAGTAGGGAAGTATGCGGTTTCGAACGCAGCCTAAGTGTTTCATCAGGTGTGGTCCGCCGAATCAGCGTTTGATTGACACGGTCGGGAACAGACAACCCGTTCTCATTCCCGGGGCGTAATATACTTACGCTTTTGACACGTCCGTCAGCGTACAATTTCAACGCACATGGCACCCATGAGCGTCAAAAGAGACGCACAGAGCTTTCCACTAACTCCAATGTAAACCCATCCGCGGTACTATTGAACGCCCAGGGCACGGCGAACTGAGTGTTGATATAACACCCCGGAAGTGTCCTCATTGTCAATTCAAATGTTGTTGTTTTTTATTTTAATATTTATATTCATTGTTTTGACAATTTCACCATTAATAATCAATTAATCTCGATAAAATATTTGGCAGACGGAGCCAGTGGATTCACCCTTCACCCTGCTTCACCCAATCAATTCAAATGTTTTTTTTTTTTTTAAGATATTAAACATATATATAATTTTATTTTTATATATTTCAACACAAAAACGTGATTGATAATTCTACAATATGAAAATGTTATGGTCTTTTTTTTACTTTACAACAGCGTCATGAATATTGATTGGTTTAAAGATTATTTTATTGTTAATATTATTGTTAATATTTATATTCAGCCTACTATTAGCCACAAACCTTACCATTTCACCATTAATAATAAATTAATCTCGATAAAATATTTGTCAGAAGAGAACTACCCATAATCCGTTGCTATGGAGACACTGACGGGGTCGGAGTTTGATGGGAGTTTTTTCTAGTTCGTGAGCATTTTGTGACGCAGGTAACGTTAAGTCAAACTTTGGCTATTATTTAAGTTCTGAAGGTGATATTATACAGCTGTTTTAGAAAGACAACGTGTCTGGTTTGATTTGCTAAAATCTCGCAAACCTTTTTCAAGAAGTAAAACATTTAACGTTAAATGTAAATCGTTGACTCGTTCTCATAAGCCAATTTAAACTAACGTTAGCTAACGGGCTTGCTAGCTAAAATTGCTAAATTGCGTTATTAAAGTGTTAATATAATTACAATATAATTTAAAATATAACTTTGCATGTATTTTCATATTTGTTTTAGGCTACTTTACATTTTCACCCGAATACAAACTATGAAGATGCATTTGATTGTAGGTTTTTATTAAGTAAGCTATCTGTTTATTTTTTGTTCTGTCAATATTATCTCTCCTGTTTAGTTTGTTGAAAAATGAGTGGTTTTAATTTTGATGCTGAAGATTTGGAGTTAGAGGATAAGCTTCAGGATGTTAACAGATTTCTTCAGGTTTTGGAGGTAAGTTAAGTTAAGTGTTGCATTATGGCAAAACGTTCTAAGAAAATTATTTTACACCTAAATTATATATTCATTATTTGGAGTGTTGCTTTTTTTGTGTGTCTTGTTGAATTACACAGAGTGAGTCTCAGAAGGAACTCAAGGCACAGAGGGAACAAACCCCAACCCCTGTTCGATGGAAGAAGCGTGACAGGCATGGGTTTGTTATTCCTAAAAGGCCTTCATCCAGTAAGAAATCCAGTGGAATGCCATCTGGTTAGTAGTCCTACTTATATTTCTCCTTTCTGTTTACTTAATTTCCATTACTAAATTGGTCTCAATGTCATTTTCAGCGCCAACTACGAAGCAAGATCAACGCACAGGTAAAGCCAAAACACATTTTGTGATTATGAAAAACTAAAAAAGATGGATATTTACATGGTTTTAATCTCCATAACCTTATTAAAGTCTGTGAAAAGGAGTTTCAAAGTTCCAGATTGTCTTTCTTCTCTCCTTATGTCATGTTGAAGGGGTTGGAGTCTCAGCAGCAATACCATCAATTAATAAAACAGACCAAATGTTATTGTCAGAATTGCACTGAAAACTGATAGTCTCTCTAAAGCCTGCATGTCTTTGCCACCTGTATTTCCTTAAAAAAAATATATTGTTAACACAGAACAGCCCAGATGTGCGGCACCTACTGATGTTGTTTCCAGTGTCAACCTAACAAAAGGTACATAATTAAAGCATAGTGTATTGTAATTGCCTGGATAGATTATACTTTTATTATTAGTTTAGATGTAATTTCTTGACCGTTTTGGTTTAGGTAGAAATGTATGAGCTGTTGTCAATTTGAAACAATAGAGTTGGTATATTGGCGAAGTTTATTTATTTCATTCTTTTTCTGTTAGGATCTGAAACTGAGGTGCTTCGTCAGGAGCTCCTTGAGCTGCTTGAGGAGGTAGTAGATGATGAAGTATTGGAGGACACAGCAGTGATTTGTGAGGCGTCATCCGAGTCAGCTGCTACAGACTGGGAGATCAGAAACAAAGTGTCCTCACAAAAGTGGAAAGAGGCCAGACCATTTCTTCTTAAAAATATGCTGGCTAACCAAGATCCACATCCACATTGTGGGTGCCAGTGTGGCAAACAAGCTGTAGTGAGGTGTCTGGACTGCCTGCCTTTCCCGTTCCTTTGTGAGGACTGTGATACTGCTGTCCATTCACGCTTTGTCCTGCACAACAGAGAGTCACTAACTGGAGGATTTCGGCAGCCTTTGTCAGAGTTGCGCCAGCAAATGGGTAAGACCATTTCCAAGTATTATGCCTTACTATGGATGAAACGTGCTATTCTTGTAACTGGATTCACATTAAGAAACCAAATTCTCTATGCAATGCGTCTTTTTAGTTGAAGAAATAGTTAATTTTGCATAACAAGTTAGTGTGTGTGCTTTTTTTGGTATCTAAACAATACACAATTTCATTTTTTTGATAGCACGGCTGTTACCTATACAGAGACCAGATCGTGTGTGTGGCTGTTCAACAGGCAACATTCATGCGTCACCTGGCAGAAATGTGGCTGTCATTACCATAAATGGTAAGTGGACATTTTACACATGGTAGCTTCGCCTCTTGAGAAGTTGCAGTTTCTATTATTTAGTCAGTGTAACTTACCCTGTACACTTACAGATAAACTGAGGCATATTGTTGACATTTTTCTATCTGCTCCACTCGCTTGCCAGTCTTGTGCCAAGTTGTGCCCGCTGAGAATTTCATGCACATCACGGTTCCTCACGGGTATATTCTAAGTACTGTATAAAAACGATATAATATTCTTTGCGCAGTTCATCAATGTTGATAAATGATTCAACCATCCCGCGAGGTGCGGAAACCTCTGCACAACACCGACACAGCTGGTGCTCCGTCTCTCTTTTACTTCTGTCACACACACTACACCCACACATACGCACTGATCTCCCTTCCTTCTTATTGTTCATGATTACTCATCATGCAAGGGGTTTTGCCCAATTTCACTGTGGGTGTATGTGTGTTATTATCAAAACGGTATTTTTTTGTAATGCACGAGTATGACAAGGTGGCAGTACCTACATTTACAGTGCATTATTATGTGTTTTCCGCAACATCTTCTTGCAATCTTTTCCTATAACCATTTAAAGATGGAATTTAAAAAAAACAACGGCCTGTTTTCCTTAACAATATTACTTCATTTATTCATTTAAATTAATGCTCCCTACAGGCCGCTACAACCTTGTATTGCCAGTTGTGAGTTGCACCAGCTGTTGCCTAACATGGTCCCCCAACATTGAGGACATCCAGCGAGATGGATACTGGCCTGGCACCATGAATTTCTGCACCCTGTATACCACTGATGTCTTTCAGTCTTTCTATGACCTTAAGATGGCTGCACCAGGTGTATCACTTAAAGCGTACATCAAAATGCTTGATGAAAGAACAGAGCGCTTCGGAAGAGTGAGTTTTCAATTTTGCCAAGCTTAATGAAGATGCATGCAATGTTTATTAGTTAGTGTTTATGGTGAGTTACACAAATATTATTTTCCTTAGAGTTTTTTCCTATGTTTGTCCTAAATCTAAAAGGCGGGCAAAATATCAGCTGATACCTTCAGCAAAAGCTTTTCTGAGTGGGTTGCTGTGACATACGAGGTGGAGAAGATATTCCACGAGAAATCATTTGACTGCCCTGCCTGCACTCCAGAGATGCTTGCAGTGTCAGTTGACGGAAACCGCAAGCTTTATCGCTTCAAATCAAATGCAAGGTATTTCAAATTTAGGGTTTTAGACCAAAAAAGTATTCCTAACTATTGGTTCCTACACTTCGAATGTTTAGTAGCCAAATCAGGTTAAGGAGCCAAAGCGTAGAATTTTCCATATAAAATGATATTTTTTACATTATGCATTAGATATGGGTTAAATTAACTTGTAGCCCATGTCAACAGTGTATGGAAAATGCACATTATTTGTTTGAACAGATCTCACTGTATTGTTTCAGCACTTCAGAGCCAGGCAACTTTGAAGGTGTCTTTATTCAGAAAGATGAGGAGGTTGCTGAGTTTGTTGACAACATCCACAGACAAACAAATCATGCAAGTTTCAATATTTGTTTTTGTCTCATTGCTGTCTTGACATTATTTACTTTGAGTAAAATAACATAATCATAGAGACTTATTTTTAATGAATGAGTCTTTAACCTAAGAAAGTGTAACCTGTGCAGGAAATTAATTATATTTTTTAGACTTGCTTGGTTTAGGCTTCTCCAGGGTTTAATGTCTTATTAAGATTACTTTAAGGTAGGAAAGGCATATCTAGAATCTATCTATTTTAAAAGGACAGTAAAGGCTTTTTATATCCATACATTTGGAGGTTAAACTAGTTTATCCTACAGTAGTTCTGCAAACAAACACATCCAGTTCAGTAACTTATTTTTTTTTATTTATTTTTTTTACAATAACACAACACAGTGGTACCGGTATCTCATAACAGCACGTACAGCCATATAAGCTATATCATCTTACAATCTTTGGATATATATGTTCATACATAAGCATATAAAATGCAAAAACAAAATAATTATAATAAAAAAATACAACAGGGCATATCAAAGTAAATACATAACAGGGACATTTTATAGACCAGTAATAAAAAAAAAAAGATATATCAGTCGCTAAGCATCTTCCAGAAAGTTCCACAGAGAAGACCAAGTGCGCCAGAAAACATCAGATCTTTGATGCAGATCGTGAGTTAGTTTTTCCAGAAGTAAAAGAGTAGCGACCTGACTCATCCACATATTAACTGAGGGTATTTGAGGAGTTGACCATAGTAATAATATAATTTTTTTTGCCATATATATACAGAAGTTCAACACACTTTCTTTGTCACAGTCCAGGCATAGACCAGCTTTACAGTTCAGAAGGTAAACATTTGCAAAGGTCTTTCCAATAATCTTTTGAACAACCATGTGGATCTCTTTCCAGTAACCTTTGATTTTATCACAATCCCAAAACACATGCATCATTGTGCCAATGTTCGACCTACATTTGAAACATAATTGAAAAGAATTGGGGAACATTTTATGAAGTCGAACTGGAGTTAGATAGGTCCTGTGAATGAATTTATAATTTTGTTCCTGGGCCGAAATTGAGACACCTTTGGAGAAAACACATGTACAAACAGATAACCACTCCTCATCACTAAAATTTGATCCTAAGTCATTTTCCCATATCATTCTCAAAGAATCAAAACTTGAAGGACCAACATTAGACAGCAAAGAATATAACTCAGAGATCTTCTTCTTAAGAGTAATTGAAGAGAGAAGCTGTTTTTCCACGTCAGTAAGATTAAAACGTATATTGCCTTCTTTTGAGTGTGACTCCAAAAAGTGCTGTAATTGAAGAAATTTATAAAAATCTTTACTGGGCAGGTTAAATTCCTGCTTTAATGGCTGGAATGACCTCATTTGACCATTATCAAATAGATGACCAAACTCTGACAGTCCACTCACCCTCCAGGTCAGAAGACCAATATTCTGTACGCTTGGGGAAAGATCAGGATTGAGTGCAATAGGAGTCTTAAAAGATAACTTATTAGGAATAGCTAAATATTTCTTGACACCCTTCCACACCGAAAGAGTATTTGACACAGTGAAAATATTATTCAGAGACTCAATTTTTTGTATATTATGAACAAATGGCAGAGAGCCAGTCCAGTAACTTTGAGAACCAGTTGACAGTCACAATTCTTAGAGGGTTTTAAAAATTCATTTAGTTCAGTTATAATCTTTGAATTTATAGATCTCAGGAAAAGGGTCGTGTGGATCTTCAAGTTGGAGAGCAGCTAAGGAGTCTTCCAGGAAAAACACCAGCAAATTGGATGAGGAAGGGCTTGAAATTGCTGTCTGTCGCCATGGAGTCCTCCTTGGAGCACTGAACATGTTTCGAGGGGAGATCTTTGCCTACCCTCTTTTCCTCCAAAGGATGTTGGCAGAAAAAGCCCCAGGAAACATCACATTCCTTTGCTCCGATGTGGCATGCAAATATTTCCCATATTTGTCCAAGGTGGCTCAGCAATGCCCTGAGATGAGGAAGCTCCAGTCCATGCGTCCTTTCCTGTCTGTAATGCACGCAAAGGCTCACACTGGGAAATGCGAGGTACATTGCAACTTTAATGACTAAGTTAGTAGTCATTTGAGTCATTGAGTAGTTTAGAAATAACATTATTTTATGATTATTGTACGCACTTCTTATTAGATTAAATGGGGAGGCGCATTTCAGGAAGGTGCAGGCTCAACAATTGGAGAAGAGGTTGAGCAAGTGAACAGTTTCTTGTCCAGGGCAGCAATCACGACCAAGTACATGTCCAAAGCAGGTGTGTTTGTGTGTGTGTGTGTGCCTGTGTCTGTCTGTGTGTGTCTGTCTGTGTGTTTGTGTGTGGGTGGGTGTGTCTGTGTGTTTGTGTGTGTGTGTGTGTGTGTCTCTGTGTGTCTGCGTGTGTGTGTGTGTGTGTGTGTGCCTGTGTCTGTTTGTGTGTGGGTGGGTGTGTTTGTGTGTGTGTGTGTGTGTGTGTGTGTGTGTGTGTGTGTGTGGGTGTGTGTGTGGGTGGGTGGGTGGGTGTGTGTGTGGGTGTGTGTGTGGGTGTGTGTGTGTGTGTGGGTGTGTGTCTGTCTGTGTGTGTGTGTGTGTGTGTGTGTGTGTGTGTGTGTGTGTGTGTGTGTGTGTGTGTGTGTGTGTGTGTGTGTCTGTGTGTGCCTGTGTGTCTCTGTGTGTGCCTGTGTGTCTCTGTGTGTGCCTGTGTGTTTGTGTGCGTGAGTGTGGGTGTGTGTGGGTGTGTCTGTGTGTTTGTTTGTGTGTGTCTGTGTGTGTGTGTGTGTGTGTGTGTGTGTGTGTGTGTGTGTGTGTGTGTGTGTGTGTGTGTGTGTGTGTGTGTGTGTGTGCCTGTGTGTCTCTGTGTGTTTGTGTGAGTGTGTGTGGGTGTGTGTGTGGGTGTGTTTGTTTGTTTGTGTGTGTCTGTCTGTGTGTGTGTGTGTGTGTGTGTGTGTGTGTGTGTGTGTGTGTGTGTGTGTGTGTGTGTCTCTGTGTGACTGACTGCCTGTGTGTGTGTGTGTGTGTGTGTGTGTGTGTGTGTGTGTGTGTGTGTGTGTGTGTGTGTGTGTGTGTGTGTGTGTGTGTGTGTGTGTGTGTGTGCCTGCCTGCCTGTGTGTCTCTGTGTGTCTGTGTCTAGGAGGTGATTATTAATTTGCACTGACATTGAATTCAGGAAGAACAAACATGCTGACCCTTCTGGCTTCCGGGTGGAATAAAAAGAAAGTCAAGAATATGGGCCGCACTTTAAGCCAGAGATACACCAAGGTACATTTTTCTACAGTGATGTTGATATCATAATGAAAATAAACACAAATAATGTACATGCATACATGAAAGGACATTTGTTATTGTAGACTGTAAGGATGCTCAAAGAACAAGTGGACATCCTGAATGCTACCAAAGATGAGCTTGGTGTAGATGATGACACACTGCAGCTATGGGTGTCTGATGTGCAGCAATGGGCTGAGGGTGAGATGGCTTATTGATCATTGTTGATCAATCAACAATGATCTTGTCATTGAAATTCCTGGGGTTACACAACAGAGCGAACGTGAACCATTGGTTAACCCTAATTATGCTTAAAGAAAAATGATTGCTGAATGTAATAGAATGATTGTGGTTATGTGTATACTCAATAATATGACTCTGATTTAGAAACTGATCCAGGTGATGGCAGCCTTGGGGCATTGCAGGCACGAATTGAAGAGCTAGCAGTCATCATCAAAGTGCGAACCCAAAACCTTTACAAACAAACTGGTAGGTCACAGTTGCAGACATTTGACATTGCCTTGTTAGAAAATGCACATGGTAACCTACACAGGAGTTCAGAAAACCCAACAAAATCTTATCCAGGGTGGTTAAAGGAATAAAATGCACATTTTCCAAAACACTGCTAAAAGTGTCACAATCGGGATTTGATTTTAAAGGGGTGGTAAAACACCTTTTTTCAAAGGCTTGATTGTGTTTGTGGGGTTCACTGTAACGTGTTCATGCTTCGTTTTTAAAAATTCGCATTATTTTTCACATATTTACCCATTATTCTACACTGCTCTGTCCCTCCTTGTAAAAACGGCCAGATGATTCCTGGTTCTATGAAGCCCCGCCCTCAAAAATACGCAATGGGCTCAGATTGGTTAGCTCTTTTTCAAAGCAACATAAAATGGCCTCGCCCCCTTTATGTACTGTGCTCCCAAAGGAGGGGTTTATGTAAATATTGGACATAGTGATGTCAGCATGCCCACAGGAATGTCGTGTAGTCCCTATCAGCCGTTTCTGTAGTTCTTAGAAATTGATTTCTTTAAAAGCAAATATCTCCCTTTGCTTTAAACTTTGAACGTTGTAACTTTGCAGATGTTGTTTATACTCAAATAGCAACATTACACACTAACTAAAGTTAGAAAAGTGAAATCGTGTTTTACCACCCCTTTAAATACATACATACTCAGAATTTAATTTTTTATTTTTTTGTTGCAGATAGCAACAAGAGGCGTCACAAGATCAGAAAAGTCATTCTTAATGAGAAAAAACGCTTGGCAGTGACCATTTGCGAGTATAACAACTTGGCTGAACCAGCTAAGCAAATTGTGTCCACTGATGCCAGTGTTCTGACTGAATGGCCTTGGAACAACATAAGTGAAAGTAAGTTCCCCATTAAAGGGATCATTTTATTTCAAAGGGAACTTTGGTATGTTTTAGCTTACCTCAAGGGCATCCAAGATGTAGGTGTCTTTTTTTCCACAGTAGTTTCAATTTTAATATTTTTAGGTCAAACCGTTCTTGTCTGTCAGTCATATAATGCATGTCGATGGTCACTGGCTCAAAACACAAGCACAGAGTCCAAATTAAAACAATTCCTCATCGTCCAAATTAAACAATTCCCCATCGCAAGTACACATTGATGGCCTAAGACATGAAACGAGCTGTTTGTGTGAGAAAACGAACAGTATTTATATCGTTTTTACCTCTTGTACACAACCACGTCCAAGTGATCTGAGGACGTGCATGCTTCCAAGTGTGAGGTAAAAAAAAAAAATTTGACTTCTCTGTGCATGCATTAATAGACCTGCATTATATGACTGACAGACAAGAACGGTTTGACCTAAAAATATCAAATTGAAACTACTGTGGAAACAAAGACACCTACATCTTGGATGCCCTTGAGGTAAGCTAAAACATACCAAAATTTAATTTCAAAGTGAACTATCCCTTTAATAAAACCTATATCTGAGCACTTGCATAATTTTATTTGTATTAATCCAAAGAACAAAACTTCTAACTCTAATGTCTTCTGTTTTGATGTTGATGAATTGAAGCTGCTGCTGCTGACCTTCACACCAAAAGAACCGTGTTTGAGAAGGTTATGGCTGTGCGACGCCTGAAGGAGGAGGAAACGATTATCTCTAAAGAAATGCAGCAGCACTGGACAGCAATGAAGGCAAAATCTATGATGCTGGCAACTCTCTCCTCAAACTGTAAGCACTATTTTTGTCTATGTATGTCTCCTGAAATATCAGATCTGGACTATACTAATTTGTATCTCTGCAAAATTTGTCACTAGAGTTTTTCTTTTCCACATTCTTCTACTGAAAGGGAAATGACTGCTTACTATCCTGAAATCTGAAATTTAAACATAAACCAGGCAAACTAGATTAGATGTGTAATAAACACAACAGGCTGTCACTGTCTAGCAAATGTCACCGCTCAAAGTACTCAACCTCCAGTATTGAGCGGAAAGAACAGAGAGCAATAGCTTGCACCAACAAGTGTTGACTGTTGACAGTTTTTTATTTATTTATAAAAACTGCCTCCTGAAGCTTGTATCTAAATTTCATTTCACAACCCTGTTGTAATATGACTATTGATACCTACTTTGTAAATACTTATTAAAGTGTCATTATTGACTTTAAAGGTCCCGTATTATGCCCCTTTTCACAAGATGTAAAATAAGTCTCTGATGTCCCCAGAGTGTGTATGTGAAGTTTTACCTCAAAATACCCAACAGATCATTTTTTACAGTATGTTTAAATTGTCATTTTTTGGGGGCTCAGAAAAAGGAGTGAGTGGATTTTTATCACTATTGGCTGGCTGGTTGTGTACACACACTGCCAACACACATTTATATCCAAACAGCATGCAAAAGTGAATTTTGCATAATAGGGGACCTTTAAGAATAGTGTGTTTATGATAATATGAAAATCTTTTGTTTTTACAGCCTCGTTTGCTGACCAGCCTGAGGATGTACAAAGAGGACTACAATGTCTGGTTCTTGAGAAACAAACTAAACTAAAAGCAGAAATGGTAAAAGTCAAAAGCTTTTATAGGAGAATCCTCAGCCATCAACCATTTCTGGAAATGGACTCATCGTCGGAGGAGGAGGAGATGTCAGAAGATGATGAGAGCACTTCTGATGAAGACTAAATGCACTATGTTTATGTTTGATGTTATTGAACAATAAACACTTTCTCTAGATGTTATCTCTGGCTTTTATCTAACTGTGGGGAACATTTTCTATATATAATTGTTTCTGTTACCATGTTTTTGAAAGGACACATTTGAAAACAATGTTTGGGTTCAAAATGTTTAAATGAGGGGTACTGCTACTATTTTCAATTAGTAAAAAATAATGGGGAAGTTACTGTACCCACAATGATATCTGACCATGTTTTTAGTTATTTTCACAGCACACTATCTATTGGAAATTAGTTACTAAATAGGTAAGGATAGTTCAAATATTTTACAATCAAAATAATAACTGAAATTAACATAATAAAGCAGGCGTACTGTCTACAGTCTATGACTGTGCCACATGGTTTATTTTGGGATGTAAGTGATTTGTGATTGTCAGTGATCCGGGGACACGTTCAATCTCTGATAATACTTCTGAGTCGAGTATATGCCATGCTGTAGCCTGACGTGCACCTTCACAAAAAAAATATAACCATGTTGCGGCGGAGAAGGGTCTGACCTTTACTGTGTATGGGTCTGACTGCAGAGCCACAGTGAGTTTCACCCCGCGCGTCGCGGTAGTTTTTCACTCTTCCCATTGGCTGATATTCACTTGCGTCATACGTACCCCATGGCGCGGGGAGTTTTTCACTCTTCCCATTGGCTGATATTCACTTACGTCATGCGGAAGTTTGTGTTTTTGCTAAATAACTTAAATTAACCGCGATATTTACTTTAAGTTAACAGCAATCGTGCTATTTCGATAGATGCCGTGTAATCACTAGTTTGACTGTAATATTTTTTTATATATATTAAGCTGATATATGTTTTTACAACCCTAATTGGTATAAACTAGGGTTTATAAACCAGAAAAACTACATATATGGCGCTTATTTTATCAAGCTGCATAGCGCGGCTGTAGGGAATTGTAGTTTTTAGTCTACATTACTGTTCTTCCTAGAATTGGAAGTTGTAAATACTGATTTGAGAGTTTATTGTGATATTTAAGGGCATGATACACTCATGTGTGAAATCAGATTTTAAATATATAATTGTAAAATGGGTGAAAATCTATTTTACCTATATGTAATTGCGCCCCCTGTTATTGACCACACTGACTATTAGATGAGGTCAAGAGCTTTCCATAACAGTTGGTCCCATGTCTGTATTATAATTTTTTTTTAAATTATAGAACTTAATATATGCACCGAGCTCAGGGTTCAAAGGCCAATATACCAAAGCAGGAGCCATGAATAATCTTTTTACTGACATATGTTACTCTCCGGGGCGAGACCTTTCCAACGATGTACTTGGTTTGGCTCTAATCCAAAGTTTTAATTTTGGCATTCTAGGTCCATATGATCTCTAGGGCCACGCTTCAAAGAGCACTTTGAAGATACAATGAAGGGGTTTGCTTGTTTTTTTTGTTTTGTTTGTTTGTATCTTTTTTTATGTGAGCAAAATGAGTCAGCTTCATGTAACATTTATAATAATAATAAATAAGTATATGGAATTACCACAGGTTTAAGGGGCAACCCATTTACCTTTGCAGTTTGTTGGCTTATAGGCTACTTTTTACAATACCCATGACATTTTATTTATTTCTAACTTTAAGATTCCTTTTTGGCATGCTGCTGCTGCAGTCTTTCTATCTAATCTACAGTAATTATAGAGGCCCTATGCTTATAGCTGCCTATTCCCATCAACCTGCTGCACAAAGACCCTGCCCTGCATGGGGTCAGCCCTATGTTCCCACATTTCTAAGAAATTATTTTTTACAAAAATTTTAGAAAATTAGGCCCTATGTTCCCACAGCCTTTTGTTCCCACAGTCCTGTTTATATTGGGTTTAGGTTTAGGGTTAAAGAAAAACAACCTTGGAAATGATGGAACATAGGGCTGTGGGAACATAGGCACGCTCTCCTCTGCATGTGATGCCTTGACATACTATGTGCCCGCTTGCTCTCAAAGATGAGGCTTATGATCCATTACCTCAATTTGGCCAAAAGAGGTTGATATAATGTTGTAAAGCAAATATACCTGCAAATATAATCATCCAATCTGTGAGTCAGTTTGAAGAAGGTTGACAATGGATCTCTCCAAAGAGCTGGAGGTACAAAATCGTTGATGCAGGATCATTGGCATTCCATTTCTTCTCAATTTTTTGTCCAACATTGTGTCCTTGAGTGAGACATCTAGTTGCTCCAGAGACGTGCATTCTCTGGTATATTGTAAGGCAATGTGTGCCAATTGTAAGCCCTAATGGATAAAAGCATCAGCTACATGACTTATTATTTTCATTGTTATACCCAGCCAGTCACAAGCAGATGGGTACCTCCTTTGAATCTGGTAAGTACTTAAGGTTTCTTTATGTCAAATAGGAAGTTTTTCCCTGGCCCTATTGCCTACCAAATTGTTATACAGGGTTAAGGCTCTGTAAAGTGTGTTGGGAAAACTTAATTGTATATAACACTATATAAGTAAAATTTAATTTAAAGTCTCACTCTATCCTAAAGAGACCCAATCAGATAGGGTAAACTGAAATGTCAGTTTTCTTCTTACAGTGCAGTGTAATCATTACCAAATACATTTACAGCCATTTACCTGCATGTACAAAATTAACAAAAATTAACACTTAAACTCTGGAATGCGGTTTTCAAACTGGCAGTTGCTTATAAAAGGGACAGGCAGTGTTTTATCATGATTGCCATTCTTATCAAAATTGTTAATAGCACACGTCGACTCTAATGAAAAAAACAACAACTTTATTTCAAAAATGAACATTGAAATTATCAAGACATTTTTTATAAATGACAGCATGCTCTATTACAAGTAGAAACTTTGCCAAAACTGTCAGAGCCACCAGTTTCTGCATGTGCTGCTGGAGTCATGCATATTGTTGTGCTGGCTCCCAGGTGTCATTCCACACTTTGCCACTGTCCAGGAACGAAAGGAAGAATACACACAATAAAAGTTAAAAGAATAACCTCAGCTATGACATGTGAAACATGCCCTCTGCCTTCCTATGTCATACTACACATGCACATAATTATATCTTAAAAACAATGAAAATCTGTGTCTTAACATGATTGATCAAATAACCTCATTCAAAATATGGCGGTTACTACTGTATTGTCAATTTATAAACCTGGTTCCAGTCCATAACACCACTTTATTTTATCTAGGAGGGTTAGGACCTACCATTTTGAGCAAGGGGTCCACATTACTTTGACTTCTTCTTTTCCCTGAAACCCAAGACATAGACAGAAGTTGCAGTTAGTTAAAAAAGCAGCAAGAGTTGCATTTAGAGCTTTTGTAAGACGATTTATGAAAAAGCATTTGTCTACTATGTCACTCTGTTATAAAGTTAATCCTTTTCCAAAATACTATCAAAGTATGCATTACAATATACAGCCAGGTTTTAGAGTATATTGTGACACTTTATTACATGGCTTGGTTGAATTCCAATGTAGAATGCGGTCTGTTATTTCTTGATAACAGACCGCTGCTAAGTATAACACACCATTGCCATGAAAAACAGAGCGTTGCTATGGACGCAGTTGGAAGCAATATAATTGTTTTTAAATCAATAAATCAAAATCAATTTTTTGTGTTAAATTATTGATTTATTTGGTAGGCAGCCATGTAATAAGCAGGATAATGTAGAGCGAGGCGGTTGTTATAGCAAATTCAACCCCTTCAGGCTGATTCAAGACAGGGTTGTATTCACTATAACAACCGCCTCGCTATACATTATCCCTTATAAATCTGTGTCCATTTTGTGGAGAATCACCTTTCTCTCTATATCTCCATAGTCCATTAATCCCACACATTCCACACATTAATCCCACACATAGCTGCATTCACAAACTAAGATGTCCGGACATTAACAGGGTAAACACAACCCTGTGAATCATTCGGTTCAGACTTATCATCCTGCCGGCTCCCTGGTACAAATCATGTGTAATGTCTGATTAAGGCCATGTGCACATAAGATTCATAGTGAGCAGGGGCTAATGACATTGCACGTTTAGCCACTTTATAGTCTTTTCTACTCACATAAAAGATTTTAAACATTAATATACCAGCAAATATAGTGGAATAATGTTACGCAAGAACTCCTCAATAACTGAGCAGAGGTCAATGTCACACTCCTTCTGTGTTTGTTGAAACCTGAGCTTCTCTAATGTGTGTTTTGTTGGCCAGTTTGGCCAAGCATGCAAGTGCAGACATTTTATATTTCTAAACATCAGTATTTAACATTCTATGAGACTCAAAAATCAATTATCTTTCACCAGCTTTCTACTTATTGCAGCTTTAAGGATGTGCCACTCCTTGCCTAAACAAAGCGGTAGTTCCAGCAGATGAGAATACATCTCACATAGACAATTTCCTGTTGTGTGCTAAATTTATGAAAGCTGTGTCCAAAATCACCCCTCATTCACCACTCCCTATCTAGAGAGTTGTATGGACAGGGCTATATAGTGACCTCACCAGCAAAACGAAAGCACTTTCGGACATTACTCCGATCATTATCTTGGCGCCGGTAATGACCTCATTGCTGTTCGATAATCAGTTGGTGGAATGTTTTTTCTATCAGCACAATGCATGCTGGTATATACGGCATCGGTTGTACACTACTTTTCCAAATGCATTTTGGGATACTTTGAGTGGACTAAATAGGGTATAATAATCCTTATACATTCGAACAGCCCTACAAAATGGCAAGCTGACTATATAGTCAACTATGTAGTGAGTAGTGGGTGATTTCGGACTCAGGTCCTGGACTGGATTCTCCGGACATTGAGATCGTAAAAATGGCTCATGTTAGCGAATGGGACAAGGGCCAAAAAAAAAAAAAACAAGAGTACAATACAGATACATTTCTCACAAAGATGGTTTCTGTCATTTTAGGTAGTTGTCATCACGCTTATGTTCAAATGTTCATTTCATCTGATAAGTTTGGTATAAATCAGTCAGCTATATAAAGAGCGAATTATTTGGATAGGTATATTGGCATGATATTGATACTACGGCTGCACTCCTAATCTGCACAGACTCGGGTTCAAAATAATATCAGTGGCAGTATTCTGGATGTTTTGGCTTCATTCATGTACAGTGGCATGGAAGTGGAGACATAATGTCTCCTGCCATGGCTTTTGCTGACACAAAGGCAAAAGACCAAGAGAAACAAAGGGAAAATTACTCACATTTATAACTCTTCTGTCCACAATGCCTTGGTATGGGAAGATTTTCTGGGCACGATGTTTTCTGCATTCTGAAAAATGACAAATGAAAAATTATATTTGGTTTGTAGTAGACTGCGTTAGATTTGGGCCAGTGTTCCTACAGAGATATCAAAAGTTTAGCAAGATATACATGGTACAAGGTAGATTTATTTGTAACATTACAACAGGTTGGCAGGCAGGCAGTTTGTAACTCCCTTCTGCAACATAGCAGTCAATATACAGTACAATAATACAAAAGCACTAATTAAAATGTTAAACAGAACTATAGTTAATTGTGCAGTGCTGAAGATGAATTTAAGATTAATGTTTTTTTTTTAAATCGATCAATCAGTGAATTTTGGTCAACACCAAAACTGGGCATTACGGGGAAACTTTTGTTAATTTCAACCTGGGCTCTATTTAAACTGTAATTAAAACATATTTAAGCATGATTGATGTTGTCATCAACGGAAACTTTTTCCCCCCAAACTAACTTAGCCTGGATGCCAACCGAACTTTGACGGTGGGGAAGTTCGGTCTGGACTTTATCCGTTGAGAAGCAGGTATGCCTGAACTGGTTGAATTCGTTTACAACAAAGAATTGCTGCCGCTGGAGAACTCAGATGTGTAGCTTCTGCCATCGCGTCTGTTATAGAAGATGTAGACAGCACATTCATTTTAAAAGAGGAACAGAGAACCACGCATTTGTCGATCGGAAAGATGTTTTTGCTGTCCTTCCTACGGGATTCAGCAAACGTTTAATTTATCAGCTGGTCCTAATGGTCGCTAAGAAGATGGTGTGCAATGAAAACCCTATGGTCATTGTTGTTTCTCCTTTGGTCGCACTCATGGAGGACCAAATGAAAGAAGCAACCAAAATGGGCATCAACTCGAGGTGGAAATAATCAGTGGGCGTTGCCAGTCATTTACTCCGTTGCTCTGATTGGTTGTAGGTCTATCCAATTGAGTGCAGAGCATTTCCTGGTTCGGTTATAACACGACCCATAATCACAGCCCAATGGAGCAGTATCAGACTCACTTTCTGACTAGAATATGAGTATGACAACATCAGGCTACTAGATGTTAGTTACTAGATGTTAGTTTGGTTCCTCCACCAAATCCCACTTTGACCACTCACAACATGTCACAACTCAGGTTACCCCGTTACATTTGCACAGTCTTTTGATTACTAACCTTTTATTTGACGTTTTGGGGGTTTTGTGGCACCTTCTCCTGGGAGGCCAGAAGTAGGCTGCAAGAAGGACGAAGAGGGAGCAGGAGGATGAGAGGAGGCAGAAAGGGGAACAGGGGGATGAGAGGAGGCAGAAAGGGGAGCAGGAGGATGAGAGGAGGCAGGAAAGGGAGCAGGAGGATGAGAGGAGGCAGGAAAGGGAGCAGGAGGATGAGAGGAGGCAGAAAGGGGAGCAGGAGGATGAGAGGAGGCAGGAAAGGGAGCAGGGGGATGAGAGGAGGCAGAAAGGGGAGCAGGAGGATGAGAGGAGGCAGAAAGGGGAGCAGGAGGATGAGAGGAGGCAGGAAAGGGAGCAGGGGGATGAGAGGAGGCAGAAAGGGGAGCAGGAGGATGAGAGGAGGCAGGAAAGGGAGCAGGGGGATGAGAGGAGGCAGAAAGGGGAGCAGGAGGATGAGAGGAGGCAGGAAAGGGAGCAGGGGGATGAGAGGAGGCAGGAAAGGGAGCAGGAGGATGAGAGGAGGCAGAAAAGGAGGCAGAAAAGGGAGCAGGAGGATAAGAGGAGGCAGGAAAGGGAGCAGGGGGATGAGAGGAGGCAGAAAGGGGAGCAGGAGGATGAGAGGAGGCAGGAAAGGGAGCAGGAGGATGAGAGGAGGCAGGAAAGGGAGCAGGAGGATGAGAGGAGGCAGAAAAGGAGGCAGGAAAGGGAGCAGGAGGATGAGAGGAGGCAGGAAAGGGAGCAGGAGGATGAGAGGAGGCAGAAAAGGAGGCAGAAAAGGGAGAAGGAGGATGAGAGGAGGCAGGAAAGGGAGCAGGGGGATGAGAGGAGGCAGAAAAGGAGGCAGAAAAGGGAGCAGGAGGATGAGAGGAGGCAGGAAAGGGAGCAGGGGGATGAGAGGAGGCAGGAAAGGGAGCAGGAGGATGAGAGGAGGCAGGAAAGGGAGCAGGAGGATGAGAGGAGGCAGAAAGGGGAGCAGGAGGATGAGAGGAGGCAGGAAAGGGAGCAGGAGGATGAGAGGAGGCAGGAAAGGGAGCAGGAGAATGAGAGGAGGCAGGAAAGGGAGCAGGGGGATGAGAGGAGGCAGAAAGGGGAGCAGGAGGATGAGAGGAGGCAGAAAGGGGAGCAGGAGGATGAGAGGAGGCAGAAAGAGGAGCAGGAGGATGAGAGGAGGCAGAAAGAGGAGCAGGAGGATGAGAGAGGGGAGAAGGTGACACAGGCACAAGATGAAGCACATATTCTTCAGTCACTGGAGCTACTCCAGCTGCTGAGTCCTCCTGCACTGGTGGAACTGGTTCCACTGGGCTGCTGCTGGGCTGCTGTCCCCCTGAAGCTGGTTGATGAGCACATAAATCTGCAAATTTTGAATATTAAATGCAAGTAAAACTGGGTGAAATATAAATTTACACATTATACATATTAAATAAGATGTTTTTTTGCAGCTTACATAGCAGCACATTTTATGTTAAATAGGTTGTCGAACAATGACTAGTTGTAAATATTGTAATACACAGTTTTGTCATTATTTAGGTTTTTCCCCACTGTGAACGTAATTAGACTAACATAACACAGAGTGTTTTAAGTGTCTTTGTGTCCTAGCCCCCTTTAACCTAATTGCATTTTCCAGACATAACACTGTGATTTAGATTTCTTAATATTATTCCCATTTTTAAAACACCATGTTAATATAGTTGCTGGCACTTAAAACAGTTTGAGCTAGATAATCCACTATGAAGATTATGTCATCTTATTGTTTTTTATTGCACAGTCAATGCAAAGCCCCTCTTTCTAATCAAATCAGACAATTTCGTCCCGGCGATCAACTATATACCTCAATTAATATTTCAGTTGCTGGACAATACAAAAGGTGAAGCAGGGATAAATTATATTTATGCTAGTCAATATTAGTTTTCACATTTGACACATATAAGGGTTTGAGCATACACCTTTATGACGTACATCCTCTAATGACATTAGTAAACTTTGTTTATTTTACAAAGACTGATACATCTACCAAGTAGTCTGGTTATGAATTTTGTTCATTGGTGTTTTGCAAACCACCACAATGTGGATGTTAAACATAAAGGAAACTGAAGACATAGTGTTTGACCAAGATTATCCCCAAAACATAAACCGGTATGCCCTTATAAGTTTCTTGGCTCCTCCTCTATTGAGCGACTTTGTAAACACAGCACCACAAACCTAAACCTTCTGGCACATTACACATTTATGTATTATAAGTGTGCATTGCTCAATAAACCTGAAATGAAATGAAAGTGGAGACTCAATTGTTTTAAAACTCATTTAGGCTTTCTTCTATTGAGATCTAAAACGGTAAAATACATGAGCCTGTTGAGGCCATAGCCCCTAAAGCAGTGGTTGGTAATAAGCGGCAGGATTACTTCGATACATTTTTTATTTATTTTTTTTATTATAAAGGCGGGTGCTGAAACAGTCATGAAAGCAAAAGTTACTTAAAGGGATACTTCACTTTAAAATGAAAATTCTGTCATCATACACTCACCCTCAAGTTGTTTCAAACCTGTATGAATTTCTTTCTTCTGCTGAACAGAAAGGAAGATATTTTGAAAAATGTCAGTAACCAGACAGTCACCTGGAGCCATTGACTTCCATAGTAAGAAAAAATATATACTATGGAAGTCAATGGCTCCAGTTAACTATTTGGCTGCCAACATTCTTCAAAATATCTTCCTTTGTGTTCAGCAAAGAAATTCATACAGGTTTGAAACAACTTGAGGGTGAGTGTTAGCCTGACTACGTCAGACTTCATACTTCGGCTCAATTTCAGTTTGCTTCTGTAAAACGATCGCAGATATGGAGACACGGGATGCAATTCGCTCTGTTGTGGAGAAAATTCCCGGCATTTGCAAACTGAAGCCCGAACAAGAAGAGTGTTTGAACCTATTTCAAACTTAGCATTGTAGTGTTTAACCCACCTCGGTGACACTGCTCTGTGATGGCAAGTCCATGGACTTCCTTGGCTTTTTTATGGTCCTTGGAGTTTTATCTGTCAAGCTCAAACTGGCACCCTTTTGACAGGTCAGTGTCTCCTTTCTTTTCCAGTCCTTAAATATTTCCATGTCATGCTGTAATCTTGCAATTAAGTTGCTGCATTTCCGACAGACTCGAGAAGAACTAAGAGCTGTGTTTAACAGTACTAATCCTAACTTTGACAGTTGGCTACAAATATTTTCTCAATTCTCTCTACTGTCAAATATTAGTTTAGAGGCCCTGATTCTACCATGGATGCATATATTTACTTCACATAATCTTCACAAAAGTCATTCTCAGCCATGTTCACTGGTATTTAGTGCAATAGTTTTGTTTTTGCATCATACAGTGGAAATTTGATGCGGCTGACCCCCAATTTCCACCAGATGCGGAACGGCTGCGGAACGGCTCCGCTGCGTGACAGCTCCGTGTTCCGTCGTCCGTCAATACCCACCAGGTCCGGATTTGTTGCGGAACGGCTGCGGTCATGACTGACAGCTGAAGTCACAAGGACCCACGAGATCTCGCAAATTCACGTATGATCGCGCGATATAAGTGCTGAATTGCTGCGGAGCTCTCCGGCATCCGGCAAAAATAGAAGCTCTGCGTATCTGCTCCGGAGGGCTGCGGATCGCCGGAGTCGGAACGCAGCTGTACCGCATTCAGTGGAAATACACTCATTGACTTTAATGGAAACCTATTGACTCCGCCGCCGTGCCGGAGCCGTAACGCAGCCGGTGGAAATTGGGGGTGAGACGGCGCATAACATACGTCATAACCAAACGTTATGTGATTGGCTTACGGGTAACCTATGAGTTTCAACTTTAGACAAGCCGCCCCCGCGAGAAAGAAAACGTTTTTCTATTACGCCATTCCAGACTCTCTCTACGAAGCAAAGCGAAGTAGCAGAGTCTGGTATTACCAGGCTAGGTGAGTGTATGATGGCATAATTTTCATTTTAAAGTAAACTATCCCTTTAAATAATCACTTCCTCTTAAGTGATTGATTAAGCGGCCATAGGGTGCACAGACGGTAAATGTCAGAATATAAATGATCTAATGGCTTGAAAAAAAGTTGGCCTGATGCCAGACTTATTTGCCGACCCCTGCCCTAAAGGGATTTTATTAGAATGGACAGGTTGTCTAATATGTGGTTTTGAAGGAGTGCAAGCGATTTCTTTTTACTTTTATGAATAAAGGCATAGGGACAATCAAAGAATGACAGAATCAGGGAGAAGAGGGGATGACAAGCTGCAAAGGGTATTGGCTCAAATCAAACCTGGGCAACTGCGGTAACCTTAGTACATGATGCTCATGCTCTATCAGGTGAGCTACAGGGGCACTGTTTTTACTAAGGCACTTGAATGATATGAATAGTATATGGCTAAATGTGGCATACGTATAAATACCACTAAATACAGTCTAAATATTCTGTATGGGGAAAATGAAAGTATATAAATTCTTTTAATAAATACAGTATATATTTTCATGTTAAACTAAGGACAACTTACTTCTCAGCAGATGCTCATACAACTGGCTCATCTTGATGATGATATCTTGAGCAGTCCCAGAAGGCTCAAGAAAGTGTATCATGTCACCAATCATCTGGCCATTGCGGTCTTGATGGCCCAGAAAAAGAATTGCCTTGTAGCCAAGTTCATTGAGTTTCAAAACCTGCAAGAACAACAATGAAGACAAATATTTGTATCCTCTGGTTTGACAAATTAGGATGACAGAAGATTATGGACGGTACAGTGTAGACATTGTTAAAGAATCGTGGTTCATTGCAGCCCTGATGGTGGCAAAGAAGTGGGCAGATTCACTTATGTGAAAGCAAAAATGTTTGGATAGATCACAGTTTGCAAATCCTCTGACAGGTCAATGTAGCCTGTATAAGTGTGGATGCTTTCAGCTTTAGAAGTCTGTTCTAAAATAGTCTTAAACCCCACCTATATTTGTCTCGCCCTTCTGGCAACCAAAACACAAACCTTCTAACTCTTAAAGGGTTAGTTCACCCAAAAATGAAAATTCTGTCAGTAATTACTCACCCTCATGTTGTTCCAACCGCGTGAGACTTTCGTTCATTTTCGGAACACAAATTAAGATATTTTTGATGAAATCTGAGTGCTGGATCACTGCTCCATAGGCTTCTAGGTGGCCGAAACTTGCTGGCCCAGAAAATTTATTAAAGAGATCGTTAATATAGTCCAAGTGACTTCAGTGGCTCAATCTTAAGTTTATAAAGCGATGAGAATACTTTTTGTGTGCAAAAACAAACAAAAATAACGACTTTATTCCACTATTCATTTCCTTCTCTCTGGGCCTCGTAGTGTTTTTGCGCTGCGTGTCTGTGTTATACGTCATCACGCATCACACACATGACCAGCTTCGGCCAATAGTGAGCCTACGTGGTGACGTGTAACACAGACGCGCTGCGCAAAAACACTACGTGAAAAGACTCGAGGCCCAGAGAGAAGGAAATGAATAGTGGAATAAAGTCATTATTTTTGTTTGTTTTTGCGCACAAAAAGTATTCTCGTCGCTTGATATACTTAAGATTGAGCCACTGGAGTCACTTGGACTATATTAACGATCTCTTTAATAACTTTTCTGGGCCAGCAAGTTTCGGCCACCTAGAAGCCTATGGAGGAGTGAGACAAGGCTCAGATTTCATCAAAAATATCTTAATTTGTGTTCCGAAGATGAACGAAAGTCTCACGCGGTTGGAACAACATGAGGGTGAGTAATTACTGACAGAATTTTCATTTTTGGGTGAACTATCCCTTTAATGATATTAAAAAAAATTCACAACTGTGATGATTATATAATTATCTGGTAGGCCAACCTCTTGTTAAATCAGGATTATGAAAACTTACCGACAGCTGGGCAGAATTTAAAATTTTACTGAAATTGCGGTTCTTTTTGACTGAAGCAGCCCAGTTGCTGTTCTTGACCTTTTCTTGTTTTTTTCTCAGATTGATTTGGAGACAGCACAGGCAGGCAACGCAGGTCTTTCTGTTAAGCCTGTTAAGAGTCTGGCATGAAGGGCATGGTTTTTTTTTGGGATTTGTCATTTCTGCAAATGAAAATTAATCATGTCAGGATTATCAATATCATATTAAAATGATGCATTACTTGTTAACTACAGCAAGCAAGCAACACTAAGTGACTGCATCTGCATCTGCAGCTGATGTTTGTCAGTAAGAGTAGACTTAAATGCAAAGAAGATAAAGTTTGAACAGTCAATAATAATAATAAACACGTTTAAATAGACTGAGAAGCCTGATCATCATTCATTTGTAATTCATCTGTGGCAGGAATTGGAAATATCATACTTAAGCCACCCTGCTCCCTAGAGAAAATATAGTATCTGAGCTAATGTTAAGTCTTTTAACAACCGCATTTGTGTTATTACACTCATGCAATATTTTGAAATTTTCTACTTAGTGCAACAAATATCAAACACCTCCCACTTTTTTGTCAGTAAACCATTTACTCTCTTGCTCTTCCAGCACTTAACGTTAACCAATTGCTAAAATCTCAACATATTAGGAAATCTACTTTTAATGCTAATTACACATCACAGTGCTGGAATGGACTGCAATAGACAAAGGCAGAAGGACATCTTCAGAGGCTAATATCAAATTCAATTCACTGTAGAAAATTAAGGTATAGCACCACATGATAGTGGGACAGGAGAAAGTAAATAACCAACAGGCTAACAGGCATGTAAGTTAGCAGCTATGCCATCAATGCAAGGTGTAAATGTACCCTACATGAAATATTAGCCCTGGTATCCTCTATTACATTCAATTAGTCCTGGCTTTTGAAAGTTATGTATTTAGTGTAAATCTTAATATACCTTTAAGGGAACATGATCTTTTGAAAATAGTTAGCTATAGTTTAAATTGGCTTAAACTACTTTGAAAACGAGTCAAAGTATTTTTTTTTACTATTTGAAAAAGGTTTGCGAGATTTTAGCAAATCAAACCAGACACGTTGTCTTTCTAAAACAGCTGTATAATATCACCTTCAGAACTTAAATAATAGCCAAAGTTTGACTTACCTGCGTCACAAAATGCTCACGAACTAGAAAAAACTCCCATCAAACTCCGACCCCGTCAGTGTCTCCATGGAAACGGATTATGGGTAGTTCTCTTCTGACAAATATTTTATCGAGATTAATTGATAATTAATGGTGAAATGGTAAGGTTTGAGGCTAATAGTAGGTTGAATATAAATATTAATAATAAATTAATCTTTAAACCAATCAATATTCATGACACAGTTGTAAAGTAAAATAATAATAATGACCATAACATTTTCATATTGTAGAATTATCAATCACATTTTTGTGTTTAAATATATCAAAATAAAATTATATGTGTATATAAGCATATATATATATATATATATATATATATATATATATATATATATATATATATATATATATATATATATAAACATTTGAATTGATTGGGTGAATCCACTGACTCCGTCAGTGTCTCCATGACAATGGATTATGGGTATTCTCTCTGCCAAATATTTTATCGAGATTAATTGATTATTAATGGTGAAATTGTCAAAACAATGAATATATGTATATATTAAAATAAAATAAAAAACATTTGAATTGACAGTGAGGACACTTCCGGGATGTTATATCAACACTCAGTTCGCCGTGCCCTGGGCGTTCAATAGTACCGCGGATGGGTTTACATTGGAGTTAGTGGAAAGCTCTGTGCGTCTCTTTTGACGCTCATGGGTGCCATGTGCGTTGAAATTGTACGCTGACGGACGTGTCAAAAGCGTAAGTATATTACGCCCCGGGAATGAGAACGGGTTGGAACAGACGACCACACAGTCGCACATCTGTATAAAAGTGAAATCAACGCATCTTGACCTCGTAGGTTTTTGTGAGAGGAGTTTGATTTTGAGATAGCGGATTTTTGGTGATATAGTGACATAGTGCGATTTGATTAGTTATAGGCTATTTAGGCTTGCATTTAAATTTAACATGAATTTAAATGAAACTGGAAAGAGATAGCTGTAATCTTTCCTCATTTGTATGTCCTAGCTAAAAAAATATCTCCGCCGTTGGCGTCAATGACCTCGTAGTGTGCCGACATGTAGCGCCTTTGCACTCGGGCGTCCCGAGTTCGAGTCCCGGCTCGTGGACCTTTCCCGCCTCGTTTTTTTGTCATCTCTCTACTGTCCTGTCACAATAAAAGGAAAATCACCAAAACAATATATATATATATATATATATATATATATATATATATATATATCTTTGCATGCCAGTAACAAGTGTCCCTTGTGAGAGGATTTTTTCAAAGGCTGGAGAAATTATCTGTAAAAAAAGAAATAGTCTAAGTCCTTCCACAGCAGAGAAATTAATATTTTTGAATAAAAATCTCTAAAAAAGTGAGACATTGTGGCTTGATTTCTTTTATTAATATTCATTTTGCAAGACCAAAATAACATTATGCACAGTGAGGAGCCTATAGGTTACAATCTTCACATATTAGAAAATTATAATAATAAAAAAACAACACATTTTTTTAATGGCTCGTCAAGGTTGTTTCAGATCAACACCTGCAAGTGACCACTAGGTGTCACCGTTGAGACGGGTGTCGGATTGATTCGAAGCCTCGAAACAATATGGCACATTTGGTTCAACTGTTTCAATTGCTTCACGAGGCCTCGATCTGGCCATCACTACGTAGTGGCTGAAGCAGAAGCAGAAGCAGAATCCAAGTGCAGCAGGTTTTATTAAAGAACCTCAAAAGATAACAAACTCAGACAGAGACTCCAGAACAGCCAACATACAACATCAAGAACTCACAAAGACTGAAACAAGACACAGGGCTTAAATACACAGACAGACAAGCTAAACAAGCTAACAAGGGGGCGTGGCTAATGCAAAACACCTGGGGAGACTAATCAACATAACGGGGATGAGACAGGGGAAAACACAGACATGAATCGTGACAATAGAACTGTATGATTACCACATTCATACACAACACTATGGATCTTCAAAGTATACCTAAAAAACACCATGATAATATGATCATGGTAATAACAAAAAATGTAGAAAGAAGAAGAAGAAGAAGAAGAAATAAACATAGGTCTATTACCAAGGTATACCTTGGTAATAGACCTACAATGTTTTGTTCTTCTTTCTTTCTCTCTCTATTTTGGTTCATGTCAAATGTTTGTCCAATGGTAAAACTAGGCATGTTTAACCATAAAAATAGAATAATAGACAAATTTCAACACACATCAGATTCATTTAAATGCTAATTTTTTATTGATATTGATACAGTTATACATCTTCAAATAAAATATAGGGCTGTTAAATATCTGATGGTGCTGATATGACGTAGAGATACAAATATGAAACCTTATAAAAAAATATTTTCCTTCTCTCAGGACAGAATGTTCTATTAAAGATAACTATATTGCTGTTTATGTTTAATGTCTTTTGATCTGTATGAAAATTGAGCACAGCTTCTTTTTACAGTAGATAGTGATAAAATGAGGTCATCATTTTGAGGAAAATTAATATAGAAAGCTAGTCACATATTCTGGTCTTTTCACATTGTTCTGTGTCCTGAGAGAAAGAGTAGAAAACTTTATCTCTTTAAAGTAAACCAGTCACAGTAAATAAACTCATACAGGTTTGGGGCGAGTAAATGATAACAGAATTATTATTTTTGTGTGAACAATCACTTTAGGATTCTCTGAGGTCTCTGTGCTACAGCATTACTGTAGATTCTGTTCACTAGGTGGCGCTATATAGTTTCAAATCAGAAAATACAGACACACACAATGAGGTTCATACAGTCATTGAACACTTGGAAATATTATGTCATTTAAAATTGTATTTATTTAGTGATTTGTTTTTAGTTTACTTGGTTAAAATTGGTTCTTTGTGAGTGCTATGTCTGGTAAATAATTTTTGATTGTGCATCTTTAGTCCTAATTATGATTTGTGTATTGAGTGTGTGTTGCAGTATTTAACACATGATGGACTGAGTGATTGTTTAGTTCTGATTGTTTTAACAGAGACGGCAGTATGGAAGTAAAATAATGCCAAATGTTTTTGAAACAAAAAAGCCTTTTGAATTGCACTACTTGAAAAAAAATAGGCATTGCATTAAACATGCTTGCATTTTAATGCAATGTATTTTTAGGGCTTGCACTATTATGGGCTGAAATTCAACATGGTTGAATATTAAAGCTGTGAATATTTAAATTCAAAACATTTCAAACACATTTTCATTATTAAAAATTAAATAATCCATATTCACCTTTCATATTTCACTTCCAAAATAGTCAAACTGTTTAAAAATACAACCTATAATATTAAACAGGCAGTTTTCGGTCCATTTTATTTCGCTTTCACAAATTCAGTGGTTCAACTTCGACAGTAAATTCTAAATTCAACATTGACATCCAGGAACTGCAGGAAAAGCAGTACCGAGCATACTCTCCATCTCCAAGCGCGTGTTATTGACGAAGACCAGCAGCAGTTAGAGCAAGCCATTTATTCATAAAATGAAAATTGATTATCTGGGTCAGTATATATGCGGAAAAGATGATAAAGATACAAAAGCTGTGTTTATGTTTCATTCAATAACTTCATTGTTACTTTCTCTGTGTAGCCATGTTATCAGCTTTCTCTACCATGAACGGAATTATAATCGGTTTCCCCTTAATACCTCATCATACTCCATAGATATATACACTAGATGTCGCCTTGGCTACGGCAGTTCATTGGAGCCCCTCCTCTTTAATGCATCAGCGTCAATGTAGGCAAAGGTCTAATTAATTTTTTGGTTCGTTCCAACGGTCAGACATGTATTTATCATTGAGTCCAGAGAAAATGTAAGGTTTTGATATTAAGATAATCTATTTCTTTTTCAAAATATAATGCATAGTGCGTGCTAGTAGGCCTAAGTTTATTAGTCACATTCTTCCACTTGAGTAAACTTAGAATGAACTATCGCTACTTTATATATATGAAGAGTTCAGATGCAAAAGCCTCTAAGTGCCATCTGAAATGTTCTTCTTGAATGATCATTTTTATCAAGCTTGGTTATTTAAGTTCAGTAATTTCACTTAAATGGCAATTAATAGGTCATTTTCATTGCCATTTAAGTGGAATTACTGAACTTAAATATACAAGCTTCATAAAAATGATCGTTCTAGAAGAACATTTCAGATGGCACTTAGAGGCTTTTGCATCTGAACTCTTCATATATATATATATATATATATATATATATATAAATGAGAAAAACTTGGCCACTAAATATTTAATATTCAATTATTTTAATGATCACAATTAAAGTTTTAATTTTATTAAATTGAACAAGTGCAACATTCAGCATTCAATCAAATATTCTAAAAGATGTATTATTAATAATAATGTTATTTCAACATAATATCTCGTTATTTCGACATAATATGTGTGCGTGCAACAAGCAAGATGTGCATTTGTAAATCCGGTGACGCGTGCATTGATTTGTATTAATAAACTAGTGTTTTCTGACAGTGTTGACTCGGCTGCAAAGATGAAGTTGACGATAACCATAGTGGACGCGCCTACAGAGAGAAATGCACATAATGGATTACATAATCAGAGAGTTGCCTTTTTCTTTTCGGTTTGAATTATTTCGTTTAAATACATTTCAAGCTTTGTGTATTTGATGTATTTCTCATGTCTGTGTGAGGCATACACTGAGTTTCGTTAAGTTAGGATGAGATGCGCTCCAGTTAACGTGCAATGCAAGTGACCGCGGACGCCTCCATGATTATATTGTCTGTTATATTTGCTTCTTATTTTTTAAATCCAGGCAATTGGTTGATAAAAAATGTATTAAAATTAAGATACAATTTATACAAAACGAAATTCACTTTAAAGAAAGGCTTTAAACAGTTGACATTTTCACAAATTCCAGTGTCCTTCCACACCTCCATCCCCAGTTTGCAAGGAAGAAACAAGCCCCTGAGCCCACTGAATCCTTGTGCAAAACGCACACATAGGCCTACATAAGATTTGTAGAATTCTATGAATAATAATTATGGATGTACTGTTTGAAGATTGACAGGGAGAGGACAAGCATAGGCTATTATTAGGACTGTACTTACAGGTTACAAGCGCCACACTGATTTTTTTTTTTTTTTTTTTCATTAAAAATCAAAAATCAAAAGTTAGGAACAACAAAGCACAACACAGCCAAAAGTGGGTATTGAGGATCAACTCCTGCATATTGTACATTTTAAACACAAGGGTTATTAAAAAAATTATCTAAAGAGTACAGCACATTCACAGTTCATGTTCTTCCTCCAAGCAGAGAAATGTACACTTAACTTATAAAAAAACAACTTGACTACTACCATCCACAGAGTAAATGTAATCCCTTGCTGTCTGGTTTAGATTTCGTTCGTGTGAACATCCATACGCAGCACAAAAGTCCGTCATCCATGAATTCGAAGTATGGCGGCGATAGCAGCGTTACCTAGCTACTTCCTATGACAAGACCCCTGTTCCAAGATGGCGGAGGTTTTGACGCACCCCAAGGCGACATCTAGTGTATATATCTATGATCATACTCAAGGATTCCCCTTCCGTCGTGACAAAACACTATATATAAGTATGCCTACGTGTACTGCATTAGATTAAACTGGGAAGAGTCATAGCACTTGTATATTGTTGTCCTCCATTAGTTTAACTGTAAGTCGCTTTGGATAAAAGCGTCAAATGACTAAATGTAGCTTAAATGTAAATTGGCTTGACATTGGACATTCGCACATTTAGGGACCGTCTCTAAAGTTGGATACAACATTGGCATACACGTTTCTAATCTAACTTCAATAGCAAACTTCAATTTATTTGAGTAAATATAAAAAATCTAAATGTTGCACATTATTCCTGACACTACATGAACACTTTACAGTTGGTTTTGTGACTGTAAGTCGTCCTATTCAAATGCTATCGAAGTTAGAAACGTGTATACCAATGTCGTATGTAACTTTAGAGACGGTCCCTAAATGTGCGACTGTCCAACGTCAAGCCAACTTTATGCCAGTATATCACTGGGAAACACTCAGCATTAAGCTTTGCGCGTTAAATTCATATTCTGAGTCCATCTGCTTGCCTGCGAGTTTGGTTTTTAATATCACTGTATTAGTCCATTAAGCTACGTTAAGCGTTTTATATGTCCAGCAGGGGAATCCTGAAGTATTGAGGGAAACCCTATTATATACACTCACCTAAAGGATTATTAGGAACACCTGTTCAATTTCTCATTAATGCAATTATCTAATCAACCAATCACATGGCAGTTGCTTCAATGCATTTAGGGGTGTGGTCCTGGTCAAGACAATCTCCTGAACTCCAAACTGAATGTCAGAATGGGAAAGAAAGGCGATTTAAGCAATTTTGAGCGTGGCATGGTTGTTGGTGCCAGACGGGCCGGTCTGAGTATTTCACAATCTGCTCAGTTACTGGGATTTTCACGCACAACCATTTCTAGGGTTTACAAAGAATGGTGTGAAAAGGGAAAAACATCCAGTATGCGGCAGTCCTGTGGGCGAAAATGCCTTGTTGATGCTAGAGGTCAGAGGAGAATGGGCCGACTGATTCAAGCTGATAGAAGAGCAACTTTGACTGAAATAACCACTCGTTACAACCAAGGTATGCAGCAAAGCATTTGTGAAGCCACAACACGCACAATCTTGAGGCGGATGGGCTACAACAGCAGAAGACCCCACCGGGTACCACTCATCTCCACTACAAATAGGAAAAAGAGGCTACAATTTGCACGAGCTCACCAAAATTGGACAGTTGAAATCTGGAAAAATGTTGCCTGGTCTGATGAGTCTCGATTTCTGTTGAGACATTCAGATGGTAGAGTCAGAATTTGGCGTAAACAGAATGAGAACATGGATCCATCATGCCTTGTTACCACTGTGCAGGCTGGTGGTGGTGGTGTAATGGTGTGGGGGATGTTTTCTTGGCACACTTTAGGCCCCTTAGTGCCAATTGGGCATCGTTTAAATGGGCATCGCCTACCTGAGCATTGTTTCTGACCATGTCCATCCCTTTATGACCACCATGTACCCATCCTCTGATGGCTACTTCCAGCAGGATAATGCACCATGTCACAAAGCTCGAATCATTTCAAATTGGTTTCTTGAACATGACAATGAGTTCACTGTACTAAAATGGCCCCCACAGTCACCAGATCTCAACCCAATAGAGCATCTTTGGGATGTTGTGGAACGGGAGCTTCGTGTCCTGGATGTGCATCCCACAAATCTCCATCAACTGCAAGATGCTATCCTATCAATATGGGCCAACATTTCTAAAGAATGCTTTCAGCACCTTGTTGAATCAATGCCACGTAGAATTAAGGCAGTTCTGAAGGCGAAAGGGGGTCAAACACAGTATTAGTATGGTGTTCCTAATAATCCTTTAGGTGAGTGTATATATAATAGCAAACAATACTATTTGAACTATCCTCCTACGTATGGTCGCATTGTAAACGGTGGGGCGGTACTTCTGCCGGCACCGGCGTGACCTTTCAACGTGATGACGTAGTTCCCTGTCCGTTTGTTGATCAGCTCAATCCGAACTATTGAAGATAAAAAGTCTATAAATTATTATTATTTTTTTTAAATGACCTATTGTTTCACTAGATAACAACCTCTTTTCAGCTGTGATCGCGTACAGCCCGTTTAAACACTTCAAAGACTTTTGAAACTGTATTGATTTGGACTTAAAAACGATGGGAACCAATGAAGTCCATTGTTGGATGACAAATCCAGAAATGTTTTCCTCAAAAAACATAATTTCTCTCCCACTGAGGAAAGAAAGACATGGATATCTTGGATGGTTTTGGGGTGATTCAATTATTAGGAAATTTTCATTTTGGGGTGAACTAATCCTTTAAAGAGATAAAGTTTTCTACTCTTTCTCTCAGGACACTTTTTTTTTTTCTTCAAAAGGATGACCTCATTTTATCACTATCTACTGTAAAAAAGAAGCTGTGCTCAATTTTCATACAGATCAAAAGGCATTAAACATAAACAGCAATATAAATAGGCATCTTTAATAGAATAATCTCTAATATGTCCTGGAAGAAGGAACATATTTTTATAAGGTTTCATACTTGTATATCTACTTCATATCAGCACTATTAAATATTTAACAGTCCTATATTTTATTTGAAGATCTATATAACTGTATCAATAAAAATGAATTGAAATTGGTCTATTATTCTATTCTATTATATTATATTCTTATGGTTAAACATGTTAGTTACCTAGTACATACCTAGTTTTACCATGGGGTAAACATTAGACATGTCACCTTGGTAATAGACCAACAATGTTTTTGTTTTCTTTCTTTCTTCTTCTCCTTTTTTAATTTTTTAAATATTTTGTTATTACCATGATCATAATATCAGTGTGTTTTTTTAGGTATACTTTGAAGATCCATAGTGTTGAGTATGAATATGGTAGTCATGCAGTTCTATGAAATATATTGAGGTATTACCATCTGATTTACCACAGTATTATCACAGATCTGTAATTAATGGTAGAAACAGCTTTGATATAATGTATCATGTTATCATAGTTTGGTTTGGTTTATTTTAATGTAAAAAAAAATTACAGGCACTTTAACTTTGTCAGGTTGAGATGGGAGAAAACAATGGCATGAATAATTATGAAAAGATGAAAATATAATTGTTAAACAAGCATTATATTTTCACAACATAATTAGCAATTTTAGCTAGAATTATAGATCTTAACAATGAAAAACTAATTATGAAAATATAGCAAAACATGTTTAGATTTGTAATTATATGAATAATTTTCAATGTTTATTCCATATTAGGCTGTAAATTCATTTGTTGTGTTTGACAGGTGTGATGATCAGTGGAGTTGAGTTTTTACCTCCATCATTAAGGAACGGGCAAAAATATGGATAGAGTTTCCCAGTGAAAGACTGATCAGTGAAAGAGTAGAGATGAGAGCTGGACTCCACATCATAAAAGGAGACCAGACCCTCCTCATAATCCACAAACACACCGACCCGCTGCGGCTTCACTCTCACACACAGAGAGACAAGAGAATCAACACTGGCACTATATTCATTCTCATTCCTCAGCCACACAGTCCAGTATCCATTACTGGGTCTCAGTGTGATCTTTCCCTTCCTGTTAATGGATTCTCTGACCACTCCTAAATCCCAGTTAGTCTTTCCCTTCACCTGCACCTCAAAATAAAATCTCCCTGAGGAGAATCCCTCCTTTCCTAGAACAAGTATACATGTATCAAATCTCTCTGGTTTGTCTGGGAGTTTCTGCTCAATGTCTCCACATCTCACTTGTTTTCCATCATCAGACAGGATGAGATTAGGATGAGCTGTATCAGGATCCAGAGTCACATCCACTGACAAAACAGAGTGTAGCGACAATGGCATCTGCTTTTCAAATTAAGGAATCATGTGACGCCAAAACACAGCGTCTTTGTCCTAACTGGTTAATAATTACCCTACAAGGACCAATTTGCCAGCGCCAGTTTGGCTGGGTCTCCCCCGACTTTACAGCCTCATGACATTCCACACACACACACACAAACACCCTTTTTGTGTATAACTGAGAATACGAGAAATATCTTTTCTTTTATTTTCATAATGTGTGTACATTCCTATATGCACGTGTAATAGAGGTGTGGGTTGCTAAGAGTAAAATCTTGAATTCTAAAGATTCATTGAAAGGAAATCACTCCATAGTGTCTTGTAACTCGAACCTGGTCATAAACTTTTATGGCTCCAAAGCTGCAGCTCATCCAGCTCCTTTGCAAGCCAACATTCCAACACCTTAACACACATGGAACATTTCAGAGAAAACTCTTCAAATGTTTGATATGTATTCCTGTGTCTCAAGTGTCTTCACATGCCATAAAGGAAATACTGACCATTTTATTGTGTGTTTAAGCAAGCTTTATTTGTGTGTAATGATGCATATGAACATAATGTTATGTGTGTCCAATATCTACCTGTAATTCTTGGTATCTGTCTGACCGCCCTGTTTTAATTCAACCAGTCCCGCACATAGTATTACAGTAAGATGTATTGTTCCAGGTGTACAATCTTAAGAAGAAATATGAATTCTTTCTCTCATAAGACATATGGTGAAAGTAGGCGTTTTCTTCTTCACACAAAGAGAATTTTCCCGCTTCAGAAAAGACAATCTGATTCGCTGTCATTCCAAGAGAAGGCGTAAACAGATGTTTGTTAAAAGGCAGAAACCCCCTCATCACACTCTCTTCCTTCTTCGACCTCTCTTCTCTCTGATCCCTGCTCTTCTCTCTTCGATCCCTGACCTCCTCCTCTACTCCCCGGCGCAGCGCTTCTCCAAGGATCATCTGAAGAAGGCCTTAGTCTTCTCTATCGAGCGAGCACATGTCCGAGTCGTAGCTGCGTCCCTTGCAACAAAGACTTTAAACCTCTCCCATCCAGGGAGATGAATCTGATTTTCCGGTAACTTTACATGCAGTGAGCCTTTTCGAACTTCGCGGCACCGGAAGACCCAGCAAAAACAGGACGCCACCCTCAGCATCAGCCTCACCCGAAAGGGCACAGAATCGCAAGTACATTGTCTGATAAAAGCTGTTTCCCGGTGTCTCGTGAACCTAGGTTTCTGGATGTAATAATTACTAGCTTTTCCCTTCTCTATATTTCTTTCTTGCTTTCTTTCTTTCATTTCATTTCATTCTGATCACTTATGTTATTGTTTGGTTATATGTTGTTTGTTTATTGTTCGCATTTTTACGTACGTTTATATTCGTAGCTCATATAATCTCTAGTTTTGCATTTATTAAAATTCATAAATACTTTTCACTGCCTCTGTGTTTGAAGAATCCACTTTTTATGAAGTCAATGAAATCAAAGATCTTATTTAAGCTACAAGCTCGATATTAGACTACATTCAGTAGTTTTAATTTATAAACTCAGAAAGTTGGGTGTCCGTGGCCAGGACATGAAACTCTTTTGAAGTTCGTGAATACCTCTTCTTGACTGTAATGATTTTACATTTGTTCGCTGGACGAATTAAATGTTGGTCAGATAGTTATAGAACAAGGTAATCTCGATAATTGATAAAATAAATGTACATGCGACTTATGAATTATGACCATGAGCCATAAATATTAATATTACCAAGATTCCCCATATTCTTGAGCTAATTCATATTTACCCAGAGTCGTATTCGTTACAAGAGAATATAAGTCACAACTTAATACAGATATTTAGTGATGATGTGTGTAATATGTAATCAGTGTTTAATCATACTGTCGGTCAGTGATGAAGCTGTGAGTATCTGAATGTAATCTAGTGTAGTGCAGACAGCACACTGTACCTGCATACTGCTGTATCCTCTTCAGTTCTGTAGAGACTAATGACAATAAAACACCATCAGATCTTTGACATGTTTATGTGTGAATTATAGACACGATTTAAGATTATATTTAAAGAATTGTGTAAAACATCATGTTTTATCTGATCAATGTTTCTCTGCTGATATTTAGAGAATCCCTGAACTCCTATTGTGTTTGAGCTCGAAATATTCCTCCTTTTTAGAAGATCTTTGGGAATGTTTTATGAAATTTTTATTGTAGATATTTTTATGCCTAATGTTATTAATCTCAGTTTTGGAGTGTATTAGTGTTGTGGTTATTCAGCAAAGACAACACTATAAAAAATAATCTTTAAATAAATGAAAATGAAAGCCCAGCACTGCAAAGCTGTTTGAACTACAGGCCAGAAATATTCCTATAAAAAATAAATTCCTTAAATTCATGATGTCTATCGATTTGATTTTCTTCTGCTAAACTGATTTTATCTGACACATAATCACAACATTTAGATGAAACAGCTGAAAAGACAAACAGAAAATGGCAGAAAATGAATGTTTCTTTCTGTAGTTTCTCATCTAAAAGTGTTCACAGATTTACTAAAGCCTCAAGGTTCTGGTTACAGTGATGAAGCTTCTAGTACAAGATGAATTTACTGCATGTTTTCTGAAATTAGAGATGAATATGACCTGATCTCTTCAAGAAGAACTGTGATGATAATGAGACACAAACACTTGATCACACACTTCTCATATTTAAGCTTGACCAGATTCATTCTTCATTACTGATATTAAAAGATGATAAATATATGTATCTGTACGGTGTGTTTGATATTGCTGTACCAGTTAGCGTGAGTTTCTCTTGTAGAGAGTCCTGCAGTTTAGTCAGAGCTCTCCTCAGAGTCTCCAGACTCTCATCAGTCTTCACACTGATCTCAGACCAGTTCCTGGTGTTTCTAGAGCTGCACAGGGATGAGTAAATCTACAGCAGGAGAGAGGAGAAATCCTTCAGCATGGGGAGTGTTATGGTGTCATATACTGCATTATCATTGATCAGAGAGATGTTGACTGACCTGTAGGAGGTGGAGGTGATCTTCAGTGTGTGAGAGCTGCTCCAGCTCAGTGTTTCTCATCTTTAGCTCAGTGATCTCCTTCTCCAGCTCTTCAATGAGCTCTTCCTCCTGTTTCTCTGCTGCTTTCTGCTGCTCCTCCATCATCTCCAGCAGTTCAGTCTGACATCTCTCAATGGAGCGGATGAGATCAGTGAAGAGCTCCACACGGGCTGCTTTCTCCTTCTCTGTGTTTTTCTGCTCAACCAGGACAATCAACACATTATTAGTGGTGTTTGTTAAGAGAAGAATCAGTGTTATTATTTCTCATACTTCAGTGTTTTTAGGCGGTTTTCAAAATCCCTCATTCTGCAGCGTTTGCACTGAATGATTCCTCAAATCATGTGTGTTGTTGAGGAGAGATGTGTTATTACTTTACTAAGTGATCAGAGAATCACAGCTGTGTCGATATTCAGACCAACAGAGTGACTGTGAGTGTGAAATTGCTTTTATACAACAATCCAATAAACAACAATAGATATTAAAATTCATTTAATTAAATTATTTTAAACTCACTTTTCTGATTTCTGCCGAGTGTTTGACGTCTTGAATCTTCTTGATTCTGTCCTGGATCATCTGCTGTGTGTCTTTCTGTGTCTTCATCAGTTGAGTCTATAGACGGAGAACAACACACAATATGTTTTCATAATCGATTCATTTATATCAAAGAACATGTGATTCCTCATGATAAGAGTCATTTAAAATCAGTTTGTCAGTAACTTTTACCTTCTTCTCTTCACTCTCCTCTTCTAAAGAAACAGTGTTGTGGTTCTTGTGGTCTGTTACACCACACATCAGGCACACGATAGTCTGATCATCTCTACAGAACAGCTCCAGAGGTCTCTCATGTTTCTGACATATATAGTCCTCCAGATTACTCACAGGATTGATCAGTTTGTGTTTCTTTAAACCTGCCAATCTCAAATGAGTCTCCAGGTGAGTTTCACAGTAAGAGCTCTGACACACCAGACACGACTTCAGGGCTTTCAGCTTTCTTTCCTCACAGACGTCACACAGAACTTCAGCTTTTTTCAGAACTTCAGCTTTTTTCTCAGGACTTTTCTTTTTATAGTGATCTACGAGCTCTCGGAGTGTGGTGTTAATCTTGAGATCAGGTCTGTGCTTGAATGTTTCTTTACAATATGGACAGTTGCAGGTCTGTCTGTTGTCCCAGCACTTATTCAGACAGGTCTTGCAGAAGTTGTGTCCACATGGAGTGCTGACTGGATCAGTGAACACGTCCAGACATATAGAGCACTGAAGCTCCTCAGTCAGTGGACCACTGGAGGAAGACATCACTGGAGAGAGAAATGATGAAGATAAATCACCTGCACTATAGTCTAAAGTTTGGACACACTTGATACACACACTCAATTTAAGTTTCTTATAATATTAAAATATATTGTGGGAGCAGGACAAGGCCGGTGGCGTGATTGATAAAGAGCGACACCTGCACGCGACGCACCGGTCTCGTATATTTACAAGTCTATATAACGCTCTCCATAAAATATATTATATGGCCAAGAGTAATTTTTATCTTAATAATGTTTAATGTAGGCTAAATGTGATTTTCATCTGCAGTTTAGCAGGTTTGTGTTCAGTGAATCTGCAGGTCATTTTAGTAGTTATGTATTTGTGACAAAATGACAGAAACGCCAATCTTTGTATCACAACCAATCAAATGACATATTTAAATACAATTCTGATACCATTTCAGTGCAGTAAACAACTAAAATAGTTGAGTATTTGATATGCTTAAACCTGGTTCTGTTCAACTTATTCTAGTTCAACATAAACCTACTAAACCAGATCACTTCCATTAGAAACCTGTTCAGCACAATCTCTCTTATATTTCTATCTCTTACCTGTGAGGATCAGATGTGTCCACAAGACTCTTTGAACGGATCAATAAATATTCTGTTGTTTAAAGAGGTTGATCGTTTCAGGAGTCCATATTGTTGTTGATCAAGTTAGTTTCACTTTCTCTGAATCTCTCTGAACTACCGTGATGTCAGAGCTCCGAGTTCCCCAGAGTGGATGATTGGGGCGGGTCGACACATTAAGGCCGCCCACACCCGATTTTATTGGTTTATAATACAGCAATCTTATTGGCGTAGACGCTTGAGGCATGAGCATGCGCATTCCTTTATGTACGAATTTATTAATTTTCTTCTATGCTGTTTAGCCGTAGGCTACTACAGAAATATTAAGTGATAACCATGGCGATTTCAGTAATGATCAATTGGATAATGTTTTGATCAATTTACACGAATCAAGTTAGATGAAGTTACTGTCAAAATGTATTCGTAAAGCGCTCATTTCACATCGTTTCAAAGCAGCTTTACAAAAAGTCAAATTGTAAGCTTTAATATTGAGCAGTTTTAGGGTTGCCAACTTATGGAAAGGAAAAGGGACAATCGTGGTTCTTTATAGGAAAATAAGGGACGGAATAAGGGACACTCAAAATATTTACTGTACCACACAGTGCGTATCATTTCAGAATTTGCAGTTAAATATGTGTACAAAAGATGTATAAAAGGTTCTCAGACAAACACATTTGGGTAATTTCATGGAAAAAGCAACCACATTTCAGAAACTTTCCCAGCTCAAATGTTTTATTTTGTTTAAAAAATATATATTTCGAAGAAAGACAAACATAAATGAAGAAGAAAGCCAAAATATTTCACAAATATTTCATATTTCACAAAAGCCACAATTTTCACCTGAGATTTGAAGTCAGATTACAGGGGGGTTAAAATGACTTAAGAACCTCATCATTATTTTACTTTTACACAGAGATTGTTTGGTCTATTTAGCTAAATCGGTTGACTTTAGCCATCTTTGTTTCATTAGCTATGCCAACGGCCATTTTTAAAATGGGAAAAAGCACTAGGCTACTTTTTGTTTTTTGCCCGAAATGTGCATACCTGCAACTCATTTTAAAAATATCTTAATATCCTTTTAGATTCTAATTCTTAACAAACTTTTATTTTGGTTTCTTACTTTTTAAGGCCGAATATGGTTCATTTTAAGTCCCAATTTATAGGGATGTTAATCTGGCTCCATGAGTAAATTAGTACACATTTTCAATGGTGGCACATTTTCTGAAGAACAAATAAAGTTGAAACTAGAAATGTATCTTATTTTTTTTCTATCAACACAATTGAACATTACTGAGTGTCATAAATAGTATTTTTCCATAGTTTGTGTGCCTGTAACTCTAAAAGTAACAAAGATATCTTAATATCCTTCTATACTCTCATCCTTAATAAACTTTTCTTCTGTAATCTTCATTTTAAAGGCCCTATATTTTTCAATCCCATAGATATAATGTGGCTCCATGTTCAAATTGTTGAATTTTCCCAATTTTCAATATATAGCTACACCAATGGATTTTACTGTATCATCAACCTCTATTCAAAACGATAAACATAAAAGGTTTTTTTGTGTGTTTTTTTGTCAGGAAGATACATAGATGGCATAAAATTAAGCGCAATAACTGAACATCTTTGAAATGATGAAATTACAGCAAAAAAAAAAAAAAAAAACTAGGCCTAAATGTTTTTGCAACCATGTAGGCTATAAATAAATGAAAAGAGCATACTTTCCAGATAAAGAGAACCTAGATGATTAGTATGGGCTGCTTTTGGTGCTTGAGATTGTATTGGTTATTTTCAAGTGCTTGTACACATCAGCCTAATAATAGGTTTGAATACAGTCTGAGGATTTTAGGCCAGTTGGGACTTTTTTCTACTCTGAGAAGCTTTGTAAATAGTATGAATAATAATTTTGTATGATTTAGATATTATTTATGTAATTATTAATCACACATGCACAATTTTAGTGTATCAATTATTTTTAGGAATAAATATATAAAGGTAATATAAATACGCTTTAGAACCAAAAGCTATAAAATGACTACATTCTCTCAATAGGCCTACCTTTATCAACTGTAAAAACTTACAATATTTTACTTGCATTTATATAGCAAGACTTTTTCTTGTGTCCTCTTTCATAGACAGCTATTTTCTTCTTGCTGTGTAAACCTGAGAAAGCAGAGTAAGTCAAGCCCGTTTCTGAAAGAGAGGTAACTTATACTCAGAGTCAGTTACCATGGTAACTTACTCTGTGAACCTAACCTGGGGTGCGTTTCCCGAAAGCATCGTTGGCCAACTATGGTCGCAAGTTCATCGCAATGTCCATTGAACTCTATTGGTAACGACGGAACTTGCGACCATAGTTGGCCAACGATGCTTTCGGGAAACGCACCCCTGGTCGGGAGCAGGTTTTCTTCGGTAAACCCAGAGTTTCTTTCGGTCTCCTCCCCTTTTTTAAAGAGGAAGCGGTGTTTAAACACCTCATGCATTCTTTCGGTACATTTATTCATTGCTGTTTTTACTGCTGTTTTTTTCTATTTTTTAATAAGATGAAGTCTATATGACTCCTTAACTGGCAAATGAAAATACAGTAGTAGATTAAAGTTGCATAATGTAGTTCTAAACAAATTCTACAGAATTAAACTGTGGCATTTACTGAGAATCACTGAACTGTGTTCATCTGTGCAACAGAAGTTGATGGGACGGTCCTGTTTTTCTTCCACACTCTGGGGGGGAGAGACAAGAATACCCATTTAGATTTAAACTTAGATTCTATAGGCTACTCCACATAAAAATGTGAAAAAATCTGAATGTGTATTGTTTGATAGACACATAATATTAACATTATTGGCCTCTCTGTGGCAGCAGAAACTCTTCATCCCCATCGTCCTGTCAAGAGGAGCATTTGGTTGAGTACACTTTATAACACTATTTGTCATAATTTCTGGTGTATTGAGTAGGCTACTTACGTTGGGACCAACAAAAAACCCAACCTCAAAGTAAAATAAATGGAAATATCAAAAATAGCCTAAAAAATAACACATATGTAAACCTCTTACATTTTATGAAGGCCCTTGGATCTTCGGGAGTGACTGGCTCTGAAGTCCGTCCAGGAATTCCCTCAGCCAAAAATGCTGCTGCACTGCTAGACACTGGATGCTATTTAGTTATTTAATATGTCAAATGTTTGTAAAGTCAGGTAGCCTACACCCATGATATGCTCAAGCCTTACCTGATTTAATTATGTTTTTATATTTAATTTTCAGCTGCTGCCATGTTCTTGCAAGATTGCACCTACATGAAAATTTTAATTATAGGTTGAATAACATACTGTTCTTCCAGTTTCACCTCTGATATTATAACAGTTGGGTAAGTTACTCTAAAATAGTTATTAATTACTAACTACAAATTACATCTTCAACAGTATAATTAGATTAATGTAATAATGACTATCTTTAGAAAGTATTGGTCTACTTATTACTAATTACTAAATCCCATATCAACCTCAACCACTTGAACAATACAAGGAGAGACAAGCAACTGCACTTTTAATGATTGTTCAAATAAACAATATACAATTGCATGAATTATTCTTGAATTGACCAAAGTGTGTAGAGGGAGAAGGTTACATAAAAAATATTCCTTTTAAAAATGTATTTTAAATATGCAGAATTGTCCGGGGGGGCTCAAGCCCCTGCCCCTTTTGTCTCAAAATGTATTGTGCCCCTCTCTGATAAATGTAAATAATTATTATTATTAAAATAAATATTATAATAAATAACAATACACTTATACACCATTGCCACTAACAATAATAATACAAAAAAATATTAAATACTTTTTTTTTTTTTTTGGCGGAAGCATTTGGCGGAGGTGAAGTGGTAGGCGGAGTTTCCTTTGCAGCAGTTCGCCGCGAGTCTTCAAACTGCACGGGCAGCAGGTAACATAAGTTAATACGGAAAAGTTACATTAATCCTACCATGCTAGGCCTACTGTAAAAGTTGCGGCAGCATATGAGTTATGCTTAACAACATAAAAGTATAACTTAATTGCAGCCACATTCTGAGTCTGACAATCATTCGTTTTTGTTCAAGGCCATAGCAAGTGTTATTAACGTTACATCTAGTGAAAGGAAATTTTAAGTCCATGTCCAGCTCTAAATTGTAAGGAATTTATATCTTTGATTTCAAAGTAGGCTACACTTTACAATAAGGTTCATTTGTTTATTATTTCTATTAACTAACATGAACTAATCATGAGCAAAACATTTGTTAGGCTACTGTAGGCCTATTTGTTAATCTTAGTTAATAATAATACAACTTTTAATTGTTTTTTCATGTTATGTCACAGTCAGTGCATTAACTAATGTTAACAAATACAACTTTTGATTTTAATAATGTTTTAGTAAATGCTGAAATTAATATTAACTAAGATTAATAAATGGTGTAGAAGTGCAGTTCATTATTAGTTAATGTTTACAAATTTAACTAATGAAACCTTATTGTAAAGTGTTACTTATTTCATGATAGCTAACACTTTAATGAATACAGCCTACATAAAATGTATAACATCAACATAACTAAATATGAATTCCTCATAATTACCTACTTGATTCTCTTGTATGATAGCTATAAGACCAATGGTTAATTTGAATAAGAGTAGAGGTCTAACTCAGTAAGAATAGCCTATTTAAACTTTACCCTTTAAAAATTAGGGTTTTACTCTTTTTTTTTTTACAGATGTTAGCTAGGCGTACTGTTTGTGTTAATGAAAATAAATGTACATCTGTATCAGAACTGCTACTGTCAAATGTGCATTTCCAGAGACAACAAAATGTATAGCTAATGCTTTTTACATTTGTATGTTTCCTTTTGTTGTTCGATTGTTGAAAGGTGAGTAGAATAATTCTTTGTAGCCAGTTTAAAAATATTATCAAGTTCATAGAGCGAGCCTTTCACTGAACGGAAGTTACTGCTGCGCAAAGCGTCATGGGGCCTGAAGGAAAAGGGTGGATAACTGATAACAGCAGTCACTATGGCCCCGGATTTCCACCAACTGCGGAACGGCTGCGGATCGGCTCCGTGCTCCGCCGTCCTTCAATACCCATCAGGTCCGGATTTGTTGCGGAACGGCCATGACTGACAGCTGAGATCTCGCGAATTCACTGGAGAGCTCCGCCGTTCCGCAGTTGGTGGAAATTAGGGGTGAGATAATGGCGGCCTCTACTGGAGACTTCAGAAAAATACTGCTTCTTAATTTTAAAATGTTAATGTGTAGGAGGAGCTCTGACATCACTGTAGTTCATAGAGAGATTCAGAGAAAGTGAAACTAACTTGATCAACAACATGGACGCCTGAAACGATCAACCTCTTTAAACTACAGAATATTTATTGATCCGTTCAGAGAGTCTTGTGGACACATCTGATCCTCACAGGTAAGAGATAGAAATATAAGAGAGATTGTGCTGAACAGGTTTCTAATGGAAGTGATCTGGTTTAGTAGGTTTATGTCAAACTGGAATAAGTTGAACAGAAGCAGGTTTAAGCATGTCAAATACTCAACTATTTTAGTTGTTTACTGCACTGAAATGGTATCAGAATTGTATTTAAATATGTCATTTGATTGGTTGTGATACAAAGATTGGCGTTTCTGTCATTTTGTCACAAAACAGATTTCGACTAAAGAAACAGGAAGTAAATGACCTGCAGATTCACTGAACACAAACCTGCTAAACTGCAGATGAAAATCACATTTACATTAAACAATATTAAGATGAAAATTACTCTTGGAGATATAATATATTTTATGGAGAGCTTTATATATATAGTTGTAAATATACGAGACCAGTGCGTCGCGCGCAGGTGTCGCTCATTATAAATCACGCCACCGGCCTTGTTCTGCTCCCACAATATATTTTAATATTATAAGAAACTTAAATTGAGTGTGTGTATCAAGTGTGTCCAAACTTTAGACTATAGTGCAGGTGATTTATCTTCATCATTTCTCTCTCCAGTGATGTCTTCCTCCAGCAGTCCACTGACTGAGGAGCTTCAGTGCTCTATATGTCTGGACGTGTTCACTGATCCAGTCAGCACTCCATGTGGACACAACTTCTGCAAGACCTGTCTGAATAAGTGCTGGGACAACAGCCAGACCTGCAACTGTCCATATTGTAAAGAAACATTCAAGCACAGACCTGATCTCAAGATTAACACCACACTCCGAGAGCTTGTAGATCACTGTAAAAAGAAAAGTCCTGAGAAAAAAGCTGAAGTTCTGAAAAAAGCTGAAGTTCTGTGTGACGTCTGTGAGGAAAGAAAGCTGAAAGCCCTGAAGTCGTGTCTGGTGTGTCAGAGCTCTTACTGTGAAACTCACCTGGAGCCTCATTTGAGAGTGGCAGGTTTAAAGAAACACAAACTGATCAATCCTGTGAGTAATCTGGAGGACTATATATGTCAGAAACATGAGAGACCTCTGGAGCTGTTCTGTAGAGATGATCAGACTATCGTGTGCCTGATGTGTGGTGTAACAGACCACAAGAACCACAACACTGTTTCTTTAGAAGAGGAGAGTGAAGAGAAGAAGGTAAAAGTTACTGACAAACTGATAATAAATGACTCTTATCATGAGGAATCACATGTTCTTTGATATAAATGAATCCATTATGAAAACATATTGTGTGTTGTTCTCTGTCTATAGACTCAACTGATGAAGACACAGAAAGACACACAGCAGATGATCCAGGACAGAATCAAGAAGATTCAAGACATCAAACACTCAGCAGAAGTCAGAAAAGTGAGTTTAAAATAATTTAATTAAATGAATTTTAATATCTATTGTTGTTTATTGGATTGTTGTATAAAAGCAATTTCACACTCACAGTCACACTGTTGGTCTGAATATTGACACGTCTGTGATTCCCTGATCACTTAGTAAAGTAATAACACATCTCTCCTCAACAACACACATGATTTGAGGAATCATTCAGTGCAAACGCTGCAGAATGAGGGATTTTGAAAACCGCCTAAAAACACTGAAGTATGAGAAATAATAACACTGATTATTCTCTTAACAAACACCACTAATAATGTGTTGATTGTCCTGGTTGAGCAGAGAAACACAGAGAAGGAGAAAGCAGCCCGTGTGGAGCTCTTCACTGATCTCATCCGCTCCATTGAGAGATGTCAGACTGAACTGCTGGAGATGATGGAGGAGCAGCAGAAAGCAGCAGAGAAACAGGAGGAAGAGCTCATTGAAGAGCTGGAGCAGGAGATCACTGAGCTAAAGATGAGAAACACTGAGCTGGAGCAGCTCTCACACACTGAAGATCACCTCCACCTCCTACAGGTCAGTCAACATCTCTCTGATCAATGATAATGCAGTATATGACACCATAACACTCCCCATGCTGAAGGATTTCTCCTCTCTCCTGCTGTAGATTTACTCATCCCTGTGCAGCTCTAGAAACACCAGGAACTGGTCTGAGATCAGTGTGAAGACTGATGAGAGTCTGGAGACTCTGAGGAGAGCTCTGACTAAACTGCAGGACTCTCTACAGGAGAAACTCACTCTAACTGGTACAGCGATATCAAACACACCGTACAGATACATATATTTATCATCTTTTAATATCAGTAATGAAGAATGAGTCTGTTAAAGCTGAAATAAGAGAAGTGTGTGATCATGTGTTTGTGTCTCATTATCATCACAGTTCTTCTTGAAGAGAGCAGGTCATATTCATCTCTAATTTCAGAAAACATGCAGTAAATTCATCTTGTACTAGAAGCTTCATCACTGTAACAGAACCTTTAGGCTTTAGTAAATCTGTGAACACTTTTAGATGAGAAACATCTAACATTAATTATGTATTATCTCTGTGTCTACATTTAATCAAGATTTTTAAACATTTCTAAGAAAATCGAATTAATAGGCATTATGGGTTTAGAAGGTACATTTTTATTCTTTATTATATCAGGCCTGCAGCTTATACTTTAAACTCGTAAGTTTTTCTTCTTAAATCCCTTTTTTTTTTTTTTGCTTGTTTGCACTCCAAAAATACAGTATGATGAAAAATTGAGATGAATAACATTAGACACAAAAATAACATATTGATTCTCTAAATATCAGCAGAGAGACATTGATCAGATTAAACATGATGTTGTACACAATTCTTTAAATATAACCTTAAATGTTGTCTATAATTCACACATAAACATGTCAAAGATCTGATGGTGTTTTATTGTCATTAGTCTCTACAGAACTGAAGAGGATACAGCAGTATGCAGGTACAGTGTGCTGTCTGCACTACACTAGATTACATTCAGATACTCACAGCTTCATCACTGACCCACAGTATGATTAAACACTGATTACATATTACAAACATCATCACTAAATATCTGTATTAAGTTGTGATTCATATTCTCTGTTTTCTCAGTGGATGTGACTCTGGATCCTGATACAGCTCATCCTAATCTCATCCTGTCTGATGATGGAAAACAAGTGAGATGTGGAGACATTAGACAGACACTCCCAGACAAACCAGAAAGATTTGATGAATGTGTAAATGTCCTGGGAAAGGAGGGATTCTCCTCAGGGAGATTTTATTTTGAGGTGCAGGTGAAGGGAAAGACTGAATGGGATTTAGGAGTGGCCAGAGAATCCATTAACAGGAAGGGACAGATCAAGCTGAGTCCCAGTGATGGATACTGGATTGTGGCTCTGAGGAATGAGAATGAATATTGGGCCTGTGCTGGTCCCTCTGTCTCTCTGTGTGTGAGAGTGAAGCCGCAGCGGGTCGGTGTGTTTGTGGATTATGAGGAGGGTCTGGTCTCCTTTTATGATGTGGAGTCCAGCTCTCATCTCTACTCTTTCACTGATCAGTCTTTCACTGGGAAACTCTATCCATATTTTGGCCCATCCTTAAACTTTGGAGGTAAAAACTCAACTCCACTGATCATCACACCTGTCAAATACAATAAATGAATTTACAGCCCTAATATGAAATACTCAATGACAATTATTTATATAATTAAAAATCTAAACATGTTCTGCTATATTTTCATCATTTGTTTTTCAGTGTTAAAATCTATAATTTCTAGCTAATGCAAATAAAAAATATAATGCTTGTTTAACAATTTTATTTTCAATTTTTCATAGTTATTCATGCCGTTGTTTTCTCCCATCTCAACCTGACAAAGTGAAAGTGTTTCTATTGTTTTGTTTTTTTTTTACATCAAAATCAACCATATTATGATAACATTAATAAATTATCAAAGCTGTCTAATTGCTGTGATAAAAGCTGTGATAATACTGTGGTAAATCAGATGGTAATACCTCAATATATATCAGAACTGTATGATTACCATATTCATACACTACACTATGGATCTTCAAAGTATACATAAAAACACCATGATATTATGATCATGGTAATAACAAAAAATAAAAAAGGAGAAGAAGAAGAAGAAGAAGAAAACATTGTAGGTCTATTACCAAGTTACCATGTCAAATGTTTTACCATAAGAATATTGGTAAAACAATATTTTTATTGATACAGTTAAATACATCTTCAAATAAAATATAGGACTGTTAAATATATGATGGTGCTGATATGAAGTAGAGATACAAATATGAAACTTTATAAAAGAGATTTTCCTTCTTTCAGGACATATTAGAGATTGTTCTATTAAATATGCCTATTTATATTGCTGTTTGTTTATTGTCTTTTGATCTGTATGAAAGTTGAGCACAGCTGCTTTTTACAGTAGATAGAGATAAAATGAAGTCACATATTCTGGTCTTTTCACATTGTTCTGTGTCCTGAGAGAAAGAGTAGAAAACTTGATCTCTTTAAAGTAAACCAGTCACAGTCAAATTATCTTTTATCAAATTAGAATTATTATTTTTGTGTGAACTATCCCTTTAAGTTTCTCTGAGGCCTCTGTGCTATAGCATTACTGTAGATAATGTTCACTAGGTGGTGCTACATAGTTTCAAATCAGAAAATACAGATAATATAACAAGGTTCATACAGTCATGGAAAACCTGGAAATATCATGTTATTTAAAAAAAATTAATTTAATTAATTTGTTTAGTGATTTGTTTTTAGTTTACTTGGTGAAAAATGGTTCTTTGTGAGTGCTGTGTCTGGTCAAAAAGATTTTGATTGTGCATCTTTAGTCCTGATGATGATTAATAATGATTCCTGCACCACTCATTATTGGATGAATGTATTGGATCCACATTTTAATGCTCTGTTTGTGTATTGAGTGTGTGTTGCAGTATTGAACACATGATGGATCGAGTGATTGTTTAGTTCTGATGGTTTTAACAGAGACGGCAGGACAAATGTTCTGTCCACTGAGGTTTAGGACACAAGATGAAACCAAAGACCCCAGAGAACGGCTTTAATGGGACCCGGAGTCTCTCCTGGGACAAAGCCACACTTTTCATATTTCCATACCCTTACGAAAAAGAAGTTTATTCAAGTGTGCTATTAGTATACTTCTTTTAAACTAAAAATAAGAAAGTATACTTTCAGTCTACTTTTTATATACTTCTCAGAAATATACTTTATGTAATTCTCAGAAATATACTTCAAATTCCACTTAAGTATACTTGACTTATACTGACAGAAAAGTCCAAGTATATTTGGCCTATACTTGTTGATCGAGATATACTTAAAAGTTTTCTTGGCTTGTACTTGTGTTTACTATTTTGATTGAGTAGCTTATTAAATACTTTTTAAAAAACATAATATTACACACTGTCGTATAAACTAACATGTTCAGCTTTATATAGTAACAAACTTTCTGGTGGAACAGCTTATAGAGCAAATAAAATAAGCATGGAAAATAAGTTTATTCAAGTGTGCTATTAGTATACGTCTTTTCAACTAAAAAGAAGAAAGCATACTTTCAGTCTACATTTTATATACTTCTCAAAAATATACATAATTACACTTAAGTGTACTTGACATATACTGAGAGAAAAGTCCAAGTATATTTGGCCTATACTTGTACTCTTTTGATCGAGATATACTTAAAAGTTTAATTATTCAAAGTATACTTGAGTTTGGCTTGTAGTTGTGTTAACTCCTTTGATCGAGATATACTTAAAAGTTTAATTATTCAAAGTATACTTGAGTTTGGCTTGTAGTTGTGTTAACTCCTTTGATCGAGATATACTTAAAAGTTTAATTATTCAAAGTATACTTGGCTTGTAGTTGTGTTAACTCTTTTGATCGAGTAGCCTATTAAATATACTTTTTTTACATCGTTTTTCATATACAGTCTTATGAAACTTTGTTTGAAAATATTGATTAAAATATTTATATAAAACATATATGTTTCTAATTCTGCGTATCTGAATTTGTGTGTAGGCTAGTCCACTGGTGTACATAGGAATTTACTTTAATTCAACTTTTCCCCACCATTGACTGAATTTTCCAGCTATCCATGTTTTCACTGGTATACGGTAGGGGGGGCTATGACACATCTTCTTACTGAGTGTATACTTCAATCTTGCTACAAGTATTAAAATAGTAAACTACCAGTATACTCATAAGTTCACTTGCAGTACAAATGAGAAACATAATTATGAACTAGTTGTGCACTTAAAGTTTACTACTGTTACACTTATAGTACACTTAAACATATACTTTTATATACTTCAAGTGGGGCGAATTTAGTCCCAAGCGGTATTAAAATAGTACACTTACAAGTTTACTACTAGTACATATTGACATTAGTATACTTACTACATAAAGTATACTTAAAAATATACTTTAACATTACTCAAGTATACTTCATAAAATGAACTTGAAGTATATATTTTTTTTCGTAAGGATAAACAGAGTCCACTGCATCTAACGGAGGAGTCATGAGAATTTCTCAAACCAACGGTTACAGATTATGTTTCACGACTTCACATCTACATATAATTAGTAAAATAAGTTTATGCGTATTTGGCGTGCTGTCCGGGGAGAGGGCACCGAGCTCGCAGTTAGGCCCGAACCCAGAGTACTCCCCCCAGTTGGTAAGTGTAGATGGAACTGGAAGTGAGGAGATGGGGTGGAGGAGGGATGCTGACAAACTTTCAATGAACAGAGATAGGTCTGCTGTGAATTTATACTCTGTCATTGAGTTGATTACTGATTAATCTCCAGCTGTGCATAATTTGGTTAATTATCTGAACCTGCTCCTCCCGAACTTTGTTAATAAAACATCATTTATAAAGGTTTGGAAAGATTTGTTCTGCTTTGTGATGTTTTTAATCCTCATATTTTTGTTTCTGGACCTTTTTATGTAAAGTAGGTCTATTTGAACTTAAAATGTATATTATCGTTGTAAATAAAATGTCAAACCAAGCTGCATTATCAGCATTAAACCTAGATATCACAGACCTTAACTTTTAAGGAACTCAGTGTCTCCATCAGTCCATCTTTCTACTGGATGTGTGAGGAAAGTCTGATCAGTGATTGTGTCGTTCTTCAAGTATATTCTCATCATGCAGTGAGAAACCTGTAGTAATTCTGCCATCAGTCATTTTACCAAAGTACATAGTGATCTTTTAGTTCTACACACGAGCATAACTAAAGGCAGATAGAATGAACTTCATGGAGGGTTTATACAGGCTTAGAGGAGTTATATGGAGTATTTCTATAACCTTTACATATTTTATCAGACATTTTGTCTCAGAAATGCAGATGCATGTATAGGTTTCTTTAAAAATAGAAAACATAATTTTACCGAACCTTTGAATTTGAAACCTACTGAATTTGAAAGTTGTTGTTTTATATGTATTATTTTGAAAGCAACACAAATAGGAAGCCACCTGTTAAAGCATTATTAGTGTGAATATTTCGACTTATTAAAAATGAATGGATAAAAACACCAATGCATGTGTATGTAAAATTCACTGTTTAATACAAACAACATTTTCTGTCCAGATTCTAATGCATCATTACATGATTCAATCCTGTCTCGCTGAACACACACCTCACATATTAACACTCAGTGTGTGTTTTGTTCAGATGTAAGTTTGAGGAATGTTGATGTTGGAGGGAATTTAAAGGCCTGATGTTAATGCAAACACAAGGAAAATTACTCAAACCAAACGTAAAATCAAAACTATGCAAATGTAGCCTACAGCAATGATGAGAACAATACAATCACTTTTGCACGAAACACATGTTGAGTTCAAATGATTTGAGTTAATCATTTAAACTATAAAATGCATTTACTCAATCTAATGTGTTGTTCTAGTTGAGATATTTTTAACACAGATTTGAGAGAGTGACCCATCTCTTTTTTTTAACTGCATTCCCAACTAATAGCTTCTCTAGTAAATAAATGACTTACAGAGACATGCATGGACATGTTTTTAATGTCATTTTCCATTTTCTCTGCACAGTTCATCATCAGTGGCCAAAAGAAATCAAAGTGTCTTGACACTTTTTCCAAAAGTGTTCCACCAACAAGTGCCTGTGCCGTTGTACTTTAAAGATCAGGAGCAAATTGATGCAATCCACACTCACCTGACATAAATTCTGGGCAGCACACCCACACACTGTGACAATATCAAATTCACCATGGATTTCCTTTTTACATTTTTTAATGTTTACATATATTTTTTTATTGAAATACCCACAGATATAAAACTCAAATTAAAAAGGCAGTTTGTGTTCTCGTAACACTTTCTTTTATGTGGTCTGTAACTCTTAGGGGGTCTACAGTGATTCTGCAGGGTCTCCAATAAGTCTTATAGTTTATCTCAGTTGCTTTGGTGCATTTCTCAGATCACAACTGAAATCACATCATCTTGTCACTTGTGCACATCATAAAAGCAATTTCTCATTATTTTATACAAATATACAAATTGCAAATACTTTGGTGCATTAATGCAATTGATAATGTAAAACTGTCTGCTGTTTCCTACATTATCAACTCTTTATGTCATGTTGATCAAAATATAGGCCTATTATACTATTTCTCTGTTGAATTGTCAAACTTCTCAAAACATAGGCATTAGTTCCTTGCATAAGTCATTAAATGCAAAATGGTTGACTTTATAAACTGTCAAGCATGTTTTCAATACATTTCTATTAGACTTTATTTTGTAAATGTGTCCTGAATTGATGAATTGCAGAGGTGTATTTAGAATTTCAGTAATGAAGGAAATAATTAATTGATAAATTAGGAAGCAGCAAGGCAATTCATAATCAATTGCATGAATTTACCAAAGCATTGGCAATTTGTTCAAAAGTAGTTACGAGAATTTCAGTAGTAATCTGAGAAATGTACCAAAGCAACTGTGATAAAAAATTAAGTATTCAGGAATTGTATTCAAAATGTAACAGTGAGTCCTGCTGCGTGTGAATTTGACAAGATCAAATTCACCATGGATGTCCTTTTTTTTATGGTTTTTTTTTTTTTTTTTTTAATCAGTGAGCAGAAGCACTTTGACAGGAGGATAGAAAAACAGAACAGAAGAGTGGCAAGCCATAGGGAAGTCATCTACAGGAGTCATCATAATTCATAAATGGTGTTGATAAATAATGTTTTTGTGAACAACAATATTGTCTATTTCTTCTAAATGGCCCTTGGAATTTTAGAAAAGGGATACATTGTGTTTGTCTTCATAAAATGCTACGTAGGACACTGTTTTGTAGCTGTATGATGACCAATAGTGAATATTACAGCAGATATTTAATCGAGGATCCATATGATTACACGGTGCTATATGTCTAATGGGCTGAATATGGTTAATATCTAAATGTAACTTTATATAAATTCACAACAACATATTTCACTCAGTCTCCTGTATATAAAAATATTATATATTATAAAAATATATTCTATATTCAATATTCAATGAACTATTCTACAGTAGGTCATATATCATTACTTGTCATCTGATCCAACTATGTGTATTATTAATTTTTTAATTCACAAAAACAAACAGTCTTCTGTAGGCTGAGTGAAGAGAGTGAAGCCCAACTGAATATCTACAGATATTTTAATCCATAGTGCTCTTCACTGTAACGTTTATATTTAAATTAACAAAAAACATACAATTGGGCAAAGTCTATGAACGGGAAGGTTATTAATGTGTAAGTTTTGAGCGTCGATTTAATGGTGTTATTTCGCAGTATATCCCCCAACTGGACGCATCAGGAACAGCAGGGGCGTAAAACTGCTGGGGCGTAAAACTGCCTGGGGCGTAGATCTACCGGCTCCAGGTCTGCAGCCTCCCCATATAGCTCCGTGGAGATGACAGATATAATGCAGTGACTGAACGTGAGCTTATCTCAATAATATCTACAAACAGAAAAATACATTATATCAAACATTATTAGGACAGCGTATTTACCAACTATTTACTACTGTATTTACTAACGTTACTTACCAACATCTGGCACACGTGAACTGATGCCAAATATCGCGATGTGTTCGGAATGAGACTTCTTCAGCGCGATTTCCTACTGATAAAATATAATTAAAAAAATATCAATAAATAGCAAAGCAATCCAGCTTCCCTGGCAATAAGACCTAAATAATAACATTAAAAGAAATATATAAACCATGATAAGTGAATAAATGTTGATTAAACAGCTTCTCTACTGCAGACCGACAGGCAGAAAGAATCGTGCTGTGATCACGAAAGATGCTTCCCTTTTAGTTTTAAAAATGTGCTGAAATCACGAAAATAACAAAATAAATTTTAAAAATCAATAGATTAAATTACGTGACCATATGACGAACTGCCATGAGGTTGGAATGTTGATCTGACGGACCCCCACGTCGAAAAACAACGCAAATGGTACACCTCTTTGTTAACATGAATGTCTATCTGATGGACCCCCGCGTCGAAAAACGACGTCAAGGGTACACCTCTTTTGTTGAAACTTGACGCCAGGGGTCCTTGACCATGCGTCAGACATTTGACGAGTAGGGAGTGAGACTGTGTTGCATGAAACACTGGGTAGGCCAGCATGGAAGTACGTACATGGCATTAGTTCCCATTCTCCAGGGCTGGTAGGAAGGTTCTCCTGGCTGGTCATACATGAAGATGTTTCTGGGTTTGACTGGTCGAGTGGACCTCCGCAGTTGCTGATCTACCTCTCTTACTGGCTGAGGAACAGGCACAACATCTATCTCAGGATCCTGAGGGCTTCCACTATCCATAGCATCATCCCTGTGTTCATCTGGTCCTTCCACAGCTGGGGACGGATCTACCCCTCTTGGTACAGGCATTGGCTCTGCTGTCACCAAAGGGTCAGATGGTCCTGGCTGCCATTCATTCTCAGACTCAGGTGCACGGCTCAACGGTTGATATTCGGGAGCCCCAGCCCTTAGCTCACTGTGTAGCTCGGGTTGATGTGGGTGGTATCTGACAGCCCTCCTCTCATACACAGGCAAGGGTCTAAGGTTGTAGGAGCACTCCCCCTCATCATCTGAAGTGCCGACATCAGACTTAGTTGCTTCTCTGGTTGGCATATGACATCTCTGTCCTTGAGGCTTTCGCTCCACACCAGTGTCACGTTCCTTATGGTTGACTGGCAAGTCACTGACAGGCAAGAGGAGGTTGCGGTGGAGCACCCGGAGAATCTGGTCACCTGTTTCAGCTTTGATTCGATATACAGGTCCATCTCCCAGCCCCTCGATGACACAGTGGATCTTCTGTTCCCAGTAAGATCGAAGTTTGCCTGGGCCACCTCTCTCCGACAGGTTCTTGACAAGCACACGATCACCTGGTTGCAGCAAGGCTCCTCTGGCACCTCGGTCGTAGTGCCTTTTCCCTTTCTCGGAAGACTTCTTGCTGTTCTCAGAGGCAATCCGTTATGCATCCTGCATCCGGGAAGCCCAGGTCTGTGCATACTCCTGCCGTGTCTGTACCAGCCGATCTGGGTCGAGATTGAATATAAGGTCAATGGGCAGCTGTGGATGTCTTCCAAAGAGGAGGAAGAATGGTGAGTAGCCTTGTTACGGCCCTTGGCCTTTTTCTGGTCGTTCTCCTGCCCCTCCTCTCTTTCAGGTCTAATTGCTGTCACCTGCGAAGTTGGTGTTTAAATGGGAGCTTCTCTGCTGCATTGATCTCTCTCTTCCTGCTCGGGTCTGGTGTTTAAAGGCTCGAATGCTGCTCGTCCGTGTTCACGCCTCGCTCGGGACGCCAGGACTTTACACAGATGCACATTTAAGTTTATTTAAGTTTGTCTTTTATTTTAACCCTCAACACTTGCACTCGCACAAAACAATACATCCATGCACCTTCCCTGCACTACTGATACTGACGTTCACACCCCATATTTGGTTTTGTTGTTTAAATTTGTGTTTTAAACACAATAAATTTATGTTTTGCACCGCTTGTTTGTGGCATGGTCTCCTATCTGTTGTTATGGCCCCGAGTCAGTCATAACAAAGTGGGGGCTCGTCCATTGGTTTTGCGCGTTTTGTTGCTAGTAATTTGATTTTCTTTAGTGCGCGTTGTGTTTTGATTTAGTAATTTGTTTAGGAGCGCTTGAGGGGCACATGAGAGCGAGTGAAGCTCGTAGTAGCTTCGTCTTTGAATTGTGGTTTTCTGTGCGTCTTGATTGGCGGTTGGGGGGAGATCCCGTGACGTCATTGTCCTTATATGGTTAGTAGTTGCGCTCTTGGAGACATGCCTGAGTTTGATTAGTTTTGATTAGTTGTAATTTGTTTGCTGGCGTTCTCGAGCGGGAGTGTTTTGGCAGTAGTTACTGTTTTTTGGAGACGTGTGAAGGTAAGTGACAGTTTGCTAATGAGCACTTCTAAAGTTTTGGGCTGGCGTTTTTCCTTGTAGGCGTAGCAGCGTTTCCCAATAGGGGTTTCGCTGCATTATTGTTTTAGTGTGGAGGTACGGCGGGTAGAGCTTCCCATTTTCCTTTTCCCTACGTCGGCTCGGGAGCATTTCCGTGGTTTCAGGGGGGTTGCCAGCGTGCTGGTCGCCTTTACTGGGCCATCGGGTTGTAAATGCATAAAAACCCACCGCTACGCCTCACGAAGACTAGGGTTCAGTAAGTTAGCTTTTGGGCTAGGTAGTTAGAGGGGAAATGCCGTCCTTGGACTGTGGTTGAAGGCCTGTGTGTGTACTGTTAAATTTGTCACTTAACGTCTCGTCTGTATTGGTGAATTTGTTAGCCATGGATGAAGTGGTGGAAGATTTTATTGAATCGCCACATGAATGTGGGTTAGACATCTGTACTAAGAAACAATTGATCAAGATTGCAGAGTATTATAAGGTCGATATAGGGGATGCCCGAAAGACAAAGGATTATGTTAAAGGTAATTTGAAAGTGAAATTGTTGGAAAATGGTGTTTTGATGCCGGGTAAAGTTGACACTTCGGTTGAGTCGTCTTTGTTGGGAAGAGTAAGTTCAGTTGGTCTATCGTTTGAGCAGCAGAAAGAGTTGCTCTTGTTACGTGTCAAAGCTGAGCATGAGAAAGAGCAGGCGATGGAAAGAATGAGGCAGGATTTGGAGCGGGAGAAGTTAGATGTAGAGAGACAAAGGCCACGTCCACACGAAGCCGGTGCGTTCCCGATCCGATATTTTTTTTTTCTCGTTCTAAAAAAAAATTCCGTAAACACGGCGTCGTCTCAAGAAATATCTGCGTACACACGAAACCACTGAAACCGACTGAAACCGGTGTAGTATATATGCCAGACCAGTATGGGGCGCTGTAATTCTGCCACAGAGATACACTATACACGGAGAAGAAGACTTTGAGCATGCGCATAACCTTGCGCGCTGTATACGAACCAAGAAGAAGAAGACAAAGATTATCGCTTTTTGCTCACCACAGTTGCAGAGAAGCAATAGATTTTGCTGTAATAAAGCTAGTAGGCTTAGTAGCTTCTGCAGCACGAATACAATCATATAAGTCCGCCATTATTGTTGTTGCTGTTACTCGTGACACAGACGACACGTGATGTGATGACATCATCGTTTCACAAAATATACGGATTGGCTGTACACACGAAACCGCAAGGGTGTCGTTTTCAGATTAATCCACTTTGGGACCCGGTTTAAAAAAATAGCGGTTTCAGTCTCCCAAAACGCCGGATCCGTGTGGACGAAACGCCAATACGATAAAAAATGTATACGTATACAGCGAAACGCGTCTCCGTGTGGACGGGCCCAAAGACTGGCGTTGATCAGAGAAGGTAAACTGGAGGGTGAGGCACTCCGGGCTGATCGCCCCCTGGTGGCACCGGTAAGCATGAAACAGGATGACTTGAGTGATTTTAGGTTTATTAACTTGTGCCGGAGGCATATCGACTACGTTTTCGAGGTTGGAGACGTGGAGATGGGTCACATCTAGAGTTTATGCATGATTTGGCTATGCATTTTGACAATTGGTGCTCAGCGGCCGGGGTTGATTCTTTTGAAAACCTCCGTGAGTTAGTCATTTTGGAGCAGTTTAAAAACTCTGTGCCGGAGTGCATTGCCACCTATATTAGTGAGCGTGGAGTCAAGTCTGCTAGGGAAGCTGCTGCGCTGGCTGATGATTATTTCTTGATTCATACTTCAAGAGGTGGTGCTGGCCCTCATGAAACTAGGGCAAGTAGACCGTTTGAGGATAAAAGTGGTCGTGTTTCAGGGGACTCTGAAAAAATCTGTAATTACTGTCATAAGCGAGGACATTGGAAAAATGATTGTTATGCTCTTAAGTCTCGTCCAAAGCAAACTTTTCCCAGGGCTAACCCTGTGATGTGTGCTGCGTCTGTCACTGACCAGGAGTTAGTTAGAAGCTCTGGAGAAGGCAATCCGGAGTTGAAATCGTACTTGCCTTTTATTACAGAAGGTTTTGTTTCATTAATGGGAAGCAAAGAGCAAGTGCGCATAAAAATTTTGCGTGACACTGGAGCGTTTGACTCGTTTATTGTAGCTGCAACTTTGCCATTTTCAAATGACACCTTGGTGGGTTCAAGCATTCCTGTAGTGGGAATGGGTTTAAATGTTTTGAATGTACCACAACACAAAATGATGCTGCACTGTGATCATTTCCAGGGTGAGGTGTCTATTGGCGTGCGCCCAGCGTTACCTGTGGATGGCGTTGCTATGATCCTGGGTAATGACATAGCTGGTGATAAAGTGTGGGCTGATGTTTCTCCACCTGCCAAGGTGACGGTGACGGTGACTCCTCTGGTGTGCAGTAAGCCTGATGAGAGTGAGGTACACTTCCCTAATGTGTTTAGTGCCTGTGCAGTAACTCGTTCAAAACGTTTGGACAGTGATCACTCTGAAAGTGTGGCCTCTAGTCCTCACTTAATGTTACCTGTTATCCCCTGGTCTGTTTCTCATGATGAGCTGATGCAGGAGCAGGAAACTGACAGCACTTTGAAGTTTTGTATGGATGAGATTTGTTCTCTTGTAGAGGTCAGAAATCGTTCTCATTGTTATTTTTTGCACAATAATGTCTTGATGAGAAAATGGACCCCTCAGTTTGAGGGTTTTGTTGGAGATCCGATTTATCAAGTGGTTGTTCCTTTAAAGTATCGAAATATTGTGTTGCAGATTTCTCATGACCAGTCTGGACATATGGGTGTCAGGAAAACGTATGACCGAGTTCTGCTGTATTTTTTCTGGCCTCGTTTAAAAAGGGATGTGTCTGCATACATTAAGTCGTGTCACACCTGTCAATTGACAAGTAAACCTAACCAGGTTTTGAAGCCCGTTCCACTTTGTCCAATACCAGCTATAAGTCAACCATTTGAACATCTTCTTATTGACTGTGTTGGTCCATTACCTCCATCAAAATCAGGTGCCAGATATTTGTTGACAGTAATGTGTCAAAGTACTAGGTATCCTGCAGCCTACCCACTGCGTAGTATAACGGCTAAGTCTGTGGTTCGTGCATTGTCCCAATTTATTTCTATTTTTGGAGTTCCACGGGTCATTCAGTCAGATCAAGGGTCAAATTTTTGTTCAAAATTATTTGCTCAAGTGCTGAAACAGTTGAACATAGTTCATAATTTTTCATCTGCCTATCATGCTCAAAGCCAGGGTGTTTTGGAGCGGTTTCACCAAACACTTAAGTCCATGCTGCGCTCATTGTGTGTTCAGATGCAGGGTGATTGGGAAGAGGCTTTACCGTGGATGCTGCTGGCTGCTAGAGAGGTAATCCAAGAAAGTACAGGGTTTAGCCCTAATGATCTGATCTTTGGTCATAAAGTATGGGGTCCTCTGGCTCTGTTGCAGGACAACTGGAAGGAAGCTCAGCCTCCAAGTAACCTACTAGATTTTGTGAATGGGTTCAGGTATCGGCTCTATATGTCTCAGGAAGTGGCCAGGAAAAATTTAGACCGGGCACAAGCTAAGATGAAGAAACGTTATGATTGTCAGACTGAGCACAGAGAGTTTCTCCCAGGTGATCAGGTTTTAGCCCTTTTGCCTATAATTACTTCTCCGTGGCAAGCAAAATTTTCTGGACCATTTTCTGTATTAAAGAAGCTTTCTGATCAAAACTACTTAATTTCTACTCCAGCTCGTAGGACAAAGGCCAGGCTCTGCCATGTTAATCTTTTGAAGCCTTATGTTTCCTGTGAGCCATTTGGGAGTGAGGTGGAGTTAAAGTTGTCCAGAACTCATCCTGCTTGTTTGGCTATGCCATCATCTTCAGTTGTGGTTGAGATGGAGGATTTAACAGGCCCTGATGAGGTTATGGTGTCTGGTCGGCTGAAAAATAAGGAAGCTTTAGATAAATTGGAAAGCGTTTTGGGTCATCTAGAGTCATGTCAGCGGGCACAGCTAGTTAAGCTGATTAGAAGTTTCCCTTGCTTATTTGGAGACACGCCATCACGTACAACTTTACTAAAGCATGATATAGACGTGGGAGATGCGAAGCCAATTAGGCAAAGATTCTATCGTGTTCACCCAGAGAAGCGTAAAAACCTGGAAGATGAGATTAAGTATATGGTTCTTAATAAAATAGCAGTTCCCTCTGACTCTAGTTGGGCGTCACCCTGTCTCTTGGTCCCAAAGTCAGACAATACACCTCGGTTTTGTACGGATTTTCGTAAAGTGAATGCAGTCACCAAGCCTGACTCCTTCCCTCTTCCTCGTATGGAGGATTGTGTTGATCAAGTGGGGGGGGCAAAGTTTGTGACTAAGCTGGATTTACTTAAAGGTTACTGGCAGGTACCACTGACAGACAGGGCAAAGGAGATTGCTGCTTTTATTACACCAGGTGGGCTATACTCCTACAATGTTATGCCTTTTGGTTTAAGAAATGCGCCGGCAACTTTCCAGCGCCTAATGAACTTGGTGGTGCGTGACCTGGAAGGATGCGCGGTGTATTTGGATGACGTGGTGGTGTATGCTGACAACTGGGAACAGCATTTGGAGCGTGTTAAAGCTTTGTTTGTGCGTCTAGCTCATGCTAGTTTAACAGTGAATTTGGCAAAGTGTGAATTTGCTAAGGCCACGGTGGTCTATTTGGGTCGTGTTGTTGGCCAGGGTTCGGTGAGACCAGTGCGTGCTAAAGTGTGTGCAATTGATGATTTTCCATCACCAATGACAAAGAAGGAACTCATGAGATTTCTTGGTATGGTGGGCTACTATAGGTGTTTTTGTAGGAATTTCTCTACAGTGGTCGCACCTTTAACTGATCTTCTGAAAGGCAAGGCAAAGTATGTATGGTCTCCGGTATGCCAGCAGTCCTTTGAGAGGGTTAAAGCTCTAATCTCAAATGCTCCGGTTCTGGTTGCTCCTCGGTGGGATCGTGAGTTTCATCTGGAGGTGGATGCCAGCATGGTTGGGGCTGGCGCAGTGTTGCTGCAGAAAGATGATGGGGGGGTTAACAAGCCTATGTGTTTCTTTTCTAAGAAATTTAATCTCCATCAGCTAAACTATTCAGTCATAGAAAAAGAAACGCTTGCTCTTATTTGGGCGTTACAGCATTTTAGTGTGTATCTGGGCTCTGGTCCGGTGGTAGTCTTCTCAGACCATAATCCTCTGACTTTCCTTAGCACTTTACAGACTCCTAACCAACGGTTGATGCGCTGGGCTCTCCACCTCCAGTCCTACACTTTGGACATTCGGCATATCAAGGGGCGGGACAATGTGGTGGCAGACGCGTTGTCCCGATCTCCAATATGTTAGGTAAGATATGCCTCAAAATTTGATAAACTTAGTATCGTGGGATTTTTGTAGCTTAGGGGTACCCTTAGGGTCCCTGTTTTGTTAGGGGGGGGGGGGGGGTGTTACGGCCCTTGGCCTTTTTCTGGTCGTTCTCCTGCCCCTCCTCTCTTTCAGGTCTAATTGCTGTCACCTGCGAAGTTGGTGTTTAAATGGGAGCTTCTCTGCTGCATTGATCTCTCTCTTCCTGCTCGGGTCTGGTGTTTAAAGGCTCGAACGCTGCTCGTCCGTGTTCACGCCTCGCTCGGGACGCCAGGACTTTACACAGATGCACATTTAAGTTTATTTAAGTTTGTCTTTTATTTTAACACTCAACACTTGCACTCGCACAAAACAATACATCCATGCACCTTCCCTGCACTACTGATACTGACGTTCACACCCCATTTTTGGTTTTGTTGTTTAAATTTGTGTTTTATACACAATAAATTTATGTTTTGCACCGCTTGTTTGTGGCATGGTCTCCTATCTGTTGTTATGGCCCCGAGTCAGTCATAACAAGCCTGTAGACTCATGCTTCGTGCAGTTGTAGGCATGTACTATGCTGGGGAGATGGTCTTTCCACTCTGCCTTCTTTTCCTCATGGAGTGTTCTGAGCATCTGGAGAAGTGTCCTGTTCAGGCGTTCAACAGGATTCCCCTGGGGATGGTAAGGAGTAGTTCGGGAGTGAGATATTCCTGCCAGCTGCTGAAGTCTCTGGAACAGGGTGTTCTCGAATTCCCGACCTTGGTCATGGTGGAGCTTTTGAGGGTACCCGAAGCGTGGAATGAAGTCATAGAAGATCTTTTCGGCCGCTGTTTTGCCAGACTTGTTTCGAGTTGCGTAGGCCTGAGCAAAACTGGTGAAGTGATCCACTACCACAAGGATGTACTCGTAGCCTCCTTTACTGGGATCAAGGTGAAGGTAATCAACAGAGAGCAGTTCAAAAGGTGCGCTAGTTGTGATTGAGCCCATTGGTGCTTTCTCATGGACAGCAGGTCGTTTTTGCTTGATGCATGGGCACTGGCGGATGATGTAGTCTTCGATGTTGTGCTGCATAAAAGGCCAGTAGAACCGTTGCCTTGCGAGGTGGATGACTTTATCAGCGCCAATGTGTCCCATGTCATCGTGCAGGTGTTTGAGCATGGTTGACTTGAGTGCTTTGGGGAGGACCAGTTGTTGATTTTGTCCTGCATGCCTGTACAGAATACCATTATCCAGTTGGAGCCTGTTCCACTCATGTATAAGTTGTCGTGTTCCTGGTTGTATTGGACTCCAGTCTTTGTCTCTCGGATTCCATCCGCTCCCTTTTAACCGGATCACCTCGGAAATGGGCCCATCTCCTTTCTGGGCGGCTCTGATGTCTTCTGGGGTGAACATGGGGGCACTCACCGGGGGAGGGTCGTCATCACAGGCGGAGATCTGAAGGGCGGCAGCCCAGGACACATCCTCATCTCTCTGAGCTTTATTCCCCTGCCAGATGAAAAAATATTATGAAAAAACAAGATGAGCAATTTAAAACCAGTTTAAAAATAGTGCTTCTCAATTCAATTCAATTAAGCCAAGTAAAAAAAATACTGTTTGTCTACAATTTTATTATATTATGGAGACATGTAGGTCAATTAAATGTTTTAAATGAGTAATGAAATACAGGCCAAATTACAGACTTTTTTTTGCCTATAAGCTAGAAAATGTATTTTATTTTATTCTTTGCATTTGTATTTACTAAATCTGACTAAACACAATAAAGCCATTCATCAGAAACCATATGTTTGCCATGTGTGTTTTACCTGTGGTTCTCATGATCTAAATGTATGATAGCTAGGAAGACCAATGGTTAATTTTAACAAGAGTATATTAAGAGTTCTAACTTCTAACTCAGTAAGAATAGCCTATTTCAATTTTGCCCTTTAAAAATTAGGTTGTTATTTTATTTTAATTTTTTTACAGATGTTCGCTATTGTCTGTGTTAATGAAAACAAATTTACATATGTATCCCAAATGCCAACTCAAGCTTCTGTCAAATGTGCATTTCCAAGAGACAAAACATGTAATATTATTAATACATGCTGTATCGTCTGTTGGTGCCACTGGTCTCTAATATTCCAGAGCCCTGTCGAATCTGCCGCCTTTAAAAAAAAAAAGTCTGGACACCCCTGCTTTAAAATTTAATTGTCTCCCCTTTTCACTTCTAATCCCAGTGTTTACTGGAATCTAAAGCAGGTAAATACAATATTGTCTACCAAAATAACTGAAATAACTTTGAAATATTATCACTCAAAGCTAAAGTTAATGAACATTTCTAAGGCAATGTAGGCTATATATATAGCTGAAAGTAATTTTTAAAGCTTTTACATTTTTATATTTAATTTTGTGATTCGTTTGTTGAAAGGTGAGTAAAATAATTCTTTGTAGCCAGTATATATAACAAAAATATATATTGCGTTCATAGAGCGAGCCTTTCACTGATTGTTAACAGTTAATGGAAGTTACTGTTGCGCAAAGCATCATGGGGCCTGTAGGAAGAAGATTGATAACAGCAATCACTGGGGTGAGAGAATGGCGGCCTCTACTGGAGACTTCAGAAAAATACTGCTTCTTCATTTTAAAATATAAATGTGCAACACATGAAATGTTTTTTTTTTTTTTATAAGAACAAAACTTTCCATACAAGAGTACATATAACCATACATGTCAGAGGTAAAGAAGAAGAAGAAGAAAAAAGAAAGGCTTCAAAGTTAACAAGAGTCATAACTTTTCATTTACTGAGTTCTTTCCAAACCATTTGGGTCTGGGACACTCCCAAAATAGATGGTTAATAGTCTCAGGGGAAATTTAACAAAAAGCACAAATATCTTCCATGTTCAATTTAAAACACTGTAACACAAGTGACTTAACTGGGTAAACTCGATGAACATTTTTATATGAAACCTCTTTCACTTTGTTTGTGATGCAATACTTATGAGGTGTCATCCAAACTTTACTCCAATCAATATGTTTTTAAATAAAGAATTCCAGTTAGTAACAACAAGTTTACATTTAGATTGAAGAAGGGAACGCAGAAAAGTATTATTACATCCAGAACTTGTGAAATCCTTGCCCTGCAACTTAATACAAGAAGTCAATTCTTCTACTGTTGTTTGTAGAGAATAATTATTATGACCTTCTAATAATCTCAAAATTTCCTTGGGAATTGCATCTAAAACCAAAAGATATTGGACAGGATCAACTGAAAAGTTATAAATATGAACAAACTCAGTATAATTGTATAAAACACCATCCTTTTTGATCAGCTGTTTAACTCAAATAATTCCCTTTTTAGATTAGATTAGATTAGATTCAACTTTATTGTCATTACACAAGTACAGGTACAAGGCAACGAAATGCAGTTTAGGTCTAACCAGAAGTGCAATAGCAGCAAGTGCAGGATATACAGTGGTTCCATAAGTGCAGAACATGGATATGTACTGAATAAATATAGAGTTGAATACTATTATAAACAAAAATTTACAGATAGATTGTCCTATGAATATAATATACAGATAACTATTACTGTGAACAGAGTTTACAGCTAGATATGTACTGAATATAATAATATACAGATGGCTATTACTATAAACAGAATGTTTACAGATAGATATGTACTGAATATAATATACAGATGGCTGTTACTATAAACAGAATTTTACAGATAGATATGTACTATGAATATATATACAGATGGCTGTTACTATAAACAGAATGTGAGCATAATATACAGATGGCTATTACTATAAACAGAATTTATCAAATAGATATATGTATAAGTTAGGCTAATGAGCAGTATAACAATGGATTTAAAGTAGTGCAAATAAAGTTTGGACAGAAGCTATCCGAGTGAAAGTGCAGTGGAAAGTAATTGCATATTACAGTTAAGGTACGATATTGCAATGTATATATAAACAGTCGGTACTGTAAATAAACAGTCGGCAGTGCAAATTGAGCATATTCCAGTCAAGGTAGTAGTGCAAGATGCATATGTAAACAGTTGTTACTGTAATAACAGTCAGCAGTGCAAATGAACATTATAGTATTGCAAATAACAAAATGGAGGCAGGTGTGAGGAGGGAGAGGAGAGTCAATCAGTATATGAGGGGAGTGGGATCAATGAGGGTTAGAGTTTAATAAAGAGACAGCTCTGGGGAAAAAACTGTTCTTTAGTCTGCTGGTCCTGGTCCGGAGGCACCTGAAACGCCTGCCGGAGGGCAGGAGAGAAAACAGTCTGTGGGCTGGGTGAGAGGAGTCCTTAAGGATGCTGCGAGCTCGATGCAGACAGCGTTTCCTCTGGATGTGCTCGATGGCAGGTAGTGGAGTCCCAGTGATGCGCTGGGCGGTTTTCACCACCCGCTGCAGTGCCTTGCGCTCTGCAACAGAACAGCTCCCATACCACACTGTAGCACAGTTGGTCAGGATGCTTTCTATTGCACAGCGATAGAAGTTCACCAGGATAGTGGAGGAAAGCTGATTCTTCCTCAGTGTCCTCAGGAAGAAAAGGCGCTGGTGAGCCTTCTTGACCAGGCTGGAGGTGTTGGTTGTCCAGGTCATGTCCGCCGAGATGTGGATCCCCAGGAACTTGAAACTGGAGACACGCTCAACAGCCATTCCATTGATGTGGATGGTGTCGTGTGTGCCTCTTGACACTTTCCTGAAGTCCACGATGAGCTCCTTCGTTTTGGTGGTGTTGAGGAGCTGGTTATTTTCGGTGCACCATGTGGCCAGGTGCTTGATCTCCTCCCTATAGGCAGTCTCATCGTTGTTGCTGATGAGACCAATCACCGTAGTGTCGTCCGCAAACTTGACGATGGAATTAGATCCGTACACAGGCTTGCAGTCGGAGGTGAAGAGGGAGTAGAGGAACGGGCTTAGCACACAGCCCTGTGGTACACCAGTGTTGAGTGTGATGGATGTGGAGCAGTTGGAGCCTGATCGAACATTCTGGGGTCTGTTGGTCAAGAAGTCCAAAATCCAGTTGCACATGGAGGTGTTGAAGCCCAGGTCTCCAAGTTTGGCTATTAACTTAGTTGGGATGACAGTGTTGAATGCTGAGCTGAAGTCAACAAACAGCATGCGTGCATAAGTGTTCTTATTGTCCAGATGTGTGAGCACAGAGTGCAGTGCCATGGAGACTGCATCCTCTGTGCTCCTATTGCTGCGGTAGGCAAACTGGTGTGAGTCCAATGTGGATGGTAGAGAGTCTTTTAGGTGTGCCAGGACCAGCCGCTCAAAGCACTTCATTACGATGGGTGTGAGTGCTACAGGGCGGTAGTCATTAAGGCACTTCGGGCTGGAGTGTTTTGGCACTGGCACAATGGAAGTGCATTTAAAGCATGTTGGTACAGCTGCTTGGGCAAGAGACAGGTTGAAAATGTCTGTAAAAACCCCAGCGAGCTGCTCCGCACATGCCCTGAGTACGCGTCCAGGGATGTTGTCTGGTCCAGCAGCCTTGTGCGTGCTGATCCTGCTCAGTGCATTGCAGACATCTGTGGAGGAGAGTGTGATCGGTGGGTGGTCAGCTGAGGATTTGAGCTTGGTGGCAGTTTCTCTGTTGTCTCTTTCAAAGCGAGCATAAAAGTCATTTAGCTCGTTCAGGAAGTTGACATCAGTGGCTGCGGGGGTGGAGTGAGAGGGTTTGTAGTCACTGATGGCCTGAATGCCCTGCCACATGCGCCGAGGGTCAGCGTTGGAAAAGTGTCCCTCTATCTTAAGCTTGTAGCAGTGCTTGGCCTCTTTGATGCCCCTTTTCAGATTTGCTCTGGATGTGCTATAGGCTTGTGCATCTCCTGATCTGAAGGCAGTATTGCGTGTCTTCAATAGGAGTCGCACTTCCCTGTTCATCCATGGCTTCTGATTTGGGTATGTGGTGATCTGCTTCTGGGTTGTAACACTGTCAATGGTGGTATTAATATAATCCAGTACAGAGGAGGTGTAGCAGTCAATGTCCGTGTGAGAGCCACTGGTGGCTTGAGAAGCAAACATACTCCAGTCTGTGTGTAGAAACCTTTCCTGGAGTGAGAAATCTGCCCCCGCAGGCCACACCTTGATGGTCTTCACTGATGGCTTCACGCGATTGATCAGAGGTGCATATTTGGGGGTGAGGAACAAAGAAAGGTGATCTGACTGTCCCAAGTGGGGGAGGGGTGTCGCGACGTAAGCTTCAGCCATGTTTGTGTAAACATGGTCTAAGGTTTTGTTTCCTCTGGTGTGACAGGAAACATGCTGGTGAAATTTCGGTAGCACTGACTTTAAGTTTGAATGATTAAAATCACCCGCAACAGTAAACGCAGCTTCCGGGTGAACGGTTTGTTGTTTACTGATGGCTGCGTGAAGTTCTTTCATAGCAAACTTGGCATCAGCATCCGGGGGAATATAGGCTGCAGTTATAATAGTGGAAGTGAACTCCCGCGGTAGATAAAACGGTCTACATTTAACCATGAGAAACTCAAGGTTAGCTGAACAATGTCTCCCAACAATAGCAGAGTTTGTGCACCAAGCTTTGTTAATGTAAATGCACAATCCACCACCTCTGGTCTTACCGGAGCCATCTAATGTTCTATCCGCCCGGAATGTATGGCGTCCCGCTAGCTCAATAGCGTTGTCCGGTATTCCGCTGTTTAACCCTCTGGGCTTCTTCGTATAATAGTCACACTTAGCTTCCTCCCGCCCGAAAACGGGCGAAGCCTTAAAATCTTACTTTACTTTTTCCCAGGATAACCAATCAAATATATTTTTGTTCTATAATGTTTTCTGATTATTATTTAGAATTTTTAGAATTTTTTATGATAGTTTGCATTAATTATATAATTTTTATTAGCTATTTTTTCCATTAGAATTAATATATATATTTTTATTTTATTTATTTTATTTTATTTTTCAATAAATGCAACATTTCACATCAAATTAGAGTGCAGTCCTAAAAAAAAAAAAAATTCAAGTGAGAAGAGCGCCACCTAGTGGCTTCAAAATTTATAAATTTGTGTCATGTCCTATAACCGCCTATAGGCGGCCTATAGCTTTTTTATTTATTTATTTGATTTATTCCCATTCGGAAAGAAAACAATTTATTACTAATCAACCACTGAATGGAACAACACAAATTATACATCATTTTAAAGCTTAGGATCTCAGCTTTTTAATGCATCTAATTACATTTATTAATTCCTAACGAGTGCTGAGTAATCCCTCTAAAACCAAGTGTACCGCCAGCAGGGGCCACCTAGCTGCGAAAATATTCATTACCATATTTTTCAAAAATCTTGCCTTGATTAACACAAAGTTGATGTCATTTGAAAGCTTAGAGTCTGAACTTTACAATGAATGTATCCACTTTGAAAAACTCTTAAGTATTGCTGAGTAATTTGCTGATAAATAGAATTTCTTTTTTTTCATAATCTATAAAATAATGTACTGCAATGTGTCAAAAACATCATACAGCTCATGAAACATTCTCAGATAATTGAAAATGGCACTTCATTTTTTACAGGATATTATTACAATTAAAATGAGCCCAAAATTAACATAATCTATTGCTTTTATGACAAGATATTCTTCATGGAGAAAAAATTGCCCATGAGGGGGTGTCAAAGACTGTACAAAAAGGCTATCTCTTTTCAAAATGCTGTAATTTTTGATTCCTTTATCCAAAAATTATTATTTTTTTATCCAGATGCAGCTAACATGTAGGGGGACTTCACTAAAAAAGAATTTTCCTCCTACCTTATTTCCTTCCTGAGTTATTCCATGACAAATAAGAAAGATATGCAAAATCATAATAAAAATTATATATATATATTGTCTTTTATCCGCCGTTTCTTGGCAGGACAATGTCCAAATGTAATGTAATTTATATTTTCAAAAAATTTAAAAAGAGTTCTTTCAAACGATACCTACCTTTTGACTCTCCTTGCTATAGTTTTGGAGTTATTATGATTATATAATTTTTATATAGTTTGGGGCAAAATGTGCTGTTTCAGTCTTACCAGTTCATTTCTCTCTGTGTGTGTGTGTGTTTGTGTGTGTAGGTGTGTGTGTGTAGGTGTGTGTGTGTGGGGGGGAGGGTGTCTTTTTTGCACTCTTGATGTTTTAGAGTGTCACCCCTTCATTGCTGAACACTTTTTTTCAGCACAGTGGCTGATCTGTAGCTTGTACCACCAAAAGTTTCTCTGAGTTTTCCTATTTTTTCGTATTTCCCATTCATTTCCTATGTCGCCCGTTTTCGGGCGGGAGGAAGCTAAGTGTGACTTTTTTTTTTACGACCCTTTAACATATCAGAATCATCTCCTTGATTTTTTTGTGTGTTCATATAGGTAATAAAATAAAAGTCACCAAGTTTCACCCCCATCCGATGAAGCAAAAAAATTAAACAATTCGAAACGTTCAAGTTTTCGCCCGTTTTCGGGCGAACAAGCCCAGAGGGTTAACCATGTTTCCGTGAAAATTAGAACATTACAGTTCAAAAGTCTCTTGCTGTATGTGATGTTGAGTCGAATCTCCTCCATTTTGTTCAACAGCGACCGTACATTGGCAAGGAAAATGCTGGGTAAAGAGAGCCGGTGTGGTGTTAGCTTTAGCTTAGCTCTTAGTCCTCCGCGCTTCCCCCGCCTTTGTTTACGATCTCGCCGGCGCCTGCGAGCACTTCCGCCCGGCCGGGCAGAGTGCATAGCCTCGGGTGATCTGGCGATCTCAGGAAGGAGTCGAAGGTTGTCCATAAAACTGTCGGAAATTCGCAAACCAATATCCAAAAGCTCACCTTGGGTGTACGATGTTAAGGCACAACTGTTCTGGACGAACAGACCCGAAATGAGCAAGAAAAATACTGCTAAATTACAGAATCTGGAGAGACCGCGAGCCTCGCGATGTACTCGCGCCGCCATCTTGGATGGCAATTTTCAAACCAATTCTCAAAAAAATATTGATTAGTTTCTAACCCTTATAAATCTGTTATTCCAGATGGTACATTTATGGGGAAAATTATGACTATACATACGAGTGAGTCCATGAGAGTAATGCTTGTTTGTGGAAACTTGCAAGTTTAATGGCTATTTTGTTAATATCATAATCACATTTCAGTATTAATTCTATACCACCTTCTTTTTGAAAGATAAAATTAGCTACTGTATATACCATATACTTCGCTTATTTTTTTAAATAATTTTGGAGCCATTTTATTTCAAATATCATGTTAGAGGTCTTAAAATCCAAAACATTCAATCCTCCTTCAATATTTGACCTACAAATATTTTCTTTTTTAATATAATGTAAAGAGTTTGGTGTCTATCATTTAAATTAATTAAGGGGGACATCTAACACTTGCGCATTATAAACCAACCTGGACAAACCCTCAGCTTTAACCAATAACACACGACCAGTGAAAGAGAGATCTCTCATCAGCCAAGAATTCAGTTTCTTTTCAAATGATTGAATGATGGGAGTGAAGTTTAACTCATTCCTGACTTCCTCATTTTTTGATATCTTAATTCCCAAATATTTGACAACAACTTTCATGGGAATACTGCGGTAAAGTCACAGGAACCTAGAGCCATAAGCTCACATTTATTAATATTTAGGGAAAGACCAGATACAGATGAAAATAACTGCAGACACTTCATTGCTTTTTCAGCTTCAGTCTCTTAAGAAAAGAGTAGTGTCATCAGCTCATTGTGTGCATTTCATTTCTGTATCTTCTATTTTGATACCACGAAAAATGTCTTTCTTAATATGAATGGCCATAATTTGTGTGACCAACAAAAAAGCAATGGACTAGGGCAGCCCTGTCGAATCCTTTTCATTTCGAATCTATGAGTAGTTTCATATGCCAGTTTTACAGAGTTATTAATCTTATTATACAGGGTTCTGATTACTTTTTGAAATTTGTCCCCAAACCTGAAACATTTAAGAGTTTTAAAAATAAAGTCATGTTCAATTGTATCGAAGGCCTTGTAAAAATCGACAAACAGAATACAACTATTTTCATTGATAATTTCATTAAAATCTATAAGATCTAATACAAGTCTAATATTGTTACAAATATGTCTTCCTTTTATAAAACCTGACTGCGCCTCATCAATAATAAATTCTAATCCTAACTTTAACCTTTCAGCGAATATAGAAGCAATAATTTTACTGTAATTATTAATTAAGGTAATAGGTCGCCAATTATCAAGTGATAATAGATCTTTATCAGGCTTTGGAATTAAGGATATTAGACCTTGTGTCATGGAGGACAAAACCCCTGATCAATAGATTCTTTAAAGACCATTAACAGAAATTCAGCAGTTAAGCCATCATTACCGGGAGACTTGTTTAATTTAAGTTTTTTTATAGCTGTTCTTATCTCTAAAATAGTTTATCTAAAAAGAGATAAACTTCTTTATCACAAAGAGCTTTAAATTCTCCATCGATACGATCTATATTATGTTTTAGGGGCTTTAAAAAATCTTCTATTTTGTCTACAGAACATGCACTGCTGGAATATAGTTTACCATAAAAATTTGAGACGTATTTTGAAATAATAATAGAGTCCTGTTTCATGGCCATTAATATTAAGCTTTTTAATAGATGTATACTCTCCATTCATTTCTCCAAATTATAAAAGTATCTGGAATTAGTTTCCCCTTCCTCTAACCAACGTCTTCGTGGTCTAACAAATGTTCCCTTTGCCTTGATTATATATAATTTATCTAACTCAGCCTGCAGATTCATTAACAAATTAGAATTCCCATCAGTATTATTATTAGTGATGTTACAAATAGCTCTAATGATTTCCTCTTCCTTTGACTTATTAGACTTTGCAACTTCTTTGCCTTTATCAATTGCACTAAATCTAATCTGAAACTTCATAAACTCTCAATTTTTACTGTATAAATTTTTACTGTATTAAAATTTACTGTATAAATCTCACGGGAAAACGTACAAATTCTACAAGGTGGCTTATTCGTACGAATTCATACGACCTGACTCGTATGAATTAGTACGATTTTTGGAAAATCTTACATATTTTACGAATTGGCCAATTCGTATGAATTCATACGAATGACCTACCCCTGACCCCGCCCCTAAACCTACCCATCACGTGGGTTTAGACAAATCGTACAAATTCGTACGAGTGAGGTCGTACGAATTAGTACGAATTAGACAACTTTTTTTCATTCGTACGAATTTGTACGAATTGGTCGTGAGATAGCGCTGATTTGTTCACTTAGCTTGATTCCAATATGTTTGTATTATCTTCTTAATTTCATGTTGAAAACTGTAATTTTCCAATAATTTATTAAAAGTTTCCAATAAGTCTTAGAGCCTTTATATGAAGCTTCGTTATTCCTTTTTATGAGAAGATAAATCATCATTTACAATATCGATGGTTCAATTGATACTCTGTTTGTATTTTGTTCTAATGAATTAGAAATGAACCAAAAATCGATTCTTGACTGTTTAGATTTATCCCTATTACTCCATGTGTACTCTTTCAAATGTGGGTGTTTATATATATCAATTACCCCCTAAATTTTCACAAACTATAGATAGCTCTGAATCGCCTGTAGATTATCTAATTGGAATAGGAATTCATCTGAACATCTGGGACAATATTAAAGTCCCCACCTAGAGTCATTTCAATATCATGAAATCTTTTTCTTACTTTGTTAATCTCATTTTCAATATCAGAGAACAAATCAACATTATATGTTTTAATATTTGAGGCATATACAGTACCTAACAAAAACATTTTCCCATCAATGGATACCGTTAGACAACACATGTAAATGTGTGAATACAGGAGGAGCTCTGACGTCACTGTAGTTCAGAGAGAGATTCAGAGAAAGTGAAACTAACTTGATCAACAACAATATGGACGCCTGAAACGATCAACCTCTTTAAACAACAGAATATTTATTGATCCGTTCAAAGAGTCTTGTGGACACATCTGATCCTCACAGGTAAGAGATAGAAATATAAGAGAGATTGTGCTGAACAGGTTTCTAATGGAAGTGAACTGGTTTAGTAGGTTTATGTCAAACTGGAATAAGTTGAGCAGAACCAGGTTTAAGCATATATAATACTCAACTATTTTAGTTGTTTACTGCACTGAAATGGTATCAGAAGTGTATTAAAAGTGTGTCATTTGATTGGTTGTAAAGCAAAGTTTGGCGTTTCTGTTATTTTGTCACATGACAGAAAGACTAAAGAAACAGGAAGTAAATGACCTGCAGATTCACTGAACACAAACCTGCTAAACTGCAGATGGAAATCACATTTATAATAAAATAAAACTACACTTGACTATATAATGTTTTTTTCTGGAGAGATGTATCTATGTATATATATATACAGTATATACAGTATGTATAGTTTTGTTGGAAAATATATCACTCAAAAGTTCAAAGTTCAGTTGAGTTCTCAAAAAAAAAGTTATCAAAAGAGCAGGTCAAAGTTCAGTTCTGGAAGTTTATGAGTTTCTTACTGAATTTCAAATGAATTATTGTGTTTCACTCACTATCAATTCGTACATTCATTTTAACCAATTTGATATAAATTATAAATTTGACTTGAAATAATATTATGATGAATAAGTAAAACTAAATCAGACTCGAGGTAAGATTTCATTTAAACCTCAGTCAAAGAGTATAGAAGCCCAAGAGGCGAAACTCTGTTGTGTTATGGGTAACAGTCTGTAGATGGCGCTGCGGAGGCGAAACCGCCATTATGGACTGAAAGCTGCTGGAATCGTTAGCGCCAGTCAATGGCAAAATCCATTTTAGTATGTGTTAATAGTTCATGTGTGCACTGCTAGATTGCACATCTTTTTTGTACCTTTCCGCCTGTAATAGGACATTCATAGTTTTTTTTTTCTTGCCATTGAAACGTTCACTGTGTAAAATATTAACTGTCTTTAGAAATGTTCATTTATAAAAAAAAATTTCCAAATCATATATATGGTGATGTTTACTAATTTCAAAATCAACATTTGAATAAATATCTTATTACTTATATCTAATTACTGTGTATCTGCCTATAGACAAGCGAACATATATTATTTCATGAATTTCTGTTAGTCATATAACAAGGAAAATGCATAATAGAACATAAATATTGATAGATTAAAGTTTTGCAGTAATTTTATAATTGTATCTTTGCAAACCGTAAGTGGTAGGCTAATGAAGCCGGTGGGGGACATACCCTTACTAAAAAGTACTAAGGAATCTAGTATTTTGGGACAAAATAAATGTTTTTTATTATTATTGTTTTCATATTTATAGTATTTTGGGACAAAATATTATAGTAATCTTATAGGAATACTATAGTAATTTGGGACATACTACATAAGTACGATAAGACTATAGCAGCTTAAAAATATTATAGAGAGGCTATACAGAACACCACAGAAGTATGTTATGTTCTGTAATACCTCTATAATATCCTAGAGCCGCTATAGTATTTCTATAGTAGTCTTATAGTACTTCTATAGTAATATTTTGTCCCAAAATACTATTTTCCTAACCAACACATATACGTATATTTTCTGTCATTTAACGTCATTTAACGTCGGTCATCCTCATTAATGTATTTTAAATTGTTTTCATATTTAGATATGACGGCCAGAAAAAAATTAAGCTATGTTAAGTTTTTGTTATTTTAAGTTTTTCAGTGCCATTGACTCCCTTTATTTTTCGGCGTTTTCCTTCAGTTTTCAGTCCATAATGGCGGCCGCGCCGTCAAGTCATGGGGGCAACTGTTGCTATGGGGCGTTCTATTGAGTTTCGCCTCTTGGGCTTCTATACTCTTTGCCTCAGTGACTAAATACACACTCATTAGGAGCAAATATAGGCTAAGATGTTTCTTATCAGTCTATTGATTATACAATAACATTTATTTTCTTGAAAACGAAGAGGAAAGAACAATGGCAGAATCTTCACCAACATCAACAAAAGCAAGAAAAAACAGGAGTTGGAGTATTGAGGAAACACCTCCATGTAAGTCAATAAATAATAAATAAAAAACAAGAAGAATGAATTGGTGCATGAATAACTTTCATTCTTCTCATATAATATTTAATATGTACCGTTCAGGAGTGAACAGTAGTAGATAATAAAATCATTTAAAGTCAAGATTTCAAATCAATATGGCTCCAAAATCATGTATTTATTAATTTGGTACAGTAAGTGTTTGTGTAATGAGCTTCACATTAGGGTTCTGATCAGCTAGTCTTGGTTCATTTTGCAGTAATGACCAGCTGACTGTACATGATCTCTTATATATTTGAGTTTCTTCAAAAACAGCTTTGTCTCTAGACATTCTTTACATTCAACCAACTTCATGAGGTGCATCATGGGAGTATTTATAAACAGTAATGAGCCCATTTATAATAATAAGGCTAATAATAATAATAATTATTGTTATTTCAGTCCTTCAAGCAAAAGCCATTAGATCAGAAAGTCAAATGTGTCTCCAAAATTTAGACTATAGTGCAGGTGATTTATCTTCATCATTTCTCTCTCCAGCGATGTCTTCCTCCAGCGGTCCACTGACTGAGGAGCTTCAGTGCTCTATATGTCTGGACGTGTTCACTGATCCAGTCAGCACTCCATGTGGACACAACTTCTGCAAGACCTGTCTGAATAAGTGCTGGGACAACAGCCAGACCTGCAACTGTCCATATTGCAAAGAAACATTCAAGCACAGACCTGATCTCAAGATTAACACCACACTCCGAGAGATCGTAGATCACTATAAAAAGAAAAGTCCTGAGAAAAAAGCTGAAGTTCTGAAAAAAGCTGAAGTTCTGTGTGACGTCTGTGAGGAAAGAAAGCTGAAAGCCCTGAAGTCGTGTCTGGTGTGTCAGAGCTCTTACTGTGAAACTCACCTGGAGACTCATTTGAGAGTGGCAGGTTTAAAGAAACACAAACTGATCAATCCTGTGAGTAATCTGGAGGACTATATATGTCAGAAACATGAGAGACCTCTGGAGCTGTTCTGTAGAGATGATCAGACTATCGTGTGTCTGTCCTGCACTGACGGAGATCACAAGAACCACAACACTGTTTCTTTAGAAGAGGAGATTGAAGAGAAAAAGGTAGAAGTAAACTGATTTTAAATGGCTCTTATCATGAAGAATCACATGTTCTTTAATATAAATGAATCAGTTATGAAAACATATTGTGTGTTGTTCTCTGTCGATAGACTCAACTGATGAAGACACAGAAAGACACACAGCAGATGATCCAGGACAGAATCAAGAAGATTCAAGACGTCAAACACTCAGCAGAAGTCAGAAAAGTGAGTATAAAATTATTTATTTCAATTAATTTTAATATATATTATTGTATAAAAGCAATTTCACACTCCTGTTCGCTCTGCTGGTCTGAAAATCGACATGTCTGTGATTTCCTGTTCACTTAGTAAAGTAATAACACATCTCTCCTCAACAAGACTCAAGATTTGAGGAATCATTCAGTGCAAACGCTGCAGAATGAGGGATTTTGAAAACCGCCTAAAAACACTGAAGTATGAGAAATAATAACACTGATTATTCTCTTAACAAACTCCACTAATAATGTGTTGATTGTCCTGGTTGAGCAGAGAAACACAGAGAAGGAGAAAGCAGCCCGTGTGGAGCTCTTCACTGATCTCATCCGCTCCATTGAGAGATGTCAGACTGAACTGCTGGAGATGATGGAGGAGCAGCAGAAAGCAGCAGAGAAACAGGAGGAAGAGCTCATTGAAAAGCTGGAGCAGGAGATCACTGAGCTAAAGATGAGAAACACTGAGCTGGAGCAGCTCTCACACACTGAAGATCACCTCCACCTCCTACAGGTCAGTCAACATCTCTCTGATCAATGATAATGCAGTATATGACACCATAACACTCCCCATGCTGAAGGATTTCTCCTCTCTCCTGCTGTAGATTTACTCATCCCTGTGCAGCTCTAGAAACACCAGGAACTGGTCTGAGATCAGTGTGAAGACTGATGAGAGTCTGGAGACTCTGAGGAGAGCTCTGACTAAACTGCAGGACTCTCTACAGGAGAAACTCACTCTAACTGGTACAGCAATATCAAATATACCGTACAGATACATATATTTATCATCTTTTAATATCAGTAATGAAGAATGAGTCTGATCAAGCTGAAATAAGAGAAGTGTGTGATCATGTGTTTGTGTCTCATTATCATCACAGTTCTTCTTGAAGAGAGCAGGTCATATTCATCTCTAATTTCAGAAAACATGCAGTAAATTCATCTTGTACTAGAAGCTTCATCACTGTAACCAGAACCTTGAGGCTTTAGTAAATCTGTGAACACTTTTAGATGAGAAACAACAGAAAGAAACATTCATTTTCTGCCATTTTCTGTTGGTCTTTTCAGCTGTTTCATCTAAATGTTGTGATTATGTGTCAGATAAAATCAGTTTAGCAGAAGAAAATCAAATCGATAGACATCATGAATTTAAGATGCAAATTTGTTCTTTTTTAGAGGAATATTTCTGACCTGTAGTTCAAGCAGCTTTGCAGTGCTGGGCTTTCATTTTCATTTTCTTAAAGATTTTTTATAGTGTTGTCTTTGCTGAATAACCACAACACTAATCCACTCCAAAACTGAGATGAATAACATTAGACATAAAAATATCTAAAACAAAAATGTCATAAAATGTTCACAAAATATTCCCAAAGATGTTCTAAAAAGGAGGAATATTTCGAGCTCAAACACAATAGGAGTTCAGGGATTCTCTAAATATCAGCAGAGAAACATTGATCAGATAAAACATGATGTTGTTCACAATTCTTTAAATATAACCTTAAATCTTGTCTATAATTTACACATAAACATGTCAAAGATCTGATGATGTTTTATTGTCATTAGTCTCTACAGAACTGAAGAGGATACAGCAGTATGCAGGTACAGTGTGCTGTCTGCACTACACTAGATTACATTCAGATACTCACAGCTTCATCACTGACCGACAGTATGATTAAACACTGATTATTACACACATCATCACTAAATATCTGTATTGTGAATTTATGATTCATATTCTCTGTTTTCTCAGTGGATGTGACTCTGGATCCTGATACAGCTCATCCATATCTCATCCTGTCTGACGATGGAAAACAAGTGAGATATGGAGACATTATACAGAAACTCCCAGACAAACCAGAGAGATTTGGTAGATGTGCAATTGTCCTGGGAAAGGAGGGATTCTCCTCAGGGAGATTTTATTTTGAGGTGCAGGTGAAGGGAAAGACTGACTGGACTTTAGGAGTGGCCAGAGAATCCATTAACAGGAAGGGACAGATCAAGCTGAGACCCAGTAATGGACACTGGACTGTGTGGCTGAGGAATGAGAGTGAATATAAAGCCTGTGATGATCCTCGTGTCTCTCTGTGTGTGAGAGTGAAGCCGCAGCGGGTCGGAGTGTTTGTGGATTATGAGGAGGGTCTGGTCTCCTTTTATGATGTGGAGTCCAGCTCTCATCTCTACTCTTTCACTGATCAGTCTTTCACTGGGAAACTCTATCCATATTTTAGCCCGTGCTTTAATGATGGAGGTAAAAACTCAACTCCACTGATCATCACACCTGTCAATTATAATAAATTAATTTACACCCCAATATGATATAGATGAAAATAATAATCTTTATAACTAAATCCGAAAACATTATGTGCTGCAATTTTTTTTTTTTTTTTTTTTTTTTTTTTTAAATCTATAAGCTATAATTACATATTGTAATGTAAAATATAATGCTTAATCAGTAAAGGATTTTTTTCATGAATATTTGTTTCATAATTTCATGTTATATTTTTTCTCCCATCACCACTTGTCAAAGTGAAACTGCCTGCAAAATTTTAAAACCAAATTATAGTAACCTAATCAATTATTGTATCAAGGTTGTTTCTACCATCTCAAAACAAAAAGTTCTGTGATATTACTGTGGTATATCAGATGGTAATACCTTGATATGATAGAACTGTATGATTACCATATTCATATATCATTGCATGTACATGGTATTTAAAGGTACCTTAAAATACCATGGTATTATGATCATGGTTATGTAAAAAACAAACAAACATGGTATTATGGAACTGTCAAATATTAACACCACAGCAAAACCAGGTTAAAATTTCCTTAAGAATAGAACAGAATCATTTAAGCCAAGTTAAGTTCTATAGACAAATTTTAACACATCAGTTTCATTCAAATGCTTTAAAAAATTATACAGTTGGCATATCTTTAAATAAAATGAACTGTTCATTTTGTTGATATTAAGTAGAGACAATTCTGAAACCTTATAAAAAAAACCTTTTTAAATTAATATTTTTCTTTGTCTGAGATTATTCTTTTAAAGAGACATTTATGTTTCTGTTTGTTTAACTGATAACAGCAGTCACTGTGAGAGAATGGCGTCCTCTGCTGGAGACTTTTGGAAATGACTGCTTCTTGTCTAAACCTTTTACAGTCTCTATAGACTAAACAGTGGATATTAAAAAACAAAAACAACAAAACAAATAAAAAAAAACACTGTTAAACCAACTGGTTGGTTTTTGTCATGTAAAAAATGATTCAAAAATACCCTTTTGCACATTTAATGTAAAGGTTACAACCTATATGCAATGTCACTGAAAACCACAGTGACATATTTTAGAGAAAACAATTAATAACTAAAAAAAAAAAAAAAAAAAAAAAAAAGTTTGCTCCCCGAACTAATACTTAGTTGAAGCAATCTCTGATTTTATTACTCAGTCTGTTTGGACAGGAGTCTATCAACTTGGCACATCTTGACTTAGGAATATTTTCCCACTCTTCTTTGTGAACATTTAAGGTCTATTAAATTGCTAGGTCATCTCTTGTACATGGCCATCTGTGACCTGGTCGACCTGAAGAGTTTCAATAGGATTCAGGTGTAACAATATTAGCTCAAAGGGGAAATATTAATTATAATCCATAATTACCAATTATGATTAATTATTAATATTTGGGTCAGTTAATTAGATTAACTTTGAAGTAAGCTAAATTAATATTACAATCAATTAATCAGTTCCAACGAACTCTTTGATTATTCATTTATTCTAAGAAAAGTGTATCTTTCATGGTCACCGAAAAATAATTATTTCTTAGCATGTACTGCACTTAGACGAGCATGTAACAAGATCAAGATCGTAAAAGTGACTTTGTTGCAAGCAGAGAATCAGAAACCAAATCCATATTGTGCACAAGTTTTATTAACTAACTCACAAACATAACTAACACTAAACAAACATACATACATACATTCATACATACATACATGCATAGGTAAAAGGGTGAGTGATGTGGAACCGGAAGCAGGAAATAGAACTATGGAAAAGATCTATTTAACTATGAAAAGAACCATCAGCTTATCATTTTCAGAGCACCTCATTAAATTGATACTTGCATGGTCGGTGCAGTGGATACAATTCTTGAAGTGGTTGAAAATTGAGTTTGTTGATGGGTCCGTGAGTGTCAAAAGTCACTGTACAAGTTGCAGTCGTTTTCTTCTCTGCTGGGTGGAGAAGATATGATGAACTTGCATGGTGGTTTCGAGCACATGTGGTGAGTCGGAGCCTGCTGCCCTGGCCTGTTGAGGGCACGCTGGACGGCACGGCATCCTGAAGTGCCAAGAAGGCCAGGAGTTGATTGGATTGAAGACCAGGCAGTCTGATTCCCTTTGGAAGTATGAAAGCATGGCAGACGGGGCTCAGGTCTGCTTGGGCCCTTGGGGCCCTTGTGGGAGGGGGGGCCAGCAGCTAAGAAGCTAAGAGGAAGGCAGGGCTAACAGAACGGCCTTTTAAAGCTTGACAAAAGGCACACCTTGCAGGCTGGCTAAACCAATAAGAAAGCGGGAATTTCTGAGGGGAGTTTCCTCTGTGGGGAGGATTTATGACGCTATCTCAAATGTGGTCAGACATCTGCCTTCCCTCTTTTCATTAATGCTCAGATAGATATAACAAACCCACACTGCATTCTAAGAGAAGGTGATGTACATCAAAGTGTGAGTCATTAAATGAGGATTAATTAGATAGGAGACATGATACAGGTAAGGTTACATTGACCGTTGGTTGTATAATAAAATACATGCATGGTATATACATAATAGTACACAAGACAGTCACTCGTTCACACAGTTTCTGGGATGCATGTTCATTTGATAATCTATGATTAATGCAGCAAAGTCTGTATTAAAGATTGTTTCTGTCTTCCCATTGTCTCTCTCTCTTTGAGCCTGTGGTCGCATTCTTTTACACCCATAAAACCAACTTATCTGATCGTGGCCATGTTAACGAGAAGACCTTCTTGCCCTGTTTGGTTTTGTGTTTTGTGTCTGATTTGGTCTCAGTCGTTACACAGGTCTGGGCTCTGGCTGGGCCATTACAAAAGATTCATCTCTTTTGCTGAAGTCATTCTTTGTTGATTTAGATGTGGGTTTTGGATCATTGTCATGCTGAAAGTTGAAAGTTCTCTTTATTTTCAGCTGTGTTAAAATCGACTGGTACTTGGAGCTACTCATGATTCCCTCCTTCACTAAATCCTCAGTTCCAGCTGAAGAAAAGCAGTCTCAAAGCTCAATGCTGCATCTCAATGCTTCAGCGAGGGTCTTCTGTTCTTCTAATGTTGAGCTGTGTTGTTTTTGTGCCAAACATACCCTTTAAAAATTTGGCGAAAAAGTTCAATCTTTGTCTCATCAGACCATAACACATTTCCCTATGTTTCGTATGTTTTTGCATAGTTTAACTGGGCTTGGGTGTTTTTTTTAATCAGGAAAGGTGTGTGTCTTTGCCCCGTAGCCCAGACAGAGAATACAGGAGATAGATGTCACATGTCGGGAGAAACCAGTACTTGTCAGAAAGAGCTGCAACTCTTCATGTTGCTGTAGGTGTCTTGAGAATCTCCCTGACCAGTTTTCTCTTTGTCTTCTCATACATTATGGGATGCCCTGTTATTAATAATGTCACTGACGTGCCATACTTTCTCCATTGATGACTGTCTAAGTTGAGCTGCATTTGTCCTGAAACTCTTAACCCTCTGGGGTCTGAGGTGTTTTTGGGGTCCTTGAGATGTTCTGACATGCCCTGACATTTGTGCTTTTTTCAGTTGCTTATAAACATAGTAATGGCAAAAAAAAATTACACACTATTTAGCACAAACAGGGCTACCATAATATGTGAGCAACAAGAATGTACATGTCTGCATTTTTGAGAGAATAATGTTTATGCGTGGTTATTGAAAAAACTAAAAACTAAAGTTTCTGAAATAAGACCACAAAACACACACTAAATATGTGCCAATAAGACTTTTGTCTAATGGATGTCATCGCCTAGTGTTTTTTCTTCAAAATTATGTGAAAATCACCCTGCCTAATCCTTCACATAACACAATACATTGATTTGAATTTTGCAAAGCACTTTCTGTTTGGAAAGGCCATATGCGGAGTGGGCGTCACAGATCATGCATATGTAGTGGTTCACACCTGAGGACCGCATACTTAATGAGCCATTCATTCAGGTGAGTCACTGAGCCACAAGAATGCAAGAGCAACAGTTGGAAGCATCTCAATTCTTTTTTATTTTTCCACATATTGTGCTTGCAATTTGGCCTATAATAGCCAAGGAAAACATGTAATTGTGCAGTTAATTCTCATACTGTATTTTCAGTTTTGGAATATTTATCCTCTCCCCAAATTTGTCACTAATAAAACACAATAAAAATTATTTAAAGAAAAGGCTTATATTTACCTTTTAATAGTTTGTTTACATCTACCTTGTAAATATTTAAATAAACAACAATTCAAGTGTAATCTTTCTTTGTACAAACTAAAGTATACATTTTATCATACATATTTCAAAGTTAAGGATTTGATTGATTATTTGATTATTTTTGACAAAAAAATTGGCAAATAAAAGCTTATTTGAGGTGGCAGATATTTTACAGTAAAAATGTATAATCTATCCAAAACTAATCAACGAAATGTTGTCTTTCATATGTCTGTAACATAGGTCTTTCATTTTTATTATAAGGAATATAAATGCTAATTTGCAGTTTAATACGTTGCTTATACAAATATATATATGTGTATACACACACACACATATATATGTGTATATATTTATACACAAAAATAAATTTTATTAATTTTTTTTATATACTTTTTTTTTTTCACAAATTGTGCTTGTAAATTGTATAATATCCAAGGTAAACATGTCTAGTAATTGTGCAGTAAATTCTCATACTGTATTTTCAGTTTTGGAATATTTATCCTCTCCCCAAATTTGTTACTAATAAAACACAATAAAAATTATTTAAAGAAAAAAAAATATATATTTACCTTTTAATAGTTTGTTTACATCTACCTTTTGAGGGACATTTTCCATTATTATTATTATTCCTCACAGCGCTGCGAGACGGTGTAAACAAGTAATGATCTGAATAAACTTGTGTTTTCTCGAGCTGATATGGGGCTCGAGAAAACACAGCCCCTCACAGGTTTGCGCCGTGGATTCCCGCGAGTCAGACGCGGATACTGTGTTTGTTTTAGGCTCGCGCAGTCTTCACTCGGACGCGCGCTTCAATCCGTTGTGGAGACACTCTTTTCGTTCCAGTGAAATTACAAAACAAAATACACACACACACATGTCTCTGCCTGATATACAACCACTGATAAACATAATCTGATTTGACAAAAAAAAAAAAAAAACTATATGAGCGCAGATTCGAACTCAGAACCTCTGACATGCTAGGCAAATGTTCTACCACTAGACCACTTGAGTTCACGTATTTACTCACGTGAAAACTCGGTGTTTACTCGGCGTGATCAATTCGCTCTTGAACATGCTGCCGTTCGTCTGAGTTACAATCTTCCTCTGAGGAAAAGCCAAGGTGAGTTATTCCTCGCTGTCCAGAATCATCTGAAGAGCGTCTTTACCGGAGAAACGCGCCATCCTCTCTAAACGCGATGAACTATCAGTGAATCTGATCTGATTAAACTTCGTGTTTTCAAGGCATTGATCGGGGGGCGGGTGCGAAGCATAGATCACCTAAACTATTTACCATGTCAATAGCGCCGGGGGCGGGGCGGCCTCAGTTCATTATAGAGATAATTAGGCAGAAGGAAAAAACGGTACCTCTCCTTGCTTTCAAACGGATTACATGAGTTGAAAACATTTGTTTTTTTTTATTAATTACTTCATTTAAAAGAAGAGATTTCAAGCTTCATAAAGACATATATCACGTGCCTGTGTGAGAAGTATTCGCTGAGTTATGATTCATTTTCGGACACGTTTCAGAATGGACTACACGGACAGAGAGAAGGCAGAACTCGCTCCATGATTATTTTTCTTAATTTGGCGAAAAGCACAACACTTTGTTTTTATTGTGAGTATACAGAAAAATAATACACATTTAACAGAATCGATTGATGTATGAAACTCCTATGGAAAATCAAAGTCAACAGAGTATTTATGAGTTTCTTTTACACTGATAAAAAAAAAGCGAGCTGGTATCGCCGGCGATACCGCCGACCTCAGGGGGTCTTAACCAATGTTGCCAAACAATCAAGCTTTTGTAAGTCTGCTGAAATCTCTTCTTCATAGAAACATCAGTCCCAATACAAACAGACACACATGAACCAAACACACCGAATACCGGGACAAATGTTAATGTGTGAATACAGGAGGAGCTCTGACATCACTGTAGTTCAGAGAGAGAGATTCAGAGAAAGTGAACCTTGATCAACAGCAATGGACGCCTGAAACGCTCAACCTCTTTAAACTACAGAATATTTATTGATCCGTTCAAAGAGTCTTGTGGACACATCTGATCCTCACAGGTAAGAGATAGAAATATAAGAGAGATTGTGCTGAACAGGTTTCTAATGGAAGTGAACTGGTTTAGTAGGTTTATGTCAAATTGGAATAAGTTGAACAGAACCAGGTTTAAGCATGCCAAATACTCAACTATTTTAGTTGTTCACTGCACTGAAATGGGATCAGAATTGTATTAAAAGTGTGTCATTTGATTGGTTGTAAAGCAAAGTTTGGTGTTTCTGTCATTTTGTCACACGACAGAAAGACTAAAGAAACAGGAAGTAAATGACCTGCAGATTCACTGAACACAAACCTGCTAAACTGCAGATGAAAATCACTTTTATATTAAAACTACACTTGACTATAATGTATTTTGTGGAGAGATCTATCTATCTATCTATCTATCTATCTATCTATCTATCTATCTATCTATCTATCTATCTTTATTTCTTGGAAAATATATCACTTGTACTTTTGTTAATCTAAACAGCAGGTCAAAGTTCAGATTGTTCTGTAAATTTTTATGAGTTTCTTACTGAATTTCAAATTAATGTTTTGTTTCCCTCACTATCAGTTCTTACATTCATTTTATCCAATTTAATATAAATATTGATTAAATTGTCATGATCAAACTTTGTTTTAAGTCTGAACATTTTTTTTTTTAAATAACTTGAATGTCATTCTCTTACAGAGGTTAATAAAACTGAAGAGCTGTTTACTAGAGTGAATGAACTGTGCTGTTTGAAATTATTTGACTTGAAATAATATTATGATGAATAAGTAAAACTAAATCAGACTTGAGGTAAGATATCATTTAAAACTCAATGACTAAATTCACACTTATTAGGAGCAAATATAGGCTAAGATGTTTCTTATCAGTCCATTGATTATACAATAAAATTTATTTTCTTGAAAACGAAGAGGAAAGAACAATGGCAGAATCTTCTCCAACATCAACAAAAGCAAGAAAAACCAGGAGTTGGAGTATTGAGTATACACCTCCATGTAAGTCAATAAATAAATAAAAAAAAACAAGAAGAATGAATTAGTGCATGAATAACTTTCACTCTTCTCATATAATATTTAAAGGTATAGCGGAGGATCTTTCCGAATTTTAGATAAGAACCGCCCTCTCCACTTTTTGAAAAAATGCACATGCGCAACACTCGGTCTGTTCCCGCGAGGGAACGCCTATTAAACGTGTGCGAGGTTCTCCTCGTGCACGCTCTGTTTACAAGTTGCTGTCGGCATCGCTCATACAAGATTACTTTCCAAAAAAAGATGTGCATTGTGCACTTTTTCTCCAAATAGCATGCCAAACTTTACCTGTCGAGTAGAAACTTCGCGACTGAGGCATCAGTGGGAAGCCCAACCTGTGTTTTCAGCGCACGCCATCGTGTAAAACAATCTCCCAAAAACACTCTGATCTTGTTTCTCTCTTCTGAGGCCTTTCTCTTCTTCTCATACAGTTCGTACAAACTTTTTCTCTTGCGACCCTCGGACATTTTCAAAGGACCCGGTGAAACGGCGAGCTTCAATGAATGGCTTAAACCGTAGCTCACCACACATAAACAAACCCCTGAAAGTGCGCATGCGCAGAAAGCGAAAACTAAGGGACGAGCACGTACGACGGCCTTACGTAAACATATCACCAGAATGATTGACACTTAGGTGGACCAATAGTTTATACTACCCACCCGGAAAAAGAAAATCCTCCGCTATACCTTTAATATGTAGTTCAAGAGTGTACAGCAAAATCATTATCATTATTATTATCATTATTAAAATCAGTGTTTCAAATCAATATTGCTCCTTTGTGTAGTTATTTATTTGGTACAGTAAGTGTTCGTGTAATGAGCTTCACATTAGGGTTCTGATCAGCTTTGCTGGGTTCATTTTACAGTAATGACCATCTGACTGTACATGATCTCTTACAAATTTGAGTATATAGTGCAGGTGATTTATCTTCATCATTTCTCTCTCCAGCGATGTCTTCCTCCAGCGGTCCACTGACTGAGGAGCTTCAGTGCTCTATATGTCTGGACGTGTTCACTGATCCAGTCAGCACTCCATGTGGACACAACTTCTGCAAGACCTGTCTGAATAAGTGCTGGGACAACAGCCGGACCTGCAACTGTCCATATTGTAAAGAAACATTCAAGCACAGACCTGATCTCAAGATTAACACCACACTTCGAGAAGTTGTAGATCACTATAAAAAGAAAAGTCCTGAGAAAAAAGCTGAAGTTCTGAAAAAAGCTGAAGTTCTGTGTGACTTCTGTGGGGAAAGAAAGCTGAAAGCCCTGAAGTCGTGTCTGGTGTGTCAGAGCTCTTACTGTGAAACTCACCTGGAGCCTCATTTGAGAGTGGCAGGTTTAAAGAAACACAAACTGATCAATCCTGTGAGTAATCTGGAGGACTATATATGTCAGAAACATGAGAGACCTCTGGAGCTGTTCTGTAGAGATGATCAGACATGTGTGTGTCCGATGTGTGACGTGACTGACCACAAGAACCACAACACTGTTTCTTTAGAAGAGGAGAGTGAAGAGAAGAAGGTAAAAGTTGCTGATTAAACTGATTTTAAATGGCTCTTATCATGAGGAATCACATGTTCTTTAATATAAATGAATAAATTATGAAAACATATTGTGTGTTGTTCTCTGTCTATAGACTCAACTGATGAAGACACAGAAAGACACACAGCAGATGATCCAGGACAGAATCAAGAAGATTCAAGACGTCAAACACTCAGCAGAAGTCAGAAAAGTGAGTTTAAAATAATTAAATTAAATTAATTTTAATATCTATTTTTGTATAAAAGCAATTGCACACTCCTGTTCGCTCTGCTGGTCTGAATATCGACACGTCTGTGATTTCCTGATCACTTAGTAAAGTAATAACACATCTCTCCTCAACAAGACACATGATTTGAGGAATCATTCAGTGCAAACGGTGCAGATGAAACTGGGAAAAAAAACTCCCTAAAACACTGAAATATGATCAATACTGAGTCTTGCTTTAGATATTTTATACTGAACTGCTGGAGATGATGGAGAAGCAGCAGAAAGCAGCAGAGAAACAGGAGGAAGAGCTCATTGAAGAGCTGGAGCAGGAGATCACTGAGCTAAAGATGAGAAACACTGAGCTGGAGCAGCTCTCACACACTGAAGATCACCTCCACCTCCTACAGGTCAGTCAACATCTCTCTGATCAATGATAATGCAGTATATGACACCATAACACTCCCCATGCTGAAGGATTTCTCCTCTCTCCTGCTGTAGATTTACTCATCCCTGTGCAGCTCTAGAAACACCAGGAACTGGTCTGAGATCAGTGTGAAGACTGATGAGAGTCTGGAGACTCTGAGGAGAGCTCTGACTAAACTGCAGGACTCTCTACAGGAGAAACTCACGCTAACTGGTACAACAATATCAAATACACTGTACATATATTTATCTTCTTATAATATCAGTTGTAGCGACAAATGACCATCTTGTCACTTAGAGGTGTTTGTAGGGCTATCTGATGCGTGGTTCCAAACAAATACACTTCCAATCCAGTCCTGCGTTTATCTTCTTTATTTGTCTCAGTTCTGATGCTCAAACATATTGCAATCACCAGTTAGCATGTCCTTACAGGATCCTGACACGGTCAAAAATTGTTTGCTTCCCCATTACACATAACGTCTCTTGCTCTCTGATTACCTATATACCCTAAACCCATACTCCACCCGGTGTTCTCCAGTGGAACTACAACAGATATTTAAATAAAGCATAATGGCTCTTACACAACGGCCCCTAATTGTACATGACAGGTAGACATTACAATACAATACAATATTTATACAAAGAGCCATTAAAGTCCAAAGTGACACTGTATAACATTGCATTTAAACAATGCATTTAAACAATATTCCATTTGTTAGAACATATAGTCTTTGCAATCAGTCCTTTACTTTTCCAGGCTGTCATACAATAGACAGAGCTTTGTCACAGGTCTCTCAAGTATATTGGTTTTAGTTTGTACTAGCACAGAACATACAAGTCCATTTTTATCAGGAAAAACTTCCAAGACTCGTCTCATCAACCAGGATCCACGTGGGGCTGTAGAGTCCACAATGACAACAATGTCACCAGGAACAAAGGCCCTCCTTTCCTTGTTCCATTTCTGTCGCTCTTGAAGCAAAGGCAAGTATTCACTTGTCCATCTTCTCCAGAATAAGTCGCACATATATTGGACCTGTTTCCATCTCCTCTTGCTGTATAACTCTGATTGGTCAAAGAGTCCAGGTGGTAGAATTGGCTTGCCTTTCATTTGAAGAAGGTGATTTGGAGTAAGTGGCTCTAGGTCATTAGGATCATCTGAGAGCTTTGTTATTGGACGATCATTTTGAATGGCTTCAATTTCACATAGCACAGTATGACATCCTTCATCATCCAAAGTTTGCTGATGTAAGATGGAACTCAAAATTTCCTTGACCATTCTGATCACACGCTCCCACACTCCTCCATAATGTGAGCCTCCTGGAGGATTGAAACTCCACTGACCACCTTTCTGAAGCATTGCCTTTTGAATCTTGCTTTTATTCCATGAACTGAGTGTTTCTCTTAAATCTCTTTCTGCTCCAATAAAGTTGGTACCATTGTCTTATCTTATATAAACAACTTGTCCTCGTGTGCAAATAAATCTGCGTAGAGAGTCAATGCATGCATCAGTGTCCAAGGAATAGGTGACTTCCAGATGAACTGCTCTACTTGCCATGGAAGTAAAGATGACCCCATAACGTTTCACAATGGAGCGTCCTTTTTTGACCTCTACAGGACAAAAATAATCCACTCCTATGTTCGTAAATGGAGGAAGGTCGGGAATGAGTCTCTCTTTTGGCAAGTCTGCCATCTTCTGCTCACCAACCTTAACTCCAAGACGTCTACAATGGCCACAACTAGATGATCAACTAGATGAAGATCTTCTAGGAAGATCAACTAGATGATCTTCCTAGCAGCTGCATTACCTTTAATGCTCCAATATTTTTTTCTCAGCTTGGAAAGAATATGATTGTTATGAGGTTGAAGGATGAACCCAATCGCAGACAGTATGCAAGTGAACTACATTTATCACAGAAAAAACAGGGAAAACAAAACCCACGAGGGGGCAAAACAAGACAGGGTAGATATTAGACAGACAAGACTAGACTAGACTAGGACTCAGACTCAGACTCAGACAATAAACTAACAGCTAAGACAGGATCAACTCTTCACAAGACTTTCAACAGGTTACTCACAGTAGGTATCACATTGATTGAATGACAATGAACCGGCACAGGACAGCAAACACAAGGGGATTAAATAGGGAGAAACTAATGAGGGAAACAGGTGACACAGGTGAAGCAATAATGACAAAACGAGGATAACAAGGGGGCGGGGCAAGAGAACGAGACAACACAAGCACATGGCCCCGCAAAAGGCCATGTGTTTGCACATAAAACACGGGTCTGTCATGATTCTGCCTCAAGACTAAAGAAAATCAAGGACACGAGTGCAGAATCATGACAGAACCCCTCCCCTAAGGAGCGGCTTCCAGATGCTCCTCAAGGGAACATTAAACACGGGACATGACGGACTGAGACACAGACACGAACCAACAAAACATGACAAATAACAATAAAGGCATACATGAATAAACAATAACAGGGTTGGGGTGAAAAATCAAAAACAATAAACAAGGCAAAGGAGGTGGAGGAAGCACACAGTTCTTAGGGGACAGACCAGGTTGAACGGGTGGACTAGGGGTCTTGGGTTGACAGGACGATGGCTGATGGCGAGGGGTCCGGGCAGACTTGGATGGGGACACATGAGGAAAAGTCTTAGGGGAAACAGTCCGGGGTTTAGTGGAGACAGGGGTGACCGGGGAAACAGTCTGGGGACTAGTGGTGACAAGGGAGACCGGAAAAACAGACTGGAATACTGCATTAGTGGCAGCAGCAACAGACTCAGGCACAGAGGAAACAGAGGAAGACGAAACAGGACTCTTGACGGGGGACAAGGCAGGCGAAGGCGCAGGACACAAGACGGGGTGAAACAGACGATATTGGAGCTGGAACAGGGACAGAGATCTCGGAAGACGATCTGGAATCGACGCTTCTCACTTCAAATTCAGTTGAGGCGTCGAAGGCAGCAGACTGGGGATCGGCGCTTACGGCAGCTGACTGGGGTACGGCGCTCACGGCAGCTGACTGGGGTACGGCGCTCACGGCAGCTGACTGGGGTACGGCGCTCACGGCAGCTGAACTGCGATCATGACTCTCTGCAGTAGACTTGAGATCGGTGCTCTCCGGAGCATTAGGAACAGGGACTGGGGACAAGACAGGACTGACTGGGACATCAAGAATTCTGACAAGACGGGATAAATATTCAGACAGGGTTCTGGCAGCGATGATGACTGGCATCTCCTGGCGAGCTGATACAGACTCTATCACGGCCTTTGCAGCGGAATCGGCCGCTGCTTTCTCTTCAGCAGACATGACTGAAGACTCAGAGACGACATTCACAGTACAAGTCTCTGGAATGGATCTCCCCAACGCCGACTGGGAAACAGCGCATGCAGTAGCGGGCTCTGGGACAGCGCTTGCAGTAGCGGGCTCTGGAACAGCACTTGCAGTAGCGGGCTCTGGAACAGCGCTTGGGACAGCCAGAGATGAAGGACGAGAGGCTCCCTTCCTCCTCTTCTTTCTCCTTGGCCGCGGAGCAGATGCCATGGACGGACTGGTGACAGGAGAGGGAGGTAAAGCAGGAACCATTACAGGAACTGGGGAGCCCAGCACAGGCGAGGAGGACTCCGGGCAGGAAGACTCCGATGCTGACTCCCACGACGGGTGCCTTCCACGCTTACCATGAAGATTTATGGACGTGGAAGGTGTCTCAGGAGTCATGGCAGGACTGGGTTGGTCCCCAAGTGTAGCGACGGCTAGCAAACGACCCTCAGGGATCACAGGAAGCTTGGCAGAAGGTGGAGAGGACAACCACCATTGTTCCCGGAGCTCCGACTGCCACTTGAGAAGAGACACACTGTCTGCTGGGTTCAATGATGGCCGGTTCATTCTGTTATGAGGTTGAAGGATGAACCCAATCGCAGACAGTATGCAAGTGAACTACATTTATCACAGAAAAAACAGGGAAAACAAAACCCACGAGGGGGCAAAACAAGACAGGGTAGATATTAGACAGACAAGACTAGACTAGACTAGGACTCAATGAGAAACTAATGAGGGAAACAGGTGACACAGGTGAAGCAATAATGACAAAACGAGGATAACAAGGGGGCGGGGCAAGAGAACGAGACAACACAAGCACATGGCCCCGCAAAAGGCCATGTGTTTGCACATAAAACACGGGTCTGTCATGATTCTTCCTCAAGACTAAAGAAAATCAAGGACACGAGTGCAGAATCACTGTGACCCAATTGTTGATGAATATGCCGCAAAATGAGTGTGGCAATGTGCTGGGCCCGGTTGCATAAAGCACCTTAAGTTTTTCCCTTAAGTAAGATACTTAAGGGGCGATTTCCCCTTACCTAAGAGAATAACTTAAGGGTGTTGCATATAATCTCTTAAACGGCTCTCTTAGGTAAGGGAAACATTTAAGTGTTTCACGACAGCGATCCTGGATTCACGTTATAAAAGTCTGTTGTTGCCATAGATACGCAAAACACTAACACTAGCAATTTCGCAGTTTCATCAAATAAAGTAGGCTAGGATATCGGAATGGACAATAAATAAATAAATAAATAAATGCATTCTTCTTGACGAATATGGTAAAAGAAAAACAATTTGAAAAGCAAACTAAATCCCAATGAAACTGCGGGAATTTGACCGTTGCGTTTAAATGACTGGAAAAAGCCCCCACAACCCGGTGAACCACTCTGCTGACAGACGATTTATGCACGTGGAAAACATCTCCCACTACCGTCTGAAAACTCCCAGTTGCAAAAAAACGCAGTGCTATAAGCAGTTGTGACACCGCAGGTAAAGAGTGGTTGTGATGTGTGACATAGTCAAGGTCGCCGTCTAGTTTGTTAGCGATGTCAAATATTGCGCGTCGATCAAATCGGTAACGTTATTCTTGCAACAATTTTTCATCGCAAAGATGGTCCAAAGGGTTCTCCCTATCCCTAAAAATTATTCTTGGCACATAATGATCTTCAGCTGGTTCCATAAATTAAGCCATGTCTTCTCATTTTTGTCCGCGTTACTCTTAAGGTTACGATTTCCAAACCTTAAATTATACTTAGGGAAATGACCGTTAAGGGGTTTTATGCAACACTTAACGCTTTTTAAGGGATTACTTAAGTGAAAAAACAGCATTTAAGGGAAATTCTAAGTGTTCATGACGTTTCACTTAAAGAAACCCTTAAATAACACTTAAGGGTTTTTTTCTGCAACACCCTTAGGTTTAAGGGAAACATAAGGGCGAACTTAAGGGAAAATTACACTTAAGGTGCTTTATGCAACCGGGCACAGATCTTTATAAAGAATGATAGGATGCTTCCTTTCCTCAGGCATAGCAGCATTCCTACTATTTCCATAGTCGTCCTCCAACTCTTAATAGACCATCTTGAAAGACAGGATCCAACTTATACAACTTGCTGTCTCGTTTTAACTTTAAAACAGATGAAGATGATAGAGCAGCAATTTCCTTTCCAAACTGTTGCTGTTGACTAAATGCAACATTAGAGGTTTCAGCTTCAGTCAGGTCCTCCAAAGTTAAGTTCTGTGTAATCGTTGAGAATGTTAGCTTTTGAAGCTCATTTTCTATCTTCTTGGAGGATGGCAATACACCCAAACAATCTAAAGAGGTTTTGATTTCTTTTCGCCTTTGACTCTGTTGCCTAAGAACTTTCTTTAACTTCAAAAACCAAGCAACAGCAACTTTCAGCTTTATCCAGTCTGAGAAGTGTGTAATCAGTCTATGAATGGCATTGGTTGCACTTAACACTTCATTTACACCTCTTTATGTTCCTCTTTACCTCAGGATCATTGACCTTAAGAGTAGAATCAACTATTTGTACTAGCCACTCTTCCTGTGTTTTCCACAGATAATCTGGTCCACTGATCCATTCTTCACTCGATAACAGCTGGTCTTCTTTCATACCTCTTGAACAACAGTCTGCAGGATTTTGAGATGTAGATATGTATCTCCACTGCGACGGTCTTGTAACTTCTCTTATAAAAGAGATCCTGTTGGCCACAAAGGTCAGAAGGTGTTTGTCCTCATTTTTTATGTATTTTATCACAGATATAGTATCTATCCAAAACACTGATTCCACCAATGGAAACTGTATCTCTGCCGTCAACATTTTGTCCACTCGAGCAGCAAGTACAGCGGTTGTCAATTCAAGACATGGTATTGTTGCATGCTTCAATGGTGCTACTCTTGATTTGCCAAGTAGGAAACTAACAAGGACATCCTTGTTTGTCTCCATCCTAAGATATGTTACAGTACCATATCCAAGTGTACTTGCATCAGAAAAATGATGCAGCTGAATGTTGGTAAGTTGGTCTAATCCTGTGGGCTTTAAACATCTATCCACCTTAAAGTCTTCAATCTTTTCAAGTTCTTTTAACTATTTATGGTGCTTTTCCACTGCATGGTACGGCACGGTTCGGCTCGGTACGGTTCGACTCGGCGCGGAACGGTTCGGCTCGCTTCGCTTTTCCACTGCGTGGTACGACTCGACTCGGTGCGGCGCGGTTCGGTTCGCCAAACTGGGTGGGACTGATCGTTATAGTTGCCGCCTCTACTGCCATGACATCATCGTAAATGCGCCACATTTCAAACGCACAACACAGGGGATGGTGCTCTTGATTCTCGGCATGTGGATGTTTTTAAATTAAACGTTCTTATAATGGTTTACTATATGGAAGGAAAATTCTTAACGTGTAATTAAACGTTGCGTTCATATTCTGGGCTCATCTGATTTTTTGTACATAGCATAGCCTACTTTGTTATGATTTCAGTATCATAATGATTAATAAATGCACGCACAATTATCCGTGAACTTGATTTGAACAAATGCCTTTCAACTTGTGTGTGCAAAATTCAGAATTAAATGAATGTGCAGCAATCTTTACAAATAGAGAGTCTAGGCCTAATGTACTGTTTTAAACTATAGCCTACTGCCATTAAAAAAGTGCATTTAGTTAATGTTATGTTATTTTTTTTCCATCTGCCTATGTTGATTATGAAAAGTGAACAGCACGAGTAGAGAGACATGGAGCGATTCAGACATAATTTTGACCACTTCATTAAAATTTGTTTTGTAGAAAGCCTTTATTTAAAGTGAATTTCGTTTTGTATAAATTGTATCTTAATTTTAATATTTTTTTCATCAAACAATTGCCTGGATTGAATAAATAAGACGCAAAACAGACAATTTAACCACTGAGGCGCCCGAGCGGCACTTGCATTGTACGTTAACTGGAGCGCATCTCATCCTCAAATACACAAAGCTTGAAATGTCTTTAAACGAAATAATTCAAAACAAAAAGAAATAGGCTACTCTCTTATGTAATCCATTATGTGCATTTCTCTCTATAGGCGCGTTTACAACGAATATGGCGATCGTCAACTTCATCTTTGCCATGCACAGACACTGACAGAAAACACTATTTTATAAATAAAAATCAGTGCACGCGTTTTAATAAAATTAAAACTTTAATTGTGATCATTAAAATAATTGAATATTAAATATTTTGTGGCCAAGTTTTGCTCATTTATTAATAGTATATATATAGGCCTAATTTTATTAAATTGAACAAGCGCAAAATTCAGCATTCAATCAAATATTTAAAAAGACTTAATAATAATGTTATTTCAACATAATATCTCGTTATTTCGACATAATGTGCGTGCAACAAGCAAGATGTGCGTTTGTAAATCCGGGGACGCGTGCACTGATTTTTATTTATAAAATAGTGTTTTCTGTCAGTGTCTGACAAAGATGAAGTTGACGATCGCCATATTCGTAGTAAACGCGCCTATAGAGAGAAATAACATTATTATTAAGTCTTTTTGAATATTTGATTGAATGCTGAATTTTGCGCTTGTTCAATTTAATAAAATTAAAACTTTAATTGTGATCATTAAAATAATTGAATATTAAATATTTTGTGGCCAAGTTTTGCTCATTTATTAATTATATACTGGTATTACGACACTGGTAGTGACGATTCTGTCTGACCAATCAGTGATCTTCAGTGTTTTCACGTCACATTTTAGTATCGGTACGGTACGCTTGGAACCTCAACAGAGGTGGTACCATTTAAAGCGAGCCGAAGCGAGCCGTACCGTACCGTACCATGCAGTGGAAATGCGCCATAAGTGAGCCGTACCGAACCGAGCCGTACCGTACCATGCAGTGGAAAAGCGCCAAAGCGTGCCGTACCGAACCGAGCCGTTCCGTACCATGCAGTGGAAAAGCGCCAAAAGACCATTGTCTTTGAAGATTTGAGGGTACCAGTCCCATCCACATCTTGTCCTACACAGTTCTTGCAGAAGAAATTTTGCTGTAAGATTGAATGGTGCCAAGAATCCTAAAGGATCATATACAGAGCAATCGACAAAACACCACATCTGGTGCAAGGATTGTCTTTGATGGTCATTTTAAACTTGACAGTGTCCGATTCAACACACCACAACAAACCAAGAGCTCTATCCATTGGTAGTTGATCCTTGTCCAGATCCATCATTTTTATGCCATGTCCTCTGTGTTCTTCAGGTACAGTTTGCAGCACAGCACGGCTATTACTGACCCATTTGGTCAATTGGAAACCTCCGGTTAAACAAACCGCCTCTTCCTCTGAAGCTACACTTTTCAGACAATCATCCATGTAGAAGTTGGCATGAATTGTGTCAATGACCTTTTCTGGAAAGTTGGGCTTATTGTCTTGCAAATTTGACCTGATGAAACATTGCTTTCACATCAGCCATAAATGCAATAGGCTCTTGTCGAAACCTCACAAGAACTCCCAGAAGTGAATTTGTCAGATAAGGGCCTTGCAGCAGTTGATCATTAAGCAATGTACCTTTGAAAGCAGCTCCACAGTCAAATACCACTCTTAACGTTCTTTTCTTGGGGTGATAGACACCCTGGTGAGGGATATACCAAACTTTCCCTTCATTCTGTTTCAACTAATGCAATGATACTCTTTCAGCAAAACCTTGATTGATGACCTCATCCAAGAAAATGTTGAAAAGTCTTATTTCTGTCCAATTTCCTCTTCAATCCCATTATTCACTGTTTAGCCACACAAAGGTTATTTGGCAACATGGGATTTTCCATTTTGAATGGAAGATTCAATTTGTAGTGTCCATCCTGAAGCTCAATTGACCTGTTTTCCTTTTCCATTAATGCATGATCTTCTCTTGACATCTCTTTGTTCTCAGAAGTGATCTCATTAAAGTCGTGATTATACTGTTTATTGAGCATCTCCTCCAGTTTGCCTAGTGAAATCCTATTAACAGTAACATCCAGACATTCAATTGTGTTCCCATTGTCCTTGCTTCCCTGGAGTGGTCCATTCACAACCCATCCCAGTAGGGTTCTAACTGCATAAGGTCCTTCTCTATCACTGTTTTTAACCTCCCAGGGCTCCATTACCTTGGAAGCATTTGCTCCAATTAGCAAATCCACATCAGCAGGATTTTGAGGGATCTTAACACCTTTCAGATATGGCCATTTATCCAAATCCCCCATGTTATCTTTGGACACAGGCATTTTCTCCTGAGTGAAGACTTCTGGAAGAAGATTTTTTTTTTGCAAAAAATGTCATTATAAAGGCTAGACACTTCCAATCCAGTCAGAATAGAACTACTAACAGACCTTTGATTCCCATTGTTTTCAAAAGAATATTAGTTTTCTTTCCTTTTTCAATTTCAAATGGTGCATTAAGTGTTCTGAACAAAATGTGGAAGAACTACCACGATCCAGGAATGCATATGTTTGAATTACCTTTTGTCCTTTATCGGATTTGACTTGAACTGGTACAATTGATAATGCACATTCTCCATCACTGGCCCGTTTGACCACATGCTTGAAGGGCAACAAGCGCACTACTTAGTGATAGACAACTTAGTGATAGGCAGTCCTTGAGTGCACATTCTCTCCTTTTGTTGAATATGCAGAATGCTGGGATGCATTTGGCCACATACTGTGCAAGTCAAGCGCTTTTCAGAATCTCTGCTCATGTGTCCAACACAAAGACAGCCAAAAAAAAAAAACCTTTCTCCTTTAGAAAGTTCAGTTTTTCCTTGTGCATCTTGTTTTGCATTTGTGTACACTGCTCCAATAAGTGATCACGTTTGCAGCATAAACATACAACTTGGGATATTGTTCTGAAATCAGACACACAACACTGAATTGATTTGCTGTTAGTAACAACCGTTGTTGCAAAGCTGCTTCTAATTTTATTCCTAGGTTGAGGTTTCTGTTGTACAGTTTGAGTACCCTGGATATCACCAAAAAGTGGATCAGATGACATTTTGACTTGACTTTCAACAAATGTTACAATATCTCTGAACTGTGCCCTTCGATTGTGCCTTTCCAATAGCTCACAAGCAACAGTTCTCCAATTTTCCCTTAATTTGTAAGGCAGCTTCATGATGACTGTTTTCAAATTGCTTGGCATCTCCAGCTCCTCCATTACAGCATCCACGCAAAAAGAGAGCATAACTCTGCAGTGAACTTACATCCTCTGATTTTACTGAAGGCCATCCAAGTACTTTCTCTATATATGCAGCAGCTATTTTGAACTCATTGCCAAAATGTTCCTTTAACAATGCTTTAGCTTGCACATATCCTCTTTGTGCATCCATGTGCTGACAACTGCGCACAAGTTTGTTAGGTTGACCTTGTGTGTATTGTTCCAGAAAGTACAAATGATCTCGATTACTGATGGTTTTGTCCTCTATTCCATGTTCAAATGCTCTGATGAAAGTTCTATATTGCAAAGGATTACCATCAAACACATGAATATCTCTTTGAGGCAGTGTGCTGGATTGTTGTTGTTGTACAAGAAGAGCAGTAATCTCATTTTGTTTTTGCATAACACTGCAGATGTTTGAAGTTGATGTTCCATTGCTGTTCTACATTACATTTGATGTTTGCATTTGTGACACAGAATGAAGATCAGATTGCAGTGCACTGTGAGTTTGCTGAATCACATTCCTTGAGCTTGCTTGCTGGGAACAATTCTTTGGCCTATATTCCTCAACATGAGGGTTAAGAGTAACTTCTTTGCCACTCATTGTAGATCCTTTATCATAATATGCATTCATACCATCAGAAAGGGTTTTAGGATGCTGGCCATCAGAATTGTTTAAAACCGCAATTTTAGCAGTAGCAGCAGCGATTTCTGCATCAATATCCATTTGCTCTTGTCTTTGCCTCAGTTGTTCCTGTTGTACCGCCAAGGCACGATTCTCCTTTAAAGCAGTTGCACGTGCAATTAATGCAGCCTTTTCTGTCTCTGCTATAATTCGTGCTGAAGAAGCAGAAGATCTCCCAGTACGCACACTGCTAGAAATGAAAGCTTTAGCATAAAGTTCTGCCGGGAAGACTTAATTGTTACGTCACTTTACCTTTCATCTATCCAATCACATTCTAACACTCGTGGTATAAAAGATCGGTACTTACTCATGTTTGAGTTCGCAGATGCTGACGCTCCAATTCACCACCATCCTCTCCACCACCTCCAAGTCGAATCATTCCCTCCATCCTCCCCACCACCACCAGGATGGTCCCTTCCATACCTCTCAGGGGGTCGGCTGCGCCCCTGCCTTGATCTTCAGGCAGGATACGCAGAGTCCGGACCCTCAGATTGCGAGCTACGGACGGGGCCTACGCCAAAGAACTTTATTGCTTGCTGGGTTGTTAATAAATGGATAACTGTCACAGTATTTATTCTCCCGAGTCTTTCTGGTAGAACTTTTCCTACTGGATGGTTTACTTGACACTCGTGAGGAAATGTTTGAAACGCTATCATTTGGTTCAATGTCATCTTGACAAGCATTGTCATCAACACCAGAACATGAAACTTGACTTTCAGTACTCAATCATTTTTGAACATCATCCTTAAACCCATTGTAAATTAACATTTTTCCATTGAACCATGTTTGTTGTTTTTCCTTTTCTTAGTTGGGCAAAATAACCATCACAGAATTATGCATTTCTTTTGCTTCATCACACAGTTTTATGAATTTCTCAAAAGAACATTGCACTTCCTTTTCATACTCTCGGTTAGACATAAAATCTCTTATGATAACCATCAAGTTGTTTGCTTTGTTTAATTTAGTCTTTCTTGTTTTCTGCAATGTTTCCAATTTTTCCAGTAATGCCCTTGGATTAAGTTTGATGCACCGTTTTTCTTTCACAGACTCCATTTCAACTTTCTCAACCGGCACATTAGTCTCTGTTGGTTTACCAGCAGCCATAAAATCTTCACCACAATTACTCACACTCATTTTCACAGAGTGTTAAATTCATTTACCTTAAATTCATTTAACTTAAGCAACCAATGCATTGGATTTATGCTATTAAAGGTTCTGTTCTTCGTGATCCCATTTTTCAAACTTTAGTTAGTGTGTAATGTTGCTGTTAGAGCATAAATAATACCTGTCAAATTATAAAGCTCAAAGTTCAATGCCAAGTGAGATATTTTATTTAACAGAAGTCCCCTTTCAAAGCCTACAGCGAACGGCCGGTTTGGACTACATCCCTCTACTTCCTGCTTTAATGACGTCACTAGAACAGTTTTTTGACTAACCTCCGCCCACAGCAATACAGAAAAAAAGGGGGCGTGGTCTTGTTGCGCTCCCACGGAGAAGAGGAAGAGTTGCGTTTGTAGAGTGTGTTTGTCGCCATGTCGTCGAGACGCTGTTATTTTCATCCCGGAGTCAAATCACCTTTGTTTGGCCTTCCCAGGGACGCTGTACTTAAAAATTATTTAATTAGGAGCAGTGCCCGAAGTGGGGCGGTACGTACCGGCACTTCTGCATTTTACTCCAAAGCGTACCTGCACTTTCTCTTGCGTACCGCTACTTCTCGCATGTAGCCGGTACTCTACCACTGACAAAAAAAGCATCAGTGTCACGCCCATTTCACATATACTCCGTTTGCAATGCGGTGCTTATTTTTTTCCGCACCCATATTAACAGGTTTGAGCTTTCACACTGCACACGGATGCGGTCCGGCAATGCGTTCCAATCATTTCTGCACCGAGTCTATTTCTGCTGTGCTGCACGCACTGAATTAAAGTGACAGCGCATGGTTCATGGTCAAAATTAACACAGAATATGACATTAAAATATAATAATCTCACTATAAATGCATTTAATTAAATAAAATGTAGTAATCTTACCATAGTAATCTTACCATAAATGTATTTTTGGACTTGCAGACTTGGAGTAGTTCCGTTTTCACACACACACACACACACACACACACACACACACACACACACACACACACACACACACACACACACACACGACTTGTTTAAATACATTTTTGTTGTTAATAAATATCAATACATTGTTGTTGTACCGACAATATCTCCAAGTTTTGTTTTTCACTGTAGAAATCTCAAATGTCATGATTACTTGCCAATGCAAGAGAGTACCGGCACCTTTTCCCCCCCACTTCAAGCACTGATTAGGAGGTGTTACAGTACTTTTTGTATTTCTTTGCAGCAGATGTTTTCAACCTCCGTTGGCATTTTGTCACAGTTACCACATGTACACCTATAAAACATATATTACTAATCAAAACTCGTGCTCACGTGTAACAAAGGTAGGAATAAACAATGCACTTATTTTAAAAATTCAACAACACCATCGTTAATTCGACAGACGGACAAAACCATATACCACAAGCTTTCATAACAGTTTGTAACATTTAACATTACAATTTAACCAATTCAAGGTAACAGCCAAACGTAAAAGTATGACAACTACTAAATAAACAGCTTACCATTGTGAAACATCCTGCAAAAGTCGTGCTTGAACAGGTTCTAATCGATCCTCTTCATCTATGTTCTCCGGGTCTGATTCCGGCTCAAATTGATAAGGTAATATTAAAGACATGTTTACAATAACACTGAGCGCATGCATCTCCACGTTATGGTAAGAGGCGTGACCTTTCCGGGCAACGTGCGCTAAGCTGCTGTCGAATCACAACACAGGAACCGCTGGCACAATCAGAACTCATTACGTATTTCTGAAGGAGGGACTTCATAGAACAAGGAAGTCATCAGCCCGTTTTTAGGACAGTGAAAACAGTGGTGTACAGTAAATTGTGTGAAAAATACTGTGTTTTTTTACACGTTATATTGCACACTGTAAACACAATCAAAGCTTCAAAAACACAGGAAAAATGGGAACTTTAAAGGTGTGCACACAAGAGTCATTCATAGGTAGCACTACACATAACTTGAATTCATTCGCTCGCTTCGTCGCGACTGGTCCTTGATTCATACGTCCAATCATATCCAAATCCACAGCGGAATCCAGTAAGGATTCCGTAATCCACAAAGAAGCAATTTTTGACAAAATGTAGCAACAAATGACCATCTTGTCACTTAAGGCCCTTTCACACCGGATGCGTAATGAAAAAGCGTAACGAAAAAGCGAATAGTTCGCGTGCGAATAGTTCGCGTCAAAACCATTCACATCAGCCGTGACGCGAATTTGCGACGTCTGTGACGTTCAGAGCTTCAACATTCCAAAACTTTCGCGCCAACAGCTGAGAAAACATGGACACTTCATCATCATCATCATCCAGTGAAGATGAGTTTTTCATTTTCTTTAATAGACAGAAAAGAAGGTTTTGGGTGCACCCAATCTTAAAGGACAGAGAGTCTGAAGGGGAGTAACTTATGCTAATGTCCACTTTTAGTTTCCTTTTCCTCTCTCCTTTTCCTCACATAGGTGTCCCTGAGGTTTTTCCACAGTTTTTTGCGTCTTCAACTAAACAGTGCGTTTTGTAATGTCACTACACATTACATGTAACACACGAAGTAACAAGTTAAAATCATTCAACTAGAAACTGTAGATATCACACAAAGAATGTATAGATTCTTTGTGCTCTTGACACACTTCCCACATCATTTTTCAAAAGTGTGTTTAACAGTTTAGAAGCAGATCTTCTAGACGTGGTAAATACCTCACTTCTCTCTGGGAGTTTTCCAAACTCCCTGAAAACTGCAGTTGTCAAGCCCCTCCTGAAAAAGAGCAATCTGGATAAGACCATATTAAGCAACTATAGACCGATCTCAAATCTTCCTTTCATAGGCAAGATCATCGAAAAAGTTGTCTTCAATCAGCTGAACAAATTCTTAAGGTCGAATGGATACTTTGACAATTTTCAATCTGGTTTCCGACCACATCACAGCACAGAGACAGCGCTCATAAAGATAATAAATGATATTCGCTTAAATACTGATTCAGGCAAATTATCAGTGCTGGTGCTACTCGACCTCAGTGCTGCATTCGACACTGTCGATCATAACATACTTCTTGACAGGCTGGAAAACTGGGTGGGGCTTTCTGGGATAGTCCTAAAATGGTTCAGGTCATACTTAGATGGGAGAGGTTATTATGTGAGTATAGGAGACCATAAGTCTGAGTGGACATCCATGACATGCGGAGTCCCTCAAGGCTCAATTCTTGCACCACTCCTGTTCAACCTGTATATGCTCCCAATGAGCCAAATAATGAGAAAGAACCAAATTGCTTACCACAGCTATGCAGACGACACACAGATTTACTTAGCCCTATGCATTGATGAAGTCAACAGTTGGATGTGTCAAAACTTTCTTCAATTAAACAAAGACAAAACTGAAGTCATTGCGTTTGAAAAACAAAGATGAAGTTCTCAAGGTGAACGCATACCTTCACTCTAGGGGTCAAACAACTAAAAATCAAGTCAGGAATCTTGGTGTGACACTAGAGTCAGACCTTAGTTTCAGTAGTCATGTCAAAGCGATAACAAAATCAGCATACTATCATCTAAAAAATATTGCAAGAATTAGATGCTTTGTTTCCAGACAAGACTTAGAGAAACTTGTTCATGCTTTCATCACCAGCAGGGTGGATTACTGTAATGGACTCCTCACTGGCCTTCCCAAAAAGACCATAAGACAGTTGCAGCTAATACAGAACGCTGCCGCTAGGATTCTGAGCAGAACCAGAAAATATGAACATATCACACCAGTCCTCAGGTCTTTACACTGGCTCCCAGTTAGATTTAGGATTGATTTTAAAGTATTATTACTGGTATATAAATCATTCAATGGCCTAGGACCTCAATACATTGCAGATATGCTCACTGAATATAAACCCAACAGATCACTCAGATCATTAGGATCATATCAGCTAGAAATACCAAGGGTTCACTCAAAGCATGGCGAGTCCGCTTTTAGCTATTATGCCAGCCGCAGCTGGAACCAGCTTCCAGAAGAGATCAGATGTGCTCCTACAGTAGTCACATTCAAATCCAGACTCAAAACACATCTGTTTAGCTATGCATTTAATGAATGAGCACTGTGCCAATGTTCGTCCGACTGTTTGAACTGTACTGTATTTTATTTTTATCTGTATAAACGGTTTTAATTATTCTTATTCTTTTTATTATTTTAAATTCTTCTATGTAAAGCACTTTGAATTGCCACTGTGTATGAAATGTGCTATATAAATAAACTTGCCTTGCCTTGCCTTGCCTAGATACTAAAAGCAGCCCTAAATAGTCTCACTACATTTTGTTACATGTTCAAAGTAAACACGGTCTCAGACTGTCTCTATCTTTGACGATAATAGTGTTAGCTTTCTATCCCAAATGTAGTTTAGCCTGCTAGCCTACACAGCACAGGACTATACAACGACTAAACTATCACACAACATACTCACAGTCGTGATAACCGAGTTGGTTGGCAATTCGCATTGTCTTTCAAATCGCTGTCCTTGTAGTATGTGATTGGCTGAAGCCTTTCTGTCGCCGCAAAAGTAACAAAAAAATCGACATCGAAGCGAAAAAAATTAAAGTCGTTTTTTCACCGCAGCACATTCGTGTTCGGTGTGGAAGCACTCGTTACACAAACAGCTGATCAAAAAATAAAACCATCGCGTGAATTATTCGTGCGTCAAAATCGTGTCCAGTGTGAAAGGACCTTTAGAGGTGAATGTAGGGCTATCTGATGCGTGGTTCCAAACAAATACACTTCCAATCCAGTACTGCATTCATCTTCTTTATTTGTCTCAGTTCTGATGCTCAAACATATTGCAATCACCAGTTAGCATGTCCTTACAGAATCCTGACACGGTCAAAAATGTTTTGCTTCCCCATTACACTTAACGTCTCTTGCTCTCTGATTACCTATATACCCTAAACCCATACTCCACCCAGTGTTCTCCAGTGGAACTACAACAGACATTTAAATAGAGCATAATGGCTCTTACATCAGTAATAAAGAGTTTGGGCCCTATTTTAACGATCTGAAACGCAAGAGTAACTTTGTGGGCGGGTCTTGGTGCTGTTGCTATTTTCCCGGCGGGATAAATGACTCTTGCGCCTGGCGCAAATCTAAAAGGGGTTGGTCTGAAGTAGCTTCATTATTCATAGGTGTGGTTTGGGCGTAACGTGAAATAAACCAATCAGAGCCTCATCTCACATTCCCTTTAAGAGCAGGCGCGCTTGTTCTAAAGCGGATTCGGTAACACTTTATTTTACGGTGCCCTTGATACAGAGTAATTACTTAATTAATTACTTAGTAATAGACTTTGTAATAACATGTAACAAAATGTACTTAACATGTAACTAAGTTATGGAACAGCCTATACTTACAGATTGTAATTACGCACATGTAATAGGCAGCTACTGTTACACATGTGTAACAAGCCGAGTCTGTTACATATTACATACACATTACTTGTATGTAACATAAAGTAAAGTGTATCAAGATTGTACTAAAGTGCACTTCCTGTGTATCTACAAATGGTATCCATCTGAATTAACCCACTAGTTCATAGCTTAAATACATGCATTAGCTTCCTAATTACATTGCAATTACAAAATATTACACAGGTATAAGCTACGTAAAATAAAGTGTATCAAGAATGTACTTAAATGTACTTTGTGTATACATACCTTATCCATCTCTGCCTTAGTTTGATTTAACTCACTAGTTCACAGCATAAATGCATGCAGTAGTTTCCTAATTACATTGCAATTACATAATATTACACAGGTATAAGCTACGTAAAATAAAGTGTATCAAGAATGTACTTAAGTGTACTTTGTGTATACATACCTTATCCATCTCTGCCTTACTTTGATTTAACTCACTAGTTCACAGCTTAAATGCATGCAGTATGTAGATTTAAAAATCATGGTTTCCCCTTTATGGTTGAATCACGGAAGCTACACCAGTTACCTTTGCCAAGAGATTAAATTTATTATGTATCATGTGTCAGACAGAGAGAAACAGGCATATAAGAATAAGGCTGCATGAGAGGTCTTCATTCCAGATATCTTCTCATCCCATCATGCTAGATGGAAATGGTTTCTCTGGCTTTATGTTTCTCTGCCCTCATACCTCTGTTTCTCATGCCATTAAGTTTCTCTGCCTCTGTTTCTCAGCCTTATGCCTTTGTTTCTCTGCGGTGGTACAGTAAGGTTGAGCTTATATACATCACAGAGAGACTTACAGTTTCCTTTTAAGGTATCAATAACATATAGCTTATGTTTAAAAATGGAATGTAAACCTAATTCTTACACATGGTGCAATCCACTATCCTTCTGTATATACATTAATACATTAGTGGTACACAAATGGTACATTTGCATTAGTTGAAACATTCCTCTTCTCGCAAAGAGCATACCAACAGTACACATTTGAAGTATCATCATCATTGGAACTCTGCTAAGTGAACATTGCATACCTCTAAGCAGAATAAAACTCTAGCTCTCTGCTCAGCACACAAGTTCAAACATAGTCTGACTTTACACAATACATTATGAAATTATGAATAAAGAAAAATAATACAAATACATAACATTAAACAGTAAATTTTTAGTCTTCACAGTAGTTTCCTAATTACATTGTAATTACATAATATTACACAGGGATAAGCTACGTAAAATAAAGTGTATCAAGAATGTACTTAAGTGTACTTTGTGTATACATACCCTATCTTTATCTGCCTTAGTTTGATTTAACTCACTAGTTCACAGCTTAAATGCATGCAGTAGTTTCCTAATTACATTGTAATTACATAATATTACACAGGGATGAGCTACGTAAAATAAAGTGTATCAAGAATGTACTTAAGTGTACTTTGTGTATACATACCTTATCCATCTCTGCCTTAGTTTGATTTTACTCACTAGTTCACAACTTAAATGCATGCAGTAGAGTTCTCAACGGGTCGGGTCGGCCCGACAAACCCGACGGGACCCGCGGGTTCGGTCCAGGTTCGGGTCGGAAATATAAGCAAATGACTCGGGTCGGGTCGGACCTCGGGCTTAATCTTTTCCGCTCAGTGAAAAAAACAACAACAACAAACAATTTTTTATTAATCATCGCTGCTGTTCACCGTAAAGAAAGTCTGGCTGCTGCGTGCAACGTGCATCATGGAGAGGGGTGGGGGCAGACCTGACGCCGCTGCGTGCAAGCCTTTAGCCTGGAGAAGATGGAGTTGGTGAAAAGTAAACTTGCCGCAGGTGAATTCACCGTCGCTACTACAGGAGTGGGAAAATCAGAGGTCTGGAAAGTGTTTATTGTTTGTATTGTTAAAAGGCGTGAACATTAAAGGTTGATTTGAATTCCCGTCTGCTGGTCATGATAATAGGTGTATGAAAAAAAAAAAAAAAAAAAAAAACGCGGGTTCGGGCAGATAATTCAAGTTGATGTGTCGGGTTACATCGGGTCCGGGCTTTAAAAACCACGGGCCGGGTCGGGTCGGGTTGTAATTTTCAGGCCCGTTGAGAACTCTAGCATGCAGTAGTTTCCTAATTACATTGTAATTACATAATATTACACAGGTATAAGCTACGTAAAATAAAGTGTATCAAGAATGTACTTAAGTGTACTTTGTGTATACATACCTTATCCATCTCTGCCTTACTTTGATTTAACTCACTAGTTCACAGCTTAAATGCATGCAGTCGTTTCCTAATTACATTGTAATTACATAATGTTACACAGGGATGAGCTACGTAAAATAAAGTGTATCAAGAATGTACTTAAGTGTACTTTGTGTATACATACCTTATCTTTCTCTGCCTTAGTTTGATTTAACTCACTAGTTCACAGCTTAAATGCATGCAGTAGTTTCCTTATTACATTGTAATTACATAATATTACACAGGTATAAGCTACGTAAAATAAAGTGTATCAAGAATGTACTTAAGTGTACTTCATGTGTATCTATAAACCTCATCCAACTCGGCTTGTTACACATGTGTAACAGTAGCTGCCTATTACATGTGTGTAATTACAATCTGTAAGTACAGGCTGTTCCATAACTTAGTTACATGTTAAGTACATTTTGTTACATGTTATTACAACGTCTATTACTAAGTACCTAATTAAGTAATTACTCTGTATCAAGGGCACCGTAAAATAAAGTGTTACCGCGGATTCCTATTATAACGGCGGATTTGCCAGGCGCGCGCCAGGAGCGGTTCACAGCCAAGGAGAGCAACGCTCTCGTCAGGGACGTTGGGATTGGAGAAACCCACCCAAATTAACTTCGGTTAAAAAGGCGTATGATAATTTGGGTAAATGTGTAAGCTAGATGTATGCTTTTATAATAAATTGTCTTTCTATCTATCTATCTATCTATCTATCTATCTATCTATCTATCTATCTATCTATCTATCTATCGTAATAATGATTTGCAAAAATGAAAACTGCTGCTTCTGTGTAGATGAGAGAATCAAAGTGTATGCGCGTTGTGCACGCTACATTGATTATGGCCAAGCATGCGCCCTTAAAATAGCATATGAATAACATGCGCAACGCGCCACTGACTTTAAACTGTTTTTTCCTGGTTAGTGGCGCAATTGTTTTCTAAACCTGTACTTTCAGTCTACTTTTTATGTACTTCTCAGAAATATACTTTATGTACTTCTCAGAAATGTATACTTTAATATACTTTATGTACTTCTCAGTTGGCTTGTATTGTGTTTTCTATTTTGATTGAGTAGCTTATTAAATCCTTTTTTAAAAACATATTACACACTGTCTTGTAAACTAACATGTTCATGTTTATATAGTAACAAGCTTTCGGATGGAATAGCTTATAGAGTAAATAAAATGAGCATGGAACTGAACCTGATCTTGTATACAGCGATAATAATAATTTAAAGTTTATTCAAGGTTTCTATTAGTATACTTCTTTTTAACTAAAAAGAAGAAAGAATACGTTCAGTCTACATTTTATATAATTCTTAAAAATATACTTTATGTACTTCTCAGAAATATACTTAAATTACACTTAAAGGGATACTTCACCTCTGGGAAGTTGAATGTGTATTTAAAATAGGTCATTTAAGTAGAAGAAATGTGAAGAAATTTTTGAATTTGGTGCTTTCTAGACTGAGAAAAGCCAGAAAATGTATTTTTGGCTTATGTGGATGAAAGACAACAACTCCCAGAATGCACTTGCTTCGCTGCCTTAGGAGGCCACGCCTACCAGTAAGAGTGCGTAGTTGAAAACAACAAGGCTAGCCTACGTGATGAGTTTGCCAGTTACCAAGAGATTCGGCTTTTGCGTTCTACAGTCGCCATTCATCATGTTTACTGTGGCGAGCAGGACGAGGCTGACGGCCGCGGGAGAACGGCGCGAGGCCGGTGGCGTGATTACTGAGACGCGCCGGGTCTCGCATCTCTCACGGAGGAGCGGGAATTTTCTTAGCAATGGTAAAACGCACATCAACCGATCACTTGTTTAGCGTTCATGTAAACACTTCATTCAGATTCACCAGTCGGAATGAATTCAGTTAGATTGAAACAAAAGGTGCATGTGCATGTAAACATGGCGACCGCAGAACGCAAAAGCTGAATCCCGGACATTTTAAACGATCTCGCCCGCCGGACAAGTCCGGGAAAAGGAGGATGGTATTCACCTTATTTTTAACGGAAATACGGACGCAGCCAGTTGACGGTATTTTGTGCGAGACTTCCGGTAAGGCACTTCCGGTCACTGGCGAGCGTTGTTCGTAACAACAAACTCATCGTTATGGCTTCGAGGAAGACCGGGATTGTTTGTGCAGTTAGAGGTTGTCATAATAACTGGCACAAAAGAAAGATTTACTTGGAGCAGGAGTGTTTTAATCATCGAATTATTGACATTTTAATAATCAGGCGCCCTATACGACCGGCGACACACTGGCTGCGTGGCGTTTCTGTTGCGTGGTGTTTTCTATGTCTTTGCACACCAGAAACGTCTCTGACGACGCGTTGCTGCTGCTAGGTGACATGATAAGCCTCATTGGTGATATATTCGACATATGGGGAGAGAGTTGTGGAAGGCACTTAATGTTAAACATAAATATATAGCAGCAAAGACAATGTCGGTAGTATTGACGGCAAAATAGGCTACAGAATATTTCGTTCTGTATTGACAGGTGCAATATTTGAAAATCGATAATATATATATATATATATATATATATATATATATATATATTTACATTTAGGCTATATCTGCATTTATGTCAAAACCTAAATTCAAACATCAAAATGTCATTAATATGTATTCATATCAAAATGACATACAAACATATTTTCCTATTCTATTTTGCCTGGAAACGCTTCCAAAACGCTTGCGTGTCGCGTGAAAAATAGGCATCGATTCTATTTCTAGCATGCACGCATTTTCCCTGAGACGCGCGTGTCACGCAGGCAGTGTGCAAGCTAAATAACCGGTTAACATGGGAGCCGAAATAACGGACACGCCACGCAGCCCATTTGAAGAAACGACCGTATGTTTGTTCTTTTCATTTCGTGAACACAAGACCTACAGAAGACCACCCGATACCAGAAAAGTGGCTGGGCTACGAAGTCTGAATAAAAACTCCAAGGAGAAACAAAATCATTATAGTAACCCCTGTATAAAATCTAGTCATCATGGCATGATCATCATGGCATTTATTTTGTATGATTTATAATTATTTATAGCCATCTATGATCTACTTATTGCTATCATGTGCTTTGGTTGCATTCTGATGACATTATTAATACATTTGACATGACAAAATAGCCTACCTCCATAGATATATTAACTTAGTCCAGCGTTGGCTCGACCGTGTTTAGGGCGGTGCTGAAGGCGCCGGCGAAGTTTTGGCAATCTGCCAGCTAGATGCATGAGTGTTTTCAACCAGGTCCAGAACCCGACCTGGGTGAGGCGGGGCTTTAGTTCTTTGTTGTATTCATCTGCTACGGCATGTGTAACATTTTTCTGTCAACTCTGCATAATCCTTCGCAATCGATATCGTTAGTTAGCCCAGAGAAGCGAGGAAACGGAAGTGCCGCACAAAAACCGGAAACTGGACCCATATTTACTTCCGCGTTCGAAAATAAGGTGAATATAGGCGTCGATTTCGGGGGGGACGCGTAGCCACCAGATTTCGTCATGAGTCATTTTGTACCCACCACTTTTAACTTCTGTCCATATTAATTTGACTTTTGGTTCGATTTTTTTGACCGTTTTCAGTGGTTGTGAGGAGCAATATGAGAGAGAAATTTGGTAATCATTGTCTGACCCAACAAAAAAAACATTATAATATTCATTTTATTTTATTTTCCGTGTTCGCATTTATGAGGGAAAAAACAACGTGTCAGTTTATGGTTACGGACGTGAGCGCTCTGAAAGCGTCACTAAAAGGCTTTAAAACTTTCACAGAGACCTCAAACAGAACAGCTGCCTTTCTTTAAAGTGAATTTCGTTTTGTATTAATTATATCTTCATTTTAATTAATGTTTCATGAACCAATTGCCTGGATTTAATAGCCTAAATAAGAAGTAGGCTAAATATAGCAGATAATCACGACATTGGAGGCGCCGGCGAGTGAACTGGAGTTTGTCTCATAAATGAACCGAAACTCAGCGTATAATGCACATTCACATCGTATTTAGACGCAGTCATAATCATTACTTTTACCGGTTCTTTGTGGCAAGCTTTAAGCCATGGTTATACTTTCGCCTGGCTCCGCAGCGCGAGTCTCCGCAGACTGCGCGCGCACCTCCGCAAACGGACGAGGCGTTTATACTTGACGCGCTCGCCGTTGTACTATTCTGTGAAACGATAGGGGGCGACTCGAGTAATTGTCCTCTAAACCATCAGGAATCAGCGGTGAGAAGAAGAAAGCTACACACGTGACAATTTATGACAATAAACAAGCTACAGTTAGTCCAGAATGCCGCCGCTAGAGTTCTTACTAGATCAAGAAAATATGATCATATAACACCGATTTTATCATCACTGCATTGGTTACCTATAAAGTTCTGTATTAATTACAAGGTATTGTCCATCGCGCTCTTTAAGATCACTTAATTCAAGGCTTTTGGTCATACCTAGGATATCCAGAACCACCAAAGGAGGGAGAGCATTTTCACATTTAGCTCCAAAACTCTGGAATAGCCTTCCTGATAGTGTTCGTTGCTCAGACTCGCTCTCCCAGTTTAAAACTAGATTAAAGTCGCATCTCTTCAGCCAGGCATTCATATAATATTTTTAATCTTACAGTTCAAATTACAATCCGGCCTCTAGTTAATAAACGCCAGAGGAGAACTGGCCCCCGACTGAGCCTGGGTTCTCCCAAGGTTTTTTTTTCTCCATTGGGTCACCTGATGGAGTTTTAGGACACCATTAGGTCACTTGATGGAGTTTTTCGGTTACTTGCCACTGTTGCCTTTGGCTTGCTCAATTGGGGATATTCTGGGGATATTTAATCTGATTTTATCAATCAATAAATTCCACTAGAAACAAACCTTGTTGTATTATTTTAATTTAATACTGTGAAGCTGCTTTGATACAATCTGTATTGTGAAAAGCGCTATACAAATATACTTGACTTGACAATGTTTATTTTAGTACACCACCACCAATACCACACTACAAAAAGAATCGTGTAAAACCCAGTAAACCCTGAGATTATTAGGCTACTCGTGGCAATAAAACAAAATATATGGATTTGAGAATGTGTATACAATACAAATAAATTAACAATCTCTAACATTTCATTAAATTTCATGAACATTTTTATTAAACATGGACCTTTATGTTCATTAAAAATACTTTTTATGCTATTGAATGCTCATTTTTTAAATGTAAGCAACTAATTTAGACGTGCAAACTGGGTGCTGGTGTGGTGAGAAGTTCGAGCTCGGCCAGATTCGGCTCGAAGTCGTTCATCTTCGGATGCGGCGCCGCGCGCGTTGTTACAAAATCTGCCGTGCACACCGCCAGGCGAAATGGGCCCTTGCGCACCCAACACGCGCGACCGCCCACACCGCGATGAAGTAATTTTTCCCGCGCGCACCTTCGCGCTCGTGTGGACGCGTCGAGTATAAACCAGGCTTTAAAGCCTGTTTTATGCTTCTGCGTCGAACTGCCGCCGTAGCTACGTCATAGGCTGTGTGTAGCGCGCGTACCCTACGGCGTACCCTGACGTGCACCTCTCCAAAAATGTAACAACGCGTCAATTCTACGCGGACACAAGCGCTGTGATTGGTCTGCCAGAACCCCTCCCTCGGGGTTTCACACGCTTCCTAGGTACGCGTCAACGCGGACAACGACACACAAGTATAAATTAAAACCAACACGTTGCCTACGGCGTATAGGCTCCGGCGTAGGTACGACGCAGAAGTATAATGAGGCCTTTAGGTCTCAGATCATATTTTGAGCGTGCAAAAGGGCATTTCGCACGCGCGTGAACTGAGTTTTGCAGAGAAATGTTCGTCTCGCAGATAAGAAAATATTGCGAGCGAACGACAATCAATTTTGCATTTAAAATAAGTATTTGGATGTGCGCGGACGTTCTCTTTCGCGTGTGCAAGTTTCACTTTCTTGCTCCTTTCATACCAGCCGTGAGCGCTCTCTAAGCGCAGACGGCTCGCTTGCTCAACACAACCCAGCGTTACAATATGCCATAATTCCAGCCAATCAGAGATGAGACTGCTAAATTCTGATTGGCTGGCTTGAAAACCAATCACAAGACTCCCTGCATCACCGACTGCGGAAGAGAACTAGTGCAGTTGAATAAAGTTGGCAGTAAATTCACAGATTCGATTGTTGTATAACCATCAGGACAACAGTGATGGGTGAACAAAATTTGGCAACAATACAGTGAATTACAGTGAAGTTATTGAATATTTTCATAAAAATCATAAAACTTCTATATTTACAATAGTAGGCTATACTGCGTATTTAGACGCAGTCATAATCATTACTTTTACCGGTTCTTTGTGGCAAGCTTTAAGCCATGGTTATACTTTCGCCTGGCTCCGCAGCGCGAGTCTCCGCAGACTGCGCGCGCACCTCCGCAAACGGACGAGGCGTTTATACTTGACGCGCTCGCCGTTGTACTATTCTGTGAAACGATAGGGGGCGACTCGAGTAATTGTCCTCTAAACCATCAGGAATCAGCGGTGAGAAGAAGAAAGCTACACACGTGACAATTTATGACAATAAACAAGCTACAGTTAGTCCAGAATGCCGCCGCTAGAGTTCTTACTAGATCAAGAAAATATGATCATATAACACCGATTTTATCATCACTGCATTGGTTACCTATAAAGTTCTGTATTAATTACAAGGTATTGTCCATCGCGCTCTTTAAGATCACTTAATTCAAGGCTTTTGGTCATACCTAGGATATCCAGAACCACCAAAGGAGGGAGAGCATTTTCACATTTAGCTCCAAAACTCTGGAATAGCCTTCCTGATAGTGTTCGTTGCTCAGACTCGCTCTCCCAGTTTAAAACTAGATTAAAGTCGCATCTCTTCAGCCAGGCATTCATATAATATTTTTAATCTTACAGTTCAAATTACAATCCGGCCTCTAGTTAATAAACGCCAGAGGAGAACTGGCCCCCGACTGAGCCTGGGTTCTCCCAAGGTTTTTTTTTCTCCATTGGGTCACCTGATGGAGTTTTAGGACACCATTAGGTCACTTGATGGAGTTTTTCGGTTACTTGCCACTGTTGCCTTTGGCTTGCTCAATTGGGGATATTCTGGGGATATTTAATCTGATTTTATCAATCAATAAATTCCACTAGAAACAAACCTTGTTGTATTATTTTAATTTAATACTGTGAAGCTGCTTTGATACAATCTGTATTGTGAAAAGCGCTATACAAATATACTTGACTTGACAATGTTTATTTTAGTACACCACCACCAAAACCACACTACAAAAAGAATCGTGTAAAACCCAGTAAACCCTGAGATTATTAGGCTACTCGTGGCAATAAAACAAAATATATGGATTTGAGAATGTGTATACAATACAAATAAATTAACAATCTCTAACATTTCATTAAATTTCATGAACATTTTTATTAAACATGGACCTTTATGTTCATTAAAAATACTTTTTATGCTATTGAATGCTCATTTTTTAAATGTAAGCAACTAATTTAGACGTGCAAACTGGGTGCTGGTGTGGTGAGAAGTTCGAGCTCGGCCAGATTCGGCTCGAAGTCGTTCATCTTCGGATGCGGCGCCGCGCGCGTTGTTACAAAATCTGCCGTGCACACCGCCAGGCGAAATGGGCCCTTGCGCACCCAACACGCGCGACCGCCCACACCGCGATGAAGTAATTTTTCCCGCGCGCACCTTCGCGCTCGTGTGGACGCGTCGAGTATAAACCAGGCTTTAAAGCCTGTTTTATGCTTCTGCGTCGAACTGCCGCCGTAGCTACGTCATAGGCTGTGTGTAGCGCGCGTACCCTACGGCGTACCCTGACGTGCACCTCTCCAAAAATGTAACAACGCGTCAATTCTACGCGGACACAAGCGCTGTGATTGGTCTGCCAGAACCCCTCCCTCGGGGTTTCACACGCTTCCTAGGTACGCGTCAACGCGGACAACGACACACAAGTATAAATTAAAACCAACACGTTGCCTACGGCGTATAGGCTCCGGCGTAGGTACGACGCAGAAGTATAATGAGGCCTTTAGGTCTCAGATCATATTTTGAGCGTGCAAAAGGGCATTTCGCACGCGCGTGAACTGAGTTTTGCAGAGAAATGTTCGTCTCGCAGATAAGAAAATATTGCGAGCGAACGACAATCAATTTTGCATTTAAAATAAGTATTTGGATGTGCGCGGACGTTCTCTTTCGCGTGTGCAAGTTTCACTTTCTTGCTCCTTTCATACCAGCCGTGAGCGCTCTCTAAGCGCAGACGGCTCGCTTGCTCAACACAACCCAGCGTTACAATATGCCATAATTCCAGCCAATCAGAGATGAGACTGCTAAATTCTGATTGGCTGGCTTGAAAACCAATCACAAGACTCCCTGCATCACCGACTGCGGAAGAGAACTAGTGCAGTTGAATAAAGTTGGCAGTAAATTCACAGATTCGATTGTTGTATAACCATCAGGACAACAGTGATGGGTGAACAAAATTTGGCAACAATACAGTGAATTACAGTGAAGTTATTGAATATTTTCATAAAAATCATAAAACTTCTATATTTACAATAGTAGGCTATACAATTTAAAATCTATATTTTTCCCAAAATAAGCGTTGTTGTATAACCATCAGGACAGCAGTGATGTGTGAACTGAATTTGCCAACAATACAGTGAATTGCAGTGAAGTTTTTGAATATTTTTCATAAATAATAATCATAAAAAATATGCAAAACGATATTTATACAAAATAAGTGTTGTAGTATAACCATCAGGACAGCAGTGATGTGTGAACTGAATTTGATGACACTATAGTTTGTGACAGTGAAGTTATTGACTGTTTTCGTAGTAACGCTTTTCGGGTTTTGCACTTTTCAAACGGTCCCTTCGGATCTGTCTCGCTGCCGCCTGCGCATAGAGATCAATGTATTTTGTCCACTGCGAGGGAAAGCTCGTTTGGAGGAAAATTAGGTTGTAGCTGCTTGTCTACATTACTACGATTAAAAAGAGGTGTTATTTGTACAGTAACAACGTTTAGCTCACGAGTTATTGACCCGGGAAGTTAGAATCTGTGAATTTACTGCCAACTTTATTCAACTGCACTGGTTCTCTTCCGCAGTCGAGATGCAGGGAATCTTGTGATTGGTTTTCAAGCCAGCCAATCAGAATTTAGCAGTCTCATCTCTGATTGGCTGGAATTATGGCATATAGTAACGCTGGGTTGTGTTGAGCAAGCGAGCCGTCTGCGCTTAGAGAGCGCTCACAGCTGGTATGAAAGGAGCAAGAAAGTGAAACTTGCACACGCGAAAGAGAACGTCCGCGCACATCCAAATACTTATTTTAAATGCAAAATTGATTGTCGTTCGCTCGCAATATTTTCTTATCTGCGAGACGAACATTTCTCCGCAAAACTCAGTTCACGCGCGTGCGAAATGCCCTTTTGCACGCTCAAAATATGATCTTGCGCGCGCAGAATTCTGACCGAAATCTCACCCCATACTAGCTTAGCTTCCAAAGAAAGACGGCTGACACTGTGTACTAGAGAAGCGCGGTTGGCGGTTACAGCCGCAGACTCCGCGGATAGACCGCGGATTGAAAATAATATTGGAAAAAATAATATTTGAATTAAATTCGGGCGGGTGGCGGGCGGTTGAACCAATCAAATGAAAAATATATGTATACACAAATCAACGGATGGCGGGCGGGTGCGGTTTTGAAAATTGGTAAAAAACGTTGGTGCGGCTGGATGGCGGACGGATGATGATTTTTGTGATGCGGTTGCGGATGAAATAATAGCCCATCCGCGCATCTCTACTGTGTACATTCTGTGAGTGAAATCCCACCTCCTATGGGCAGGCTGAAAACATGCGGAACAACGCCATCTACTGGCTGTAGTCTTTAGCCTCTGGCCAGAAAATCCTCCGATGACGCAAAATGACGATTTTTGCGTCATCGGAGGATTTTTTCCAGACAAAAAATACATAAATCTCTTGTCTCAGGGGGATATGAGGGTGGAAAGCATGGTAATTCGAAAATACTACAGGTTTTCTACGAATACAAAACTTAATGCTAAATCCTGAAGTATCCCTTTAAGTGTACTTGACTTATACTGAGAGAAAAGTCCAAGTATATTTGGCCTGTACTTGTACAACATTTTTTGATCGAGATATACTTAAAAGTAAAATTAAGTATTCAAAGTATACTTGGCTTGTAGTTGTGTTAACTCTGAGTAACCTATTAAATATACTCCTTTTTTTACATCGTTTTTCATATACAGTGCTATGCATAAGTTTAGACACCCATGCTAAAGTTGACTAAAAAGAGGAATAAAAAAATCATCTTTTGGAAATTGAACTTAATGCCTTAATTTAAAAAATTAGGAAAAATCCAACCTTTAAGGACACCAATTTTCTTTGTGAATGAATAATGTATCGTAAATAAATAAATGTTCTTCCTTAGAATACAGGGTGCATAAGTTTGGACACCCCTATGTTAAGTATTTTTATTTTTTTATTTTTTTTAGGATACTATGCATCCTGATAAAGTTCCCTTGGCCTTTGGAATTAAAATAGCCCCACATCATCACATAGCCTTCACCATACCTAGAGATTGGCATGGGGTACTTTCCATAAGATCATCTCTCAATGCAAATCAAACCAGCTATTAGGCTAACTGAAATAAAACCATGCCAATCTCTAGGTATGGTGAAGGCTATGTGATGATGTGGGGCTATTTTAATCCCAAAGGCCAAGGGAACTTTATCAGGATGCATAGTATCCTGAATCCATGAAGTAACTGGCCTTTAAAAATAAAAATCTGCCTGCCTCTATGGGAATTTAACATAGGGGTGTCCAAACTTATGCACCCTGTATTTTAAGGAAGAACATTTTATTTACGATGCATTATTCATTCACAAAGAAAATTGGTGTCCTTAAAGGTTGGATTTTTCCTAATTTTTTAAATTAAGGCATTAAGTTCAGTTTCCAAAAGATGATTTTTTATTCCTCTTTTTAGTCAACTTTAGTATGGGTGTCTAAACTTATGCATAGCACTGTACAGTCTTATGAAACTTACATTGTTTGAAAATATTGATTAAAATATTGATATAAAACAGCTATGTTTCTAATTCTGTGTATCTGAATTTTTGTTTAGGCTAGTCCACTGGTAGTGTAAAGGAATTTACTTTAATTCTACTTTACTTTCCCCACCATTGACTGAATTTTCCAGCTATCCATGTTTTCAATGTTATACGGTAGGGGGCGCTATGACACATCTTCTAGTACAGAATATCCGGATCAAAACACAGGACAAGAAGAAGCTGAAACAAGTGATAGAAGATTGCTCACTCAAATGTAAAATTAAACAGCGTGTAAATCAAAACTGCTTAAAGTCCCTGTAAAGGCAATTCTAAAAAAAAATTCTAAACACATTATAAATGTTAGAAATGTATTGCTAAATCATATTACAAAGACTGTGAACTGTGAAGTACTGAATTGTGGAGTTAGACCGTTAAACAGTTTTTCACCATTGCTGTGTTCCGGATTTTTTGGGCGGGGCTAAAACGGGGGTTCCATGACGCACTGGAGCCCCTGAGTTTGAGTTTGCAACTCAATTGCAAGTTACTGTCAGTACTATTAGTTACTACATCCTACAGTTTGCTAGCTAGCTATGCCTTCGTCACGGAAATGCGTATTACCTGGATGCGATCACGTACAAAACAGATCGGTGTCCTTATTTAAATTTCCGAAAAACTATCATATAGGCTACAAGAGGTGGATTAATTTTGTGAAGAGCCACCTTGATGGAGAGCTGAGGATCACCGCCAAAACCCGCCTCTGTAGTGATAATTTTACACAGGATAGTTTTATAAACTTTCGTCGGAGACAACTGGGATTCGTTCACTGATAATCCGCTGTTACTGGTGAATGGGGCCGAACCGACTATCTCCCGCCTCGGCCTTCATCCTCCCGTCGCGCCGACAACTGGTGCCATCGTCGGCAGAGCGTGCCCACCAATGAGTGTGTAATAAACCTCTTAGCTGGGGTTTCTTTAGAGGTTTAATTAGAAGGTTTAATTAGATTTTAATGGAGGACAGAGGGTACACCACACCGCAAGCTTTAATGGAAAATATTACTTTATTGACAATGTTCAGTTTAGAAAAGTAGTCATTATGTAAAACAGCATTTAGTTCATCAAACATCAACTCAGTACGCTCACTAGGACAAACGGCGATACACAAGTGAAACTCCAAACACGTCACTCCACTGCACTCTAGTGGTTAACCTCAGACCAGCACAGCACAATATAATTCGTGATCACACAGCAATCAGGTTTTTAAGTGGAAAATCAGCACGTCCCTAGTCCAGCATACACGAATTATAATGGCCGTAAACCTCAAATTGTTAAAATACAACATACACTCACTCATACCCACTCACTCATACATGCTCACAATAGTAATTAAAATATAGAACACTTCCCCGTTTCCATGACACAAGACCCCGACCCGGGGTCTAGGGAAAGGAATCAGCCGTGCCAGGCAGTCCACAACAGCACGCGCTCTCCTGAGCGTTGTTCCCGTCCCCACAGTCACGGCAATTAATCACTGGTTCTGGCCGGAATTGGTCCTCTTTGGCCGTCACAGCTCTCTTTAGAACTTATAAAGTGTCTTTGGGCTTTACGAGGTCTCTTTGGGCAGCACGGCTCTTAACCGTTCCTGGAACATGTGGCCAGCGCTCCTACACCCCAGCCCCACTATTATCTAACTACACAGGTCGGTCTAGCTAGCTATCTTCGTTGCCGGACAAACCCTAACGGTCTCGAGCAACACAAAACGTCCCCATTTCTTTCCCGAGCGCGACAAGCCAGTCCCGTGCGCTGCCTCTCTCTCCGCTTCTCTCACTCTCATTAAATCTCCTCACTCCAGGTGAGATCAATTATCTCTTCCTTCAGGCCATCAATGCCATGGGCCGAACCAAACCAGAAAGACAAATCCCCAGCGTTCATCACAAGTGTAAGTTGCCTTGTGTGCTTATGTTATAATTATAGTAGGTAGTCCAGGCTCGAACATGTATGGCTTTGTAAAATAAATTAAGCTGCTAGGGGCATCCTTTCCGGCTGTAGCGGTGACAGTTGAGTGTGGCGAGTCGACGGCAGCGAGCTTTCCCGCGAGTGGGCGTGGTTTCAGCGCAGCCAGCGGACACGCCCCCAGCGTTTGAGAGCAGAGACTACTAAGATTTTGATCGCTTATTTTATGTACTTGCCGGCTTTTTTTATCATTCAAATTTGGCTGGGTGGCTAATAACACATTTTTCTGTGGTGTGACAAACTCAGAACACATACTTAATTTTGACTTTACAGGGACTTTAATATTACCAAATGAAATGAAGCGTAACCTATGAACAGAAAACGACTGTGAAGTTTCGGGAGTGTTGGACTCGATCTACTGATCAAGGATGAATTTGTCTTTGACAAAAATGAGATTTTCTCAACCTTTTTGTTTAAAATGTTGCCCTTCTTTATGAAACTTACCAACGTTCAAGTGTTGATAAAAAAGGATGCATGAAGCTAATAAATGTTTTTAAAATTAAAGTACAGTTAAAGGTATTTTTCAAGTATAAAAAATAAAATTTGAACATAGTGGTATAGACTAGGCCTACTGCAAGTGCAAAAATAATATATAAATAGTAAACTATAAGTATAATGTTAAGTTCACTTAAAAGAAAACTTGTATAAAACTACTAAACTAGTAGTTTAGTGAAAGTATACTTCAAAGTGTACTTACATAAACTAAAAATGTGCTACAATAGTGAACTAGTATACCCATAAGTTCACTTGCAGTACAAATGAGAAACTTAATTATGAACTAGTTGTCCACTTAAAGTTTACTACTGTTACACTTATTAAAGGGCTTATTAATAACACTTAAACATATACTTTTATATACTAAAAGTTGGCCAATTTAGTCCCAAGCAGTATTGAAATAGTACACTTACAAGTTTACTACTAGTACATATTGACATTAGTATACTTACTACATAATGTATACTTAAAAAATATACTTGAACATTACTTAAGTATACTTCATAAAATGAACTTGAAGTATACTTCTTTTTCGTAAGGGAAAACTGAAATAAGAGAAGAAACATTCATTTGTCTGCCATTTTCTTTTGGTCTTTTCAGCTGTTTCATCTGAATGTTGTGATTATGTGTCAGATAAAATCAGTTCAGCAGAAGAAAATCTAATCGATAGACATCATGAATTTAAGATGCAAATTTGTTCTTTTTAATAACAGATAATTTCTGACCTGAAGTTCAAACAGCTTTGCAGTGCTGGGCTTTCATTTTCATTTTCTTAAAGATTATTTTTTTATAGTGTTGTCTTTGCTGAATAACCACAACACTAATACACTCCAAAACTGAGATGAATAACATTAGGCATAAAAATATCTCAAATACAAATTTAATATATATATATTTTTTTTTTTTACAAAACATTCACAAAGATGTTCTAGCAATATCAAATACACCGCACAGATACATATATTTATCATCTTTTAATATCAGTAATTAGGTATAAAAATATCTAAAGTAAAAATTTCGTAAAATGTTCACAAAACATTCCCAAAGATGTTCTAAAAAGGAGGAATATTTCGAGCTCAAACACAATAGGAGTTCAGGGATTCTCTAAATATCAGCAGAGAAACATTGATCAGATAAAACATGATGTTGTTCACAATTCTTTAAATATAACCTTAAATCTTGTCTATAATTCACACATAAACATGTCAAAGATCTGATGGTGTTTTATTGTCATGTGTCTCTACAGAACTGAAGAGGAGACAGCAGTATGCAGGTACAGTGTGCTGTCTGCACTACACTAGATTACATTCAGATACTCACAGCTTCATCACTGACCGACAGTATGATTAAACACTGATTACATATTACACACATCAGCACTAAATATCTGTATTGTGATTTATATTCTCTGTTTTCTCAGTGGATGTGACTCTGGATCCTGATACAGCTCATCCTAATCTCATCCTGTCTGATGATGGAAAACAAGTGAGATGTGGAGACATTATACAGAAACTCCCAGACAAACCAGAGAGATTTGATAGATGTGCATGTGTCCTGGGAAAGGAGGGATTCTCCTCAGGGAGATTTTATTTTGAGGTGCAGGTGAAGGGAAAGACTGAATGGGATTTAGGAGTGGCCAGAGAATCCATTAACAGGAAGGGAGTGATCACACTGACTCCCAGTGATGGACACTGGACTGTGGGTCTAAGGAATGGGAATGAATATGAAGCCTGTGCTGATCCTCGTGTCTCTCTGTGTGTGAGAGTGAAGCCGCAGCGGGTCGGTGTGTTTGTGGATTATGAGGAGGGTCTGGTCTCCTTTTATGATGTGGAGTCCAGCTCTCATCTCTACTCTTTCACTGATCAGTCTTTCACTGGGAAACTCTATCCATTTTTTAGCCCATCCTTAAACTATGGAGGTAAAAACTCAACTCCACTGATCATCACACCTGTCAAACACAATAAATGAATTTACAGCCATAATATGAAATACACAATGAAAATTATTTATATAATTAAAAATCTAAACATGTTTTGCTATTTTTTCATCATTTGTTTTTCATTGTTAAAATCTATTAGTCTAGCTATAATTGCAAATTATAATGTAAAAATATAATGCTTGTTTAACAATTTTATTTTCATCTTTTCATAATTATTCATACCATTGTTTGCTCCCATCTCAACCTGACAAAGTGAAAAAGTGAAAGTGGTCAGTGTTTTTTCTTTTTTTACATCAAAATAAACTATGATAACATGATAAATGATATCAAAGCTATTTCTACCATTTCAATTACAAAATTATCTGTGATATTACTGTGGTAAATCAGATATTAATTCCTCAATATATATCATAGAACTGTATAGTTACCATATTCATACACAACACTATAGATCTTCAAAGTATACCTAAAAACACCATGACTCTAAAAAAATGCTGGGTTGTTTCAGATATGGACAAACCCAACCATTAGGTTAAACATTCAATAAAAAAATGAAACCAATGGACAAAATATGGTTTGTCCATATTTGACCCAAAAAAGATGTTTTAGAGTGTATGATCATGGTAATATATCATGGGAGGAGAAGAAGAAGAAGAAGAAGAAGAACAACAACAATGAGAATAGAAAAATAGACCAATGGAAACACATCAGATTCATTTAAATGTTCATTTTTTTTTGTGATACAGTTAAGTACATTTTTAAATGAAATATAGGACCTTTAAAATATCTGATGGTACTGATATGAAGTAGAGATACAAATATAAAACCTTATAAAATGAAACAAGACAAAGTAGAGATTATTCTATTAAAGACGCTTATATATATACACTCACCTAAAGGATTATTAGGAACACCTGTTCAATTTCTCATTAATGCAATTATCTAATCAACTGAAGGATTCAAATTTAAGAATATGTTTAAGATCTGCTGATCCTACATGCTTTATAATATCATAATATAATATCAGTAAGCTCAATGTACAGCTGTGGTTTTATCTCTGTGATCATGTGAAGGTATGGGTGATACCGTCAGACTGATGGGATTAGCACACGAATGATTCACTGAGAATCTCACCTTTTGTTCTGCAAAGGGCTTTCGTACCCAAATGGCTCTTGGAGCCTTATGCTGGCTGATTGGATCATTTGAATGATAGTGTTATGCTGATTGGTTCTGTCTCTCTTGAGCAAGTCGGATAACCTGCCAAACTGGTTTTGACTTGATTGAATCAAACGCCTATGCTTTGTCTTGATTTGTCTCCACCTTCAAAAGCCCCTCCTCTTAAAATGCCTATAAGACACCATGTAAATTTATATACTTTAGATTATGTTGGACGAAACCGCAGCCGCGCTCAAATAAAGAAACTCTTCTGTTTGAACGTGATCCCAACGTCTCCTGGTCTGCTTTGAAGAAAGAAAAACTTTACAACAGATGGTGCCGTGACCCGGATGGAGAAAAAGGAAACTTAACTCAAAGATCTCAACAAAGCCTGACTAAGTTCCAGACTGAATCTTCTGAATCCAGATTGAAAACTTCAAGCTCCAAAAAGATCTCAAAGACTGAATTTTTTCCAGACGGAATCTTTCTCTACAAACGAAAGACTTGGTGAGTTTCACTCCATTTCAAAGAACCTTTGCAGACCAGTACAAAAATTGTTTTCCTCTGCGCCGTTCAGAGAAGTAGTTAACAAACAGCTGTAGAGTTTGGTTAACTAAAGATAAGCCTCTAAAGTTTGCTTTTAGAGATGAAATTTACCCTCTGTTGTTGGCAGGGAAGATTAACAGTTACATGTTAATATTGTGTGTTTGCTCTTGCTAGAGAAGACCTATCTGTAAGCTAGAGAAATTTAGCGTCATGTGCTAATAAGATTGTACCCTCTGTTTGCAAGACAGTAGAGAGAAGTTTTTTTTGTGTGTTTGTTTGTGGTAACAGAAATTCACAAAATGTTTAGGAAAAGTACTAGACAGATTACACCTTTTTGGACAGATAGTGAATTCAAGTCTTTGTTATCAGAGCACATGGACTCCATCGTGACTGAGCCAGTCAGATTGAATTTAACAAAGAAATTTGGCATTGATCCAGAAAAAGTGTGGTCAATTGAAGATTGTAAGAAGGTACTAGGAGAAAGTATTCGCAAGAACAATGTGAAAGGTATGATCTTTTGTCATAGAGAATTTAGATTATCCATTGCACAAGAACAAGCGCAGTGTATTGCTAAGTTGAAAGAACAGATCAAACAATTGCAGACTCAGGTGTCCTGTCTCAAGACAAACGTGGGCCATAACAAAGCCTCAACCAAATGTGATTTAGAAGACCAACAGTCAGAGGAAAGCTATCCTGATTTACAGTCTTTTGATAGTATAGAGGACAATGTCAATACAGATGTAAATGCAGTTGAAGTGTGCGTAGCTAGACAAAAGCCTCAGGGAAAAGGTGTTGATACAGTTCCATTTGCAACCCCCATATTGCAGCCACAAGCAATCAAAACATCTTTAGGTCCTAAAGAGATTGAGAGAATTGCTGAAAGTTTGCCATCAGTGCAAAGAAATTTTTCTGAGTTTAGAAGAGCATTGATCAGCAAAATGCGGCTCTATGATATGACTCTAGCTGAAGTCACTCAGCTAATATCACAGATCTTGACTGAGTCAGAATTCAATGATTTTGAAAGTGCTGTAAACAATTCTGAACTGCAACAAGCCAGTAAAGATGAATTGAGAGAGGAAGTTCTGAAAGTGTTAAAGGTCATTGTTGGACCGAAAGTGGACTGGTCGAAAATTACCAATTGTGTACAAGAGAAAGAAGAAACTGTTTGTGAATACACAGAACGATTCTGTCAGGTAGCTGTAACGTACAGTGGAATAGTGGATGATTCCGAAAGTGTGTTAGCTGACAAAGGAGCTCTAATCTGAATTTGGGCAGATGGTCTTGTAGCTGAGTACAGAACAGCCTTGCCATTCCTAGATATTACGTGGGCTAAAAGAACTCTCAGAAGTAACCTAGAAAGTTTAGCTATTTGGGAAAGAGATTCTGATGTCAAAGAGAGAGTAAGAATTGCAGCAGTTTCTGTTAAGGTCAACTCAGAGAAGCCAAAGAAACGCAAATGTCCTAGAGAAGCCAGTTGTTCTTACTGTGGCAAGCACGGACATTTTGGAAATGAGTGTAGGAAAAGCAAAAAGAACTTTAAAGATGTAAATAAGGTTACTCAGCTTCTGCTTAGCCTGCTTGATATTCTGAAGCAGCCCCTCCCCTCCTCGTTAAACTCGTGGGGAAACTTGATAAGGTGTTAACCATTTGGGCTGTGAGTGCTTAATTTCCCCAGTAACTCACAACAAAGATGAAATACTTATTTTTGTTTAATAGAACAAAAGGAAAGTGACTGTCTCAGCCTTTGTTTGGGGGACATTCAGAATACTCACAGCCTTAAATGATGCCACCGAATATTGCAGTCAGACACCCATCCTCTGTTATGATGTTCTATTAGGACTGATGTTTCACTGGAGAATGGAAATGTGCCAATTTTCTCACACACTGTACAGTGTGCACACAACACAGGGACAGGATAGGACACGGACAAGTGGGGTGCCCCGGGAGGATCTGAACGCAACATGCGTTCGGGGGTGAACCCAGGGTGAAGACACTACCTCATAGGCCTTTCCCGATTTAGTCCATCCTTACCTCACTGGTCCATAGGTGTCAAATAAATTAAGAAATAGGGAAAGAATGAAACGACAACAGTAGATTCTGAAAACGATAGAACCATAGTGTTTAAGCTGCTACAACCGTAGTGTTTTGGAGAAATACTGCTCTCTGTTTTTCTGTTTTCTGTCTTACAGTGTGCAGATAAAACTTGATGGCTTTTTCAAGATCCATATGCAACGACCGTCTCATCTGCGTATGAAGCCCCAACCTGAAGAAGACAACCAGACCCACTGCTGAACGAATTATCACCAAAGAAAATGAAAAATAAACAACGCAGAAAATTCACGGACCCTAATTGCATGGTTTGTTTCTGTGTCAGCATGCAATTACAGATGAACAACACAAAGCAAGTTATATGTGCCTGTAACTTACACCAGTTACAAGAATGAACTTTATGTGTCTAAATTTGTATTTTTGTGAGAGTTTTTAAGAACTCTCAAAGAGGGGACTGAAGGATTCAAATTTAAGAATATGTTTAAGATCTGCTGATCCTACATGCTTTATAATATCATAATATAATATCAGTAAGCTCAATGTACAGCTGTGGTTTTATCTCTGTGATCATGTGAAGGTATGGGTGATACCGTCAGACTGATGGGATTAGCACACGAATGATTCACTGAGAATCTCACCTTTTGTTCTGCAAAGGGCTTTCGTACCCAAATGGCTCTTGGAGCCTTATGCTGGCTGATTGGATCATTTGAATGATAGTGTTATGCTGATTGGTTCTGTCTCTCTTGAGCAAGTCGGATAACCTGCCAAACTGGTTTTGACTTGATTGAATCAAACGCCTATGCTTTGTCTTGATTTGTCTCCACCTTCACAAGCCCCTCCTCTTAAAATGCCTATAAGACACCATGTACATTTATATACTTTAGATTATGTTGGAAGCATCGCAGCCGCGCTCAAATAAAGAAACTCTTCTGTTTGAACGTGATCCCAACGTCTCCTGGTCTGCTTTGAAGAAAGAAAAACTTTACAACAGGGGACAGGTGGCATAAAATATAGTACATTATGTGATACTGTAAACTGATTACCATGGTAGAGACGGCCACATTACTGTAACTCACCCTTCATCTGTAAAGGTCAACTACAGTATACAGTCATATGGCACAGTGAAAACATTTACTGTATTGCCAGCAAACTCTGTTCTAGCACAAAACCTCATGACAGTTTCATAACTTCATCACAGCTTTTGATAACACACTAGATAGACACTATTACAAACATTGAGAAAACATGAGAAAAAGGTGAATAAAGACTGAGAGTAAATGTTCAGAAACTACTAATTATAAATATGTTTTGAACTGTTGTATTGCTGTGTTTTTCTGTGTTCGTAGTCAAACTCAAAAATTAGTTTATTTTTAATTATTAAAAAATGGTATTATTTTATATGAAAAAGTAAATAATTGTATTTTATTGAGAAAATATTTTAGTTTGTCTTGTATATTTGTTTGATTAGATCAGATAGCATTTTTATCTATCATATGGTCATGTTACAACTATGGGGCATGTTGTCACATTTCACTTCCATTCGTTCGGCGTATATCAAGAAAAAGAATATACTGTATTATCAAAACAAAACCATATAATTGTACTAGACATGTGTGAAATTAATGTGGGGAAAAATAATTACTCTGAACCCTAAGCAGATTTACACAAAATGAGAGTCAAAAAGCGTTACTTTACTCCGCTCTCCCTACAGCGCACATCCATAGTTTTAACTATGCCTGATCTGAGGAAAACTTATAAGGAATTTCAGAGTATATGTTGTGTAATATCTGTGTGGTATTTTATTTCAAGTTTATTTTCACATTTTGTTGCACTTCACTGTGTAAATTACAAAATTACTGTAAACATTAAAGGGATACTTCACCTCTGGGAAGATGAATGTGTATTTAAAATAGGTCATTTAAGTAGAAGAAATGTGAAGAAATTTTTGAATTTGGAGCTTTCTAGACTGAGAAAAGCCAGAAAATGTATTTTTGGCTTATGTGGATGAAAGACAACAACTCCCAGAATGCACTTGCTTCGCTGTCTTAGGAGGCCACGCCTACCGGTAAGAGTGCGCAGTTTAAAACAACAAAGCTAGCCTACGTGATGAGTTTGCGAGGGATTTAGAGATAGCCCAAAATGTCCGGGATTCTGCTTTTGCGTTCTACAGTCGCCATTCATTCATCATGTTTACTGTGGCGAGCAGGACGAGGCTGACGGCCGCGGGAGAAACGGTGGCATGATTGCTGAGACGCGCCGGGTCTCCCATCTCTCACGGAGGAGCGGGAATTTTTCTTAGCAATGGTAAAACGCACATCAACGATCACTTGTTTAGCGTTCATGTAAACACTACATTCAAATTCACCAATCGGAATGCATTCAGTTAGATTGAAACAAAAGGTGTGCATGTAAACAAGGAATAGCGACCGCAGAAAGCAAAAGCTGAATCCCGTACATTTTGAACGATCTCGCCCGCCGGACAAGTCCGGGAAAAGGAGGATGGTTACTTACTCCGCTTTCTCCTACTATTCAGCTTTCTCCACAGAACAAGAGCCTGCTAGCTTAGCTTCCAAAGAAAGACGGCTGACACTGTGTACATTCTGTGAGTGAGATCCCACCCTCTATGGGCGGGCTGAAAACATGCGGAACAACGCCATCTACTGGCTATAGTCTTTAGCCTCTGTCCAGAAAATCCTCTGATGACGCAAAATGACGATTTTTGCGTCATCGGAGGATTTTTTCCAGACAAAAAATACATAAATCTCTTGTCTCAGGGGGATATGAGGGTGGAAAGCATGGTAATTCTAAAATACTACAGGTTTTCTACTAATACAAAGCTTAATGCTAAATCCTGAAGTAACCCTTTAATGACAACTTATATATTTATTATTTTAATCATTCCTCTGTAATAGTTAATAATTGTTTATTTTTGTGCATTACATAGTCTATTATAAAACATTTATTCCAATAAAGTAGTTTGAAGTTAAACCAACTACATACAGTACATTGTCAATCTCTTTATCCCATATTATTCAAGCCAACTCAAAAAACCAAACTCATAACAGTGATAACTTTTATTTCAAAACAAAGATGATAATTGTGCAAAAGAAATATGTACACATACAGATAATCACATACATATCTGTATATCAACAGACAGACAGACACACACACACACACACACACACGCACTTCAAATCTACTCAGCTTGAAATTCCCCTCCATCATTGAAAAAACAATCAACGAGCAACAGCCGTCAACCTCCTTATCGAAACAAAGTCCACGCAGGACTCCCCTTCGGCCATCTCCCATAGGTGGACAGTCCTTGTATGTCCTTGTGAGTCAATGACACCCGGAACTCTTATATTGTCTGGTAATGCACTCCAGTTCATTTAGATAAAATACAGAACAAACAATATTGAATCAATTTGAAGAATAAGAGTCATACAAGGAATTTCTTTTTTAAATATTTTAAACATATTATAGGAAGATGTTAGACAAAGATATGTTTGAGTGTTATTGGCTTTGTCTGTAAAGAAGACTTTGTTTATGAACAACATAAATTAGTCAAACTATTTTCTCCCAATTTAGAGGAATCATCCTGACAAAGATTAATCTGAGAGAAACATCAGTCATGATTCACCGAATACAGGGACAAATGTAAATGTGTGAATACAGGAGGAGCTCTGACATCACTGTAGTTCAGAGAGATTCAGAGAAAGTGAAACTAACTTGATCAACAACAATATGGACTCCTGAAACGATCAACCTCTTTAAACAACAGAATATTTATTGATCCGTTCAAAGAGTCTTGTGGACACATCTGATCCTCACAGGTAAGAGATAGAAATATAAGAGAGATTGTGCTGAACAGGTTTCTAATGGAAGTGAACTGGTTTAGTAGGTTTATGTCAAACTGGAATAAGTTGAACTGAACCAGGTTTAAGCATATTTAATACTCAACTATTTTAGTTGTTTACTGCACTGAAGTGGTATCAGAATTGTATTAAAAGTGTGTCATTTGATTGGTTGTAAAGCAAAGTTTGGTGTTTCTGTCATTTTGTCACACGACAGAAAGACTAAAGAAACAGGAAGTAAATGACCTGCAGATTCACTGAACACAAACCTGCTAAACTGAAGATGAAAATCACTTTTATAATTAACAGGATTAAATTTACACTTGGTCATACAATATGGCTGTTTATTTTGTTGAGATATACCTGTGCTGTATGACCTTTGCACTTGCTGTTTGTGATCTAAACAGACCATAGTTCAGATTGTTCAGTGAGATTGAGTCATTGAATGAATGAGGAGTGATTGTTTCCCTCACTATCAATGAGATTTTAACACTTTAACATACATTTTTATTAATTGGTCATGAGATAATATGAAGTAACCCCAAATCTGACTTTTGAGGCGAGATTTTATTTAAACCCGAGTGACCAAATACAGTGTGTAAAACAAATACATATCTCAAGGAGCAAATGGGATTAGATCAGTCTTTTCGGTCTATTGGTCATAATCTATATTTTAAAATACAATATGTTTTTTAATGTCCAAGAGGGAAAGAACAATGGCAGAATCTTCACCAACAAGAACAAGAAAAACCAGGAGACAGAGTTATGAGGATACACGCCCATGTAAGTAAATAAAAAAAAAAATAACTTAGCTCATGAATGACTTTATTCTCATATGGTGATATTTATATTTAAAATGTACAGTTCAGGAATCAAATCACATCAAACTTTATTCATAAAGCACTTTAAAACAACTGAAGTGGACCAAAGTGCTGTACAGAAAAAAATAAAGAAAAAACATAAAATACATACTTTATGTAAAGCATATAATGCAGATAAAACAAATCAAGAGACAAAAAACAAATGAAAAAATAGCCTACCAAAAAAAACAGTAAAAAATAAAATAAACAAAATGTGACCGTCAGGTGTCAAAGGCCAAGGAGAAAAGGTTGGTTTTAAGAAGTTATTTAAAAGCAGAGAGTGAAAAGGCTTGTCTAATGGGCAGAGGCAGATCATTCCTCAGTTTAGGAGCTGCACAGCAAAAGCACGGTCCCGTCTGAGCTTACGTGTTGTTTTGGGCACATTCAGGAGCAGTTGATCAGCTGTCCTGAGAGAAGGAGTGGGGGTGTAAGGGTGTAGCAGCTCCCAAATGTTGGGTGGGGCAAGACCGTTTAGAGATGTAAAAGCAAATAAAATAACTTTAAATTTGATCCTAAAATGTGCTCTCTAAAAAGTTAAACTATGATTTACTCAATTTTTGGGTGAAACATTTTTACAATCAAAAACACTGAGTAAATTTTAAAGCTGTGAAATCAATTAAATATAGCCTACTGTTACTGAAAGACACTGCGAGTGACTGACTCCATAACCTGCCAATAAACAAACAATGCACAGTTCCGGACATTTTATCGTCCAAATGTATTATATTCATTATAATTAGGAATAAAGTTGTGTGTTTTATGCAAGGCGTTTCAATCACGCGAAAAGACAGGCGCGACTCTCGTTTAGGTGTCACATTACGAGGGCGGGGGAGGGGTACATTGTTTTAATTGAGTAAACTTACTGAATTTCTTAAGAGTGTGTTAAATATATTAATAATATTGATTTGAATTAAGTAATATTTTTGTTTCTTGAAACAGATCAGTTTAATTCTCCATTCTCAAATATTTTGATAGAAATTTCACAAATATATTAAGTGTATTATAAATAAATAATTGGTTTGTCAAATACTAAATTCTTTTAGTGAAAAAAACTTAAATATAACTGTACATTTTAGATAAAATGAACTCTTGGATTTTTAGTCAATTATTTTGGTATGTTTAACTCCAAACAATCAAGTAAATAAGTTACAGTTAAGTTAATAAAGTTTAATATTACTGTAATATTTACTAAGCCTTACTATTATTTTTTATGGGCAGCCAGTGAAGTGAGGCTAACATGGGCGAAATGTGCTCGTTTTTATGTGTTCCAGTTAAAAGACGCGCTGCAGCGTATTGTACCATCTGGAGACGGGCCACAGAAGACCCACTAACCCCCACATACAGTGCATTACAGTAATCTAGCTGAGTGGTCACAAAGGCGTGAATTACTCTCAAAATGTTGCCTCAGAAGATATGGCTTTATTTTGGCCAGCTGCCTCAACTGAAAAAAGCTTGATTTAAGGACTGCCCTGATCTGACTGTCGAGCTTAAGGTCAGAATCAGTTTTAACCCCTAGATAGGTAATTATTGGCTTGGAGTCAACAGGAGGGGTCCCATTGGTGCCACCTAAAAACCATCACTTCTGTCTTTTGTGCATTGAAACTTAAAAATGTAAGAGTCATCCAGGCCTTTATATCTTCAAGACGCTCGAGTAGCGATCTAACAGTGTCATTCTTTGGCTATCGTCCGCGTAACAGTGGAATGACATGCCATGCTTCCTGATTATTGAACAAAGCGGGAGCAAATAAAGAGAAAAGAGAAGAGGGCCTAAAACTGAAGGAATGTACAGTACTACTTCACATTAGGGTTCTGATCAGCTTGTCTGGGTTCATTTTGCAGTAATGACCAGCTTGTACATGATCTCATATACTGTACCTCCATGTAAGTCAATAAAAAAACAAAAAAAAAAAACAAGAAGAATGAATTAGTGCATAAATAACTTTCACTCTTCTCATATAATATTTAATATGTACAGTTCAGGAGTGTACAGAAATTATTATCATTATTAAAATCAATGTTTCAAATCAATATTGCTCCTTCGTGCATTTATTTATTTGGTACAGTAAGTGTTCGTGTAATGAAGTTCACATTAGGGTTCTGATCAGCTTGTCTTGGTTCATTTTGCAGTAATAACCAGCTGACTGTACATGACCTCGTATATATTTGAGTAATGCAGGTTATTATCTTCATCATTTCTCTCTCCAGTGATGTCTTCCTCCAGTGGTCCACTGACTGAGGAGCTTCAGTGCTCTATATGTCTGGATGTGTTCACTGATCCAGTCACCACTCCATGTGGACACAACTTCTGCAAGACCTGTCTGAATAAGTGCTGGGACAACAGCCAGACCTGCAACTGTCCATATTGCAAAGAAACATTCAAGCACAGACCTGATCTCAAGATTAACACCACACTCCGAGAGCTCGTAGATCACTGTAGAAAGAAAAGTCCTGAGAAAAAAGCTGAAGTTCTGAAAAAAGCTGAAGTTCTGTGTGACGTCTGTGAGGAAAGAAAGCTGAAAGCTCTGAAGTCGTGTCTGGTGTGTCAGAGCTCTTACTGTGAAACTCACCTGGAGACTCATTTGAGAGTGTCAGGTTTAAAGAAACACAAACTGATCAATCCTGTGAGTAATCTGGAGGACTATATATGTCAGAAACATGAGAGACCTCTGGAGCTGTTCTGTAGAGATGATCAGACTATCGTGTGTCTGTTCTGCACTGAAGGAGACCACAAGAACCACAACACTGTTTCTTTAGAAGAGGAGAGTGAAGAGAAGAAGGTAGAAGTTACTGACAAAACTGATAATAAATGGCTCTTATCATGAGGAATCACATGTTCTTTAATATAAATGAATCAATTATGAAAACATATTGTGTGTTGTTCTCTGTCTATAGACTCAACTGATGAAGACACAGAAAGACACACAGCAGATGATCCAGGACAGAATCAAGAAGATTCAAGACGTCAAACACTCAGCAGAAGTCAGAAAAGTGAGTCTAAAATTATTTAATTTAATTAATTTAAATAATTTAAATATTTATCATTGTTTATTGAATTGTTGTATAAAAGCAATTTCACAGTCACACTGTTGGTCTGAATATCGACACGTTTGTGATTCCCTGATCACTTAGTAAAGTAATAACACATCTCTCCTCAATAACACACATGATTTGAGGAATCATTCAGTGCAAACGGTGCAGAATGAGGGATTTTGAAAACCGCCTAAAACACTGAAGTATGAGAAATAATAACGTCTTCTCTTAACTAACACCACTAATAATGTGTTGATTGTCCTGGTTGAGCAGAGAAACACAGAGAAGGAGAAAGCAGCCCGTGTGGAGCTCTTCACTGATCTCATCCGCTCCATTGAGAGATGTCAGACTGAACTGCTGGAGATGATGGAGGAGCAGCAGAAAGCAGCAGAGAAACAGGAGGAAGAGCTCATTGAAGAGCTGGAGCAGGAGATCACTGAGCTAAAGATGAGAAACACTGCGCTGGAGCAGCTCTCACACACTGAAGATCACCTCCACCTCCTACAGGTCAGTCAACATCTCTCTGATCAATGATAATGCAGTATATGACACCATAACACTCCCCATGCTGAAGGATTTCTCCTCTCTCCTGCTGTAGATTTACTCATCCCTGTGCAGCTCTAGAAACACCAGGAACTGGTCTGAGATCAGTGTGAAGACTGATGAGAGTCTGGAGACTCTGAGGAGAGCTCTGACTAAACTGCAGGACTCTCTACAGGAGAAACTCACGCTAACTGGTACAGCAATATAAAATACACCGTACAGATACATATATTTATCATCTTTTAATATCAGTAATGAAGAATGAGTCTGTTAAAGCTGAAATAAGAGAAGTGTGTGATCATGTGTTTGTGTCTCATTATCATCACAGTTCTTCTTGAAGAGAGCAGGTCATATTCATCTCTAATTTCAGGAAACATGCAGTAAATTCATCTTGTACTAGAAGCTTCATCACTGTAACCAGAACCTTGAGGCTTTAGTAAATCTGTGAACACTTTTAGATGAGAAACAACAGAAAGAAACATTAATTTTCTGCCATTTTCTGTTGGTCTTTTCAGCTGTTTCATCTAAATGTTGTGATTATGTGTCAGATCAAATCAGTTTAGCAGAAGAAAATCAAATCGATAGACATCATGAATTTAAGATGCAAATTTTTCTTTTTTTTAGAATATTTCTGACCTGTAGTTCAAACAGCTTTACAGTGCTGGGCTTTCATTTTCATTTTCTTAAAGATATTTTTTTTTATAGTGTTGTCTTTAGTGAATAACCACAACACTAATACACTCCAAAACTGAGATGAATAACATTAGGCATAAAGATATCTGAAATAAAAATGTCATAAAATGTTTCACAAAACATTCCCAAAGATGTTCTAAAAAGGAGGAATATTTCGAGCTCAAACACAATAGGAGTTCAGGGATTCTCTAAATATCAGCAGAGAAACATTGATCAGATAAAACATGATGTTGTACAATTCTTTAAATATAATCTTAAATCTTGTCTATAATTCACACATAAACATGTCAAAGATCTGATGATGTTTTATTGTCATTAGTCTCTACAGAACTGAAGAGGATACAGCAGTATGCAGGTACAGTGTGCTGTCTGCACTACACTAGATTACATTCAGATACTCACAGCTTCATCACTGA